>NW_027442439.1:0-354763 GCF_048569485.1 Anomaloglossus baeobatrachus | reverse complement strand
AAACTATAACAGATGCAAGCTTGTCCTGTTTGGTGGAGATGATATTTAATAAAATAAGTAGAAATCCACTAAAAGTTTTGTTTGGTTATCTTGCAATCCGAGATAATCGTCTCCATGCTCCAAATCCATTTTAAAGCCATTTTTAAGCATTTCGCGCATACATGAAATGAACACATTTTTCTCCAAAACTATAACAGATGCAAGCTTGTCCTGTTTGGTGGAGATGATATTTAATAAAATAAGTAGAAATCCACTAAAAGTTTTGTTTGGTTATCTTGCAATCCCGAGATAATCGTCTCCATGCTCCAAATCCATTTAAAGCCATTTTTAAGGCATTTCGCGCATACATGAAATGAACACATTTTTCTCCAAAACTATAACAGATGCAAGCTTGTCCTGTTTGGTGGAGATGATATTTAATAAAATAAGTAGAAATCCACTAAAAGTTTTGTTTGGTTATCTTGCAATCCCGAGATAATCGTCTCCATGCTCCAAATCCATTTTAAAGCCATTTTTAAGGCATTTCGCGCATACATGAAATGAACACATTTTTCTCCAAAACTATAACAGATGCAAGCTTGTCCTGTTTGGTGGAGATGATATTTAATAAAATAAGTAGAAATCCACTAAAAGTTTTGTTTGGTTATCTTGCAATCCCGAGATAATCGTCTCCATGCTCCAAATCCATTTTAAAGCCATTTTTAAGGCATTTCGCGCATACATGAAATGAACACATTTTTCTCCAAAACTATAACAGATGCAAGCTTGTCCTGTTTGGTGGAGATGATATTTAATAAAATAAGTAGAAATCCACTAAAAGTTTTGTTTGGTTATCTTGCAATCCCGAGATAATCGTCTCCATGCTCCAAATCCATTTTAAAGCCATTTTTAAGGCATTTCGCGCATACATGAAATGAACACATTTTTCTCCAAAACTATAACAGATGCAAGCTTGTCCTGTTTGGTGGAGATGATATTTAATAAAATAAGTAGAAATCCACTAAAAGTTTTGTTTGGTTATCTTGCAATCCCGAGATAATCGTCTCCATGCTCCAAATCCATTTTAAAGCCATTTTTAAGGCATTTCGCGCATACATGAAATGAACACATTTTTCTCCAAAACTATAACAGATGCAAGCTTGTCCTGTTTGGTGGAGATGATATTTAATAAAATAAGTAGAAATCCACTAAAAGTTTTGTTTGGTTATCTTGCAATCCCGAGATAATCGTCTCCATGCTCCAAATCCATTTTAAAGCCATTTTTAAGGCATTTCGCGCATACATGAAATGAACACATTTTTCTCCAAAACTATAACAGATGCAAGCTTGTCCTGTTTGGTGGAGATGATATTTAATAAAATAAGTAGAAATCCACTAAAAGTTTTGTTTGGTTATCTTGCAATCCCGAGATAATCGTCTCCATGCTCCAAATCCATTTTAAAGCCATTTTTAAGGCATTTCGCGCATACATGAAATGAACACATTTTTCTCCAAAACTATAACAGATGCAAGCTTGTCCTGTTTGGTGGAGATGATATTTAATAAAATAAGTAGAAATCCACTAAAAGTTTTGTTTGGTTATCTTGCAATCCCGAGATAATCGTCTCCATGCTCCAAATCCATTTTAAAGCCATTTTTAAGGCATTTCGCGCATACATGAAATGAACACATTTTTCTCCAAAACTATAACAGATGCAAGCTTGTCCTGTTTGGTGGAGATGATATTTAATAAAATAAGTAGAAATCCACTAAAAGTTTTGTTTGGTTATCTTGCAATCCCGAGATAATCGTCTCCATGCTCCAAATCCATTTTAAAGCCATTTTTAAGGCATTTCGCGCATACATGAAATGAACACATTTTTCTCCAAAACTATAACAGATGCAAGCTTGTCCTGTTTGGTGGAGATGATATTTAATAAAATAAGTAGAAATCCACTAAAAGTTTTGTTTGGTTATCTTGCAATCCCGAGATAATCGTCTCCATGCTCCAAATCCATTTTAAAGCCATTTTTAAGGCATTTCGCGCATACATGAAATGAACACATTTTTCTCCAAAACTATAACAGATGCAAGCTTGTCCTGTTTGGTGGAGATGATATTTAATAAAATAAGTAGAAATCCACTAAAAGTTTTGTTTGGTTATCTTGCAATCCCGAGATAATCGTCTCCATGCTCCAAATCCATTTTAAAGCCATTTTTAAGGCATTTCGCGCATACATGAAATGAACACATTTTTCTCCAAAACTATAACAGATGCAAGCTTGTCCTGTTTGGTGGAGATGATATTTAATAAAATAAGTAGAAATCCACTAAAAGTTTTGTTTGGTTATCTTGCAATCCCGAGATAATCGTCTCCATGCTCCAAATCCATTTTAAAGCCATTTTTAAGGCATTTCGCGCATACATGAAATGAACACATTTTTCTCCAAAACTATAACAGATGCAAGCTTGTCCTGTTTGGTGGAGATGATATTTAATAAAATAAGTAGAAATCCACTAAAAGTTTTGTTTGGTTATCTTGCAATCCCGAGATAATCGTCTCCATGCTCCAAATCCATTTTAAAGCCATTTTTAAGGCATTTCGCGCATACATGAAATGAACACATTTTTCTCCAAAACTATAACAGATGCAAGCTTGTCCTGTTTGGTGGAGATGATATTTAATAAAATAAGTAGAAATCCACTAAAAGTTTTGTTTGGTTATCTTGCAATCCCGAGATAATCGTCTCCATGCTCCAAATCCATTTTAAAGCCATTTTTAAGGCATTTCGCGCATACATGAAATGAACACATTTTTCTCCAAAACTATAACAGATGCAAGCTTGTCCTGTTTGGTGGAGATGATATTTAATAAAATAAGTAGAAATCCACTAAAAGTTTTGTTTGGTTATCTTGCAATCCCGAGATAATCGTCTCCATGCTCCAAATCCATTTTAAAGCCATTTTAAGGCATTTCGCGCATACATGAAATGAACACATTTTTCTCCAAAACTATAACAGATGCAAGCTTGTCCTGTTTGGTGGAGATGATATTTAATAAAATAAGTAGAAATCCACTAAAAGTTTTGTTTGGTTATCTTGCAATCCCGAGATAATCGTCTCCATGCTCCAAATCCATTTTAAAGCCATTTTTAAGGCATTTCGCGCATACATGAAATGAACACATTTTTCTCCAAAACTATAACAGATGCAAGCTTGTCCTGTTTGGTGGAGATGATATTTAATAAAATAAGTAGAAATCCACTAAAAGTTTTGTTTGGTTATCTTGCAATCCCGAGATAATCGTCTCCATGCTCCAAATCCATTTTAAAGCCATTTTTAAGGCATTTCGCGCATACATGAAATGAACACATTTTTCTCCAAAACTATAACAGATGCAAGCTTGTCCTG
The DNA here is from genome assembly GCF_048569485.1 of Anomaloglossus baeobatrachus. Lineage (NCBI taxonomy): Eukaryota > Metazoa > Chordata > Amphibia > Anura > Aromobatidae > Anomaloglossus > Anomaloglossus baeobatrachus. The sequence goes on along the minus strand of NW_027442439.1, from coordinate 351,373 downwards.
TTTGGTGGAGATGATATTTAATAAAATAAGTAGAAATCCACTAAAAGTTTTGTTTGGTTATCTTGCAATCCCGAGATAATCGTCTCCATGCTCCAAATCCATTTTAAAGCCATTTTTAAGGCATTTCGCGCATACATGAAATGAACACATTTTTCTCCAAAACTATAACAGATGCAAGCTTGTCCTGTTTGGTGGAGATGATATTTAATAAAATAAGTAGAAATCCACTAAAAGTTTTGTTTGGTTATCTTGCAATCCCGAGATAATCGTCTCCATGCTCCAAATCCATTTTAAAGCCATTTTTAAGGCATTTCGCGCATACATGAAATGAACACATTTTTCTCCAAAACTATAACAGATGCAAGCTTGTCCTGTTTGGTGGAGATGATATTTAATAAAATAAGTAGAAATCCACTAAAAGTTTTGTTTGGTTATCTTGCAATCCCGAGATAATCGTCTCCATGCTCCAAATCCATTTTAAAGCCATTTTTAAGGCATTTCGCGCATACATGAAATGAACACATTTTTCTCCAAAACTATAACAGATGCAAGCTTGTCCTGTTTGGTGGAGATGATATTTAATAAAATAAGTAGAAATCCACTAAAAGTTTTGTTTGGTTATCTTGCAATCCCGAGATAATCGTCTCCATGCTCCAAATCCATTTTAAAGCCATTTTTAAGGCATTTCGCGCATACATGAAATGAACACATTTTTCTCCAAAACTATAACAGATGCAAGCTTGTCCTGTTTGGTGGAGATGATATTTAATAAAATAAGTAGAAATCCACTAAAAGTTTTGTTTGGTTATCTTGCAATCCCGAGATAATCGTCTCCATGCTCCAAATCCATTTTAAAGCCATTTTTAAGGCATTTCGCGCATACATGAAATGAACACATTTTTCTCCAAAACTATAACAGATGCAAGCTTGTCCTGTTTGGTGGAGATGATATTTAATAAAATAAGTAGAAATCCACTAAAAGTTTTGTTTGGTTATCTTGCAATCCCGAGATAATCGTCTCCATGCTCCAAATCCATTTTAAAGCCATTTTTAAGGCATTTCGCGCATACATGAAATGAACACATTTTTCTCCAAAACTATAACAGATGCAAGCTTGTCCTGTTTGGTGGAGATGATATTTAATAAAATAAGTAGAAATCCACTAAAAGTTTTGTTTGGTTATCTTGCAATCCCGAGATAATCGTCTCCATGCTCCAAATCCATTTTAAAGCCATTTTTAAGGCATTTCGCGCATACATGAAATGAACACATTTTTCTCCAAAACTATAACAGATGCAAGCTTGTCCTGTTTGGTGGAGATGATATTTAATAAAATAAGTAGAAATCCACTAAAGTTTTGTTTGGTTATCTTGCAATCCCGAGATAATCGTCTCCATGCTCCAAATCCATTTTAAAGCCATTTTTAAGGCATTTCGCGCATACATGAAATGAACACATTTTTCTCCAAAACTATAACAGATGCAAGCTTGTCCTGTTTGGTGGAGATGATATTTAATAAAATAAGTAGAAATCCACTAAAAGTTTTGTTTGGTTATCTTGCAATCCCGAGATAATCGTCTCCATGCTCCAAATCCATTTTAAAGCCATTTTTAAGGCATTTCGCGCATACATGAAATGAACACATTTTTCTCCAAAACTATAACAGATGCAAGCTTGTCCTGTTTGGTGGAGATGATATTTAATAAAATAAGTAGAAATCCACTAAAAGTTTTGTTTGGTTATCTTGCAATCCCGAGATAATCGTCTCCATGCTCCAAATCCATTTTAAAGCCATTTTTAAGGCATTTCGCGCATACATGAAATGAACACATTTTTCTCCAAAACTATAACAGATGCAAGCTTGTCCTGTTTGGTGGAGATGATATTTAATAAAATAAGTAGAAATCCACTAAAAGTTTTGTTTGGTTATCTTGCAATCCCGAGATAATCGTCTCCATGCTCCAAATCCATTTTAAAGCCATTTTTAAGGCATTTCGCGCATACATGAAATGAACACATTTTTCTCCAAAACTATAACAGATGCAAGCTTGTCCTGTTTGGTGGAGATGATATTTAATAAAATAAGTAGAAATCCACTAAAAGTTTTGTTTGGTTATCTTGCAATCCCGAGATAATCGTCTCCATGCTCCAAATCCATTTTAAAGCCATTTTTAAGGCATTTCGCGCATACATGAAATGAACACATTTTTCTCCAAAACTATAACAGATGCAAGCTTGTCCTGTTTGGTGGAGATGATATTTAATAAAATAAGTAGAAATCCACTAAAAGTTTTGTTTGGTTATCTTGCAATCCCGAGATAATCGTCTCCATGCTCCAAATCCATTTTAAAGCCATTTTTAAGGCATTTCGCGCATACATGAAATGAACACATTTTTCTCCAAAACTATAACAGATGCAAGCTTGTCCTGTTTGGTGGAGATGATATTTAATAAAATAAGTAGAAATCCACTAAAAGTTTTGTTTGGTTATCTTGCAATCCCGAGATAATCGTCTCCATGCTCCAAATCCATTTTAAAGCCATTTTTAAGGCATTTCGCGCATACATGAAATGAACACATTTTTCTCCAAAACTATAACAGATGCAAGCTTGTCCTGTTTGGTGGAGATGATATTTAATAAAATAAGTAGAAATCCACTAAAAGTTTTGTTTGGTTATCTTGCAATCCCGAGATAATCGTCTCCATGCTCCAAATCCATTTTAAAGCCATTTTTAAGGCATTTCGCGCATACATGAAATGAACACATTTTTCTCCAAAACTATAACAGATGCAAGCTTGTCCTGTTTGGTGGAGATGATATTTAATAAAATAAGTAGAAATCCACTAAAAGTTTTGTTTGGTTATCTTGCAATCCCGAGATAATCGTCTCCATGCTCCAAATCCATTTTAAAGCCATTTTTAAGGCATTTCGCGCATACATGAAATGAACACATTTTTCTCCAAAACTATAACAGATGCAAGCTTGTCCTGTTTGGTGGAGATGATATTTAATAAAATAAGTAGAAATCCACTAAAAGTTTTGTTTGGTTATCTTGCAATCCCGAGATAATCGTCTCCATGCTCCAAATCCATTTTAAAGCCATTTTTAAGGCATTTCGCGCATACATGAAATGAACACATTTTTCTCCAAAACTATAACAGATGCAAGCTTGTCCTGTTTGGTGGAGATGATATTTAATAAAATAAGTAGAAATCCACTAAAAGTTTTGTTTGGTTATCTTGCAATCCCGAGATAATCGTCTCCATGCTCCAAATCCATTTTAAAGCCATTTTTAAGGCATTTCGCGCATACATGAAATGAACACATTTTTCTCCAAAACTATAACAGATGCAAGCTTGTCCTGTTTGGTGGAGATGATATTTAATAAAATAAGTAGAAATCCACTAAAAGTTTTGTTTGGTTATCTTGCAATCCCGAGATAATCGTCTCCATGCTCCAAATCCATTTTAAAGCCATTTTTAAGGCATTTCGCGCATACATGAAATGAACACATTTTTCTCCAAAACTATAACAGATGCAAGCTTGTCCTGTTTGGTGGAGATGATATTTAATAAAATAAGTAGAAATCCACTAAAAGTTTTGTTTGGTTATCTTGCAATCCCGAGATAATCGTCTCCATGCTCCAAATCCATTTTAAAGCCATTTCTAAGGCATTTCGCGCATAAATGAAATGAACACATTTTTCTCCAAAACTATAACAGATGCAAGCTTGTCCTGTTTGGTGGAGATGATATTTAATAAAATAAGTAGAAATCCACTAAAAGTTTTGTTTGGTTATCTTGCAATCCCGAGATAATCGTCTCCATGCTCCAAATCCATTTTAAAGCCATTTTTAAGGCATTTCGCGCATACATGAAATGAACACATTTTTCTCCAAAACTATAACAGATGCAAGCTTGTCCTGTTTGGTGGAGATGATATTTAATAAAATAAGTAGAAATCCACTAAAAGTTTTGTTTGGTTATCTTGCAATCCCGAGATAATCGTCTCCATGCTCCAAATCCATTTTAAAGCCATTTCTAAGGCATTTCGCGCATAAATGAAATGAACACATTTTTCTCCAAAACTATAACAGATGCAAGCTTGTCCTGTTTGGTGGAGATGATATTTAATTAAATAAGTAGAAATCCACTAAAAGTTTTGTTTGGTTATCTTGCAATCCCGAGATAATCGTCTCCATGCTCCAAATCCATTTTAAAGCCATTTTTAAGGCATTTCGCGCATACATGAAATGAACACATTTTTCTCCAAAACTATAACAGATGCAAGCTTGTCCTGTTTGGTGGAGATGATATTTAATAAAATAAGTAGAAATCCACTAAAAGTTTTGTTTGGTTATCTTGCAATCCCGAGATAATCGTCTCCATGCTCCAAATCCATTTTAAAGCCATTTCTAAGGCATTTCGCGCATAAATGAAATGAACACATTTTTCTCCAAAACTATAACAGATGCAAGCTTGTCCTGTTTGGTGGAGATGATATTTAATAAAATAAGTAGAAATCCACTAAAAGTTTTGTTTGGTTATCTTGCAATCCCGAGATAATCGTCTCCATGCTCCAAATCCATTTTAAAGCCATTTTTAAGGCATTTCGCGCATACATGAAATGAACACATTTTTCTCCAAAACTATAACAGATGCAAGCTTGTCCTGTTTGGTGGAGATGATATTTAATTAAATAAGTAGAAATCCACTAAAAGTTTTGTTTGGTTATCTTGCAATCCCGAGATAAGCGTCTCCATGCTCCAAATCCATTTTAAAGCCATTTTTAAGGCATTTCGCGCATACATGAAATGAACACATTTTTCTCCAAAACTATAACAGATGCAAGCTTGTCCTGTTTGGTGGAGATGATATTTAATAAAATAAGTAGAAATCCACTAAAAGTTTTGTTTGGTTATCTTGCAATCCCGAGATAATCGTCTCCATGCTCCAAATCCATTTTAAAGCCATTTTTAAGGCATTTCGCGCATACATGAAATGAACACATTTTTTTCCAAAACTATAGCAGATGCAAGCTTGTCTTGTTTGGTGGAGATGATATTTAATAAAATAAGTAGAAATCCACTAAAAGTTTTGTTTGGTTATCTTGCAATCCCGAGATAATCGTCTCCATGCTCCAAATCCATTTTAAAGCCATTTCTAAGGCATTTCGCGCATAAATGAAATGAACACATTTTTCTCCAAAACGATAACAGATGCAAGCTTGTCCTGTTTGGTGGAGATGATATTTAATAAAATAAGTAGAAATCCACTAAAAGTTTTGTTTGGTTATCTTGCAATCCCGAGATAATCGTCTCCATGCTCCAAATCCATTTTAAAGCCATTTTTAAGGCATTTCGCGCATACATGAAATGAACACATTTTTCTCCAAAACTATAACAGATGCAAGCTTGTCCTGTTTGGTGGAGATGATATTTAATTAAATAAGTAGAAATCCACTAAAAGTTTTGTTTGGTTATCTTGCAATCCCGAGATAATCGTCTCCATGCTCCAAATCCATTTTAAAGCCATTTTTAAGGCATTTCGCGCATACATGAAATGAACACATTTTTCTCCAAAACTATAACAGATGCAAGCTTGTCCTGTTTGGTGGAGATGATATTTAATAAAATAAGTAGAAATCCACTAAAAGTTTTGTTTGGTTATCTTGCAATCCCGAGATAATCGTCTCCATGCTCCAAATCCATTTTAAAGCCATTTTTAAGGCATTTCGCGCATACATGAAATGAACACATTTTTCTCCAAAACTATAGCAGATGCAAGCTTGTCCTGTTTGGTGGAGATGATATTTAATAAAATAAGTAGAAATCCACTAAAAGTTTTGTTTGGTTATCTTGCAATCCCGAGATAATCGTCTCCATGCTCCAAATCCATTTTAAAGCCATTTCTAAGGCATTTCGCGCATAAATGAAATGAACACATTTTTCTCCAAAACTATAACAGATGCAAGCTTGTCCTGTTTGGTGGAGATGATATTTAATAAAATAAGTAGAAATCCACTAAAAGTTTTGTTTGGTTATCTTGCAATCCCGAGATGATCGTCTCCATGCTCCAAATCCATTTTAAAGCCATTTTTAAGGCATTTCGCGCATACATGAAATGAACACATTTTTCTCCAAAACTATAACAGATGCAAGCTTGTCCTGTTTGGTGGAGATGATATTTAATTAAATAAGTAGAAATCCACTAAAAGTTTTGTTTGGTTATCTTGCAATCCCGAGATAATCGTCTCCATGCTCCAAATCCATTTTAAAGCCATTTTTAAGGCATTTCGCGCATACATGAAATGAACACATTTTTCTCCAAAACTATAACAGATGCAAGCTTGTCCTGTTTGGTGGAGATGATATTTAATAAAATAAGTAGAAATCCACTAAAAGTTTTGTTTGGTTATCTTGCAATCCCGAGATAATCGTCTCCATGCTCCAAATCCATTTTAAAGCCATTTTTAAGGCATTTCGCGCATACATGAAATGAACACATTTTTCTCCAAAACTATAGCAGATGCAAGCTTGTCCTGTTTGGTGGAGATGATATTTAATAAAATAAGTAGAAATCCACTAAAAGTTTTGTTTGGTTATCTTGCAATCCCGAGATAATCGTCTCCATGCTCCAAATCCATTTTAAAGCCATTTCTAAGGCATTTCGCGCATAAATGAAATGAACACATTTTTCTCCAAAACTATAACAGATGCAAGCTTGTCCTGTTTGGTGGAGATGATATTTAATAAAATAAGTAGAAATCCACTAAAAGTTTTGTTTGGTTATCTTGCAATCCCGAGATAATCGTCTCCATGCTCCAAATCCATTTTAAAGCCATTTTTAAGGCATTTCGCGCATACATGAAATGAACACATTTTTCTCCAAAACTATAACAGATGCAAGCTTGTCCTGTTTGGTGGAGATGATATTTAATAAAATAAGTAGAAATCCACTAAAAGTTTTGTTTGGTTATCTTGCAATCCCGAGATAATCGTCTCCATGCTCCAAATCCATTTTAAAGCCATTTTTAAGGCATTTCGCGCATACATGAAATGAACACATTTTTCTCCAAAACTATAACAGATGCAAGCTTGTCCTGTTTGGTGGAGATGATATTTAATAAAATAAGTAGAAATCCACTAAAAGTTTTGTTTGGTTATCTTGCAATCCCGAGATAATCGTCTCCATGCTCCAAATCCATTTTAAAGCCATTTCTAAGGCATTTCGCGCATAAATGAAATGAACACATTTTTCTCCAAAACTATAACAGATGCAAGCTTGTCCTGTTTGGTGGAGATGATATTTAATTAAATAAGTAGAAATCCACTAAAAGTTTTGTTTGGTTATCTTGCAATCCCGAGATAATCGTCTCCATGCTCCAAATCCATTTTAAAGCCATTTTTAAGGCATTTCGCGCATACATGAAATGAACACATTTTTCTCCAAAACTATAACAGATGCAAGCTTGTCCTGTTTGGTGGAGATGATATTTAATTAAATAAGTAGAAATCCACTAAAAGTTTTGTTTGGTTATCTTGCAATCCCGAGATAATCGTCTCCATGCTCCAAATCCATTTTAAAGCCATTTTTAAGGCATTTCGCGCATACATGAAATGAACACATTTTTCTCCAAAACTATAACAGATGCAAGCTTGTCCTGTTTGGTGGAGATGATATTTAATAAAATAAGTAGAAATCCACTAAAAGTTTTGTTTGGTTATCTTGCAATCCCGAGATAATCGTCTCCATGCTCCAAATCCATTTTAAAGCCATTTTTAAGGCATTTCGCGCATACATGAAATGAACACATTTTTCTCCAAAACTATAACAGATGCAAGCTTGTCCTGTTTGGTGGAGATGATATTTAATAAAATAAGTAGAAATCCACTAAAAGTTTTGTTTGGTTATCTTGCAATCCCGAGATAATCGTCTCCATGCTCCAAATCCATTTTAAAGCCATTTTTAAGGCATTTCGCGCATACATGAAATGAACACATTTTTCTCCAAAACTATAACAGATGCAAGCTTGTCCTGTTTGGTGGAGATGATATTTAATAAAATAAGTAGAAATCCACTAAAAGTTTTGTTTGGTTATCTTGCAATCCCGAGATAATCGTCTCCATGCTCCAAATCCATTTTAAAGCCATTTCTAAGGCATTTCGCGCATAAATGAAATGAACACATTTTTCTCCAAAACTATAACAGATGCAAGCTTGTCCTGTTTGGTGGAGATGATATTTAATTAAATAAGTAGAAATCCACTAAAAGTTTTGTTTGGTTATCTTGCAATCCCGAGATAATCGTCTCCATGCTCCAAATCCATTTTAAAGCCATTTTTAAGGCATTTCGCGCATACATGAAATGAACACATTTTTCTCCAAAACTATAACAGATGCAAGCTTGTCCTGTTTGGTGGAGATGATATTTAATTAAATAAGTAGAAATCCACTAAAAGTTTTGTTTGGTTATCTTGCAATCCCGAGATAATCGTCTCCATGCTCCAAATCCATTTTAAAGCCATTTTTAAGGCATTTCGCGCATACATGAAATGAACACATTTTTCTCCAAAACTATAACAGATGCAAGCTTGTCCTGTTTGGTGGAGATGATATTTAATAAAATAAGTAGAAATCCACTAAAAGTTTTGTTTGGTTATCTTGCAATCCCGAGATAATCGTCTCCATGCTCCAAATCCATTTTAAAGCCATTTTTAAGGCATTTCGCGCATACATGAAATGAACACATTTTTCTCCAAAACTATAACAGATGCAAGCTTGTCCTGTTTGGTGGAGATGATATTTAATAAAATAAGTAGAAATCCACTAAAAGTTTTGTTTGGTTATCTTGCAATCTTGAGATAATCGTCTCCATGCTCCAAATCCATTTTAAAGCCATTTCTAAGGCATTTCGCACATAAATGAAATGAACACATTTTTCTCCAAAACTATAACAGATGCAAGCTTGTCCTGTTTGGTGGAGATGATATTTAATAAAATAAGTAGAAATCCACTAAAAGTTTTGTTTGGTTATCTTGCAATCCTGAGATAATCGTCTCCATGCTCCAAATCCATTTTAAAGCCATTTTTAAGGCATTTCGCGCATACATGAAATGAACACATTTTTCTCCAAAACTATAACAGATGCAAGCTTGTCCTGTTTGGTGGAGATGATATTTAATAAAATAAGTAGAAATCCACTAAAAGTTTTGTTTGGTTATCTTGCAATCCCGAGATAATCGTCTCCATGCTCCAAATCCATTTTAAAGCCATTTTTAAGGCATTTCGCGCATAAATGAAATGAACACATTTTTCTCCAAAACTATAACAGATGCAAGCTTGTCCTGTTTGGTGGAGATGATATTTAATAAAATAAGTAGAAATCCACTAAAAGTTTTGTTTGGTTATCTTGCAATCCCGAGATAATCGTCTCCATGCTCCAAATCCATTTTAAAGCCATTTTTAAGGCATTTCGCGCATACATGAAATGAACACATTTTTCTCCAAAACTATAACAGATGCAAGCTTGTCCTGTTTGGTGGAGATGATATTTAATAAAATAAGTAGAAATCCACTAAAAGTTTTGTTTGGTTATCTTGCAATCCCGAGATAATCGTCTCCATGCTCCAAATCCATTTTAAAGCCATTTTTAAGGCATTTCGCGCATACATGAAATGAACACATTTTTCTCCAAAACTATAACAGATGCAAGCTTGTCCTGTTTGGTGGAGATGATATTTAATAAAATAAGTAGAAATCCACTAAAAGTTTTGTTTGGTTATCTTGCAATCTTGAGATAATCGTCTCCATGCTCCAAATCCATTTTAAAGCCATTTCTAAGGCATTTCGCACATAAATGAAATGAACACATTTTTCTCCAAAACTATAACAGATGCAAGCTTGTCCTGTTTGGTGGAGATGATATTTAATAAAATAAGTAGAAATCCACTAAAAGTTTTGTTTGGTTATCTTGCAATCCCGAGATAATCGTCTCCATGCTCCAAATCCATTTTAAAGCCATTTTTAAGGCATTTCGCGCATACATGAAATGAACACATTTTTCTCCAAAACTATAACAGATGCAAGCTTGTCCTGTTTGGTGGAGATGATATTTAATAAAATAAGTAGAAATCCACTAAAAGTTTTGTTTGGTTATCTTGCAATCCCGAGATAATCGTCTCCATGCTCCAAATCCATTTTAAATCCATTTCTAAGGCATTTCGCGCATAAATGAAATGAACACATTTTTCTCCAAAACTATAACAGATGCAAGCTTGTCCTGTTTGGTGGAGATGATATTTAATTAAATAAGTAGAAATCCACTAAAAGTTTTGTTTGGTTATCTTGCAATCCCGAGATAATCGTCTCCATGCTCCAAATCCATTTTAAAGCCATTTTTAAGGCATTTCGCGCATACATGAAATGAACACATTTTTCTCCAAAACTATAACAGATGCAAGCTTGTCCTGTTTGGTGGAGATGATATTTAATAAAATAAGTAGAAATCCACTAAAAGTTTTGTTTGGTTATCTTGCAATCCCGAGATAATCGTCTCCATGCTCCAAATCCATTTTAAAGCCATTTCTAAGGCATTTCGCGCATAAATGAAATGAACACATTTTTCTCCAAAACTATAACAGATGCAAGCTTGTCCTGTTTGGTGGAGATGATATTTAATAAAATAAGTAGAAATCCACTAAAAGTTTTGTTTGGTTATCTTGCAATCCCGAGATAATCGTCTCTATGCTCCAAATCCATTTTAAAGCCATTTTTAAGGCATTTCGCGCATACATGAAATGAACACATTTTTCTCCAAAACTATAACAGATGCAAGCTTGTCCTGTTTGGTGGAGATGATATTTAATAAAATAAGTAGAAATCCACTAAAAGTTTTGTTTGGTTATCTTGCAATCCCGAGATAATCGTCTCCATGCTCCAAATCCATTTTAAAGCCATTTCTAAGGCATTTCGCGCATAAATGAAATGAACACATTTTTCTCCAAAACTATAACAGATGCAAGCTTGTCCTGTTTGGTGGAGATGATATTTAATTAAATAAGTAGAAATCCACTAAAAGTTTTGTTTGGTTATCTTGCAATCCCGAGATAATCGTCTCCATGCTCCAAATCCATTTTAAAGCCATTTTTAAGGCATTTCGCGCATACATGAAATGAACACATTTTTCTCCAAAACTATAACAGATGCAAGCTTGTCCTGTTTGGTGGAGATGATATTTAATAAAATAAGTAGAAATCCACTAAAAGTTTTGTTTGGTTATCTTGCAATCCCGAGATAATCGTCTCCATGCTCCAAATCCATTTTAAAGCCATTTCTAAGGCATTTCGCGCATAAATGAAATGAACACATTTTTCTCCAAAACTATAACAGATGCAAGCTTGTCCTGTTTGGTGGAGATGATATTTAATTAAATAAGTAGAAATCCACTAAAAGTTTTGTTTGGTTATCTTGCAATCCCGAGATAATCGTCTCCATGCTCCAAATCCATTTTAAAGCCATTTTTAAGGCATTTCGCGCATACATGAAATGAACACATTTTTCTCCAAAACTATAACAGATGCAAGCTTGTCCTGTTTGGTGGAGATGATATTTAATAAAATAAGTAGAAATCCACTAAAAGTTTTGTTTGGTTATCTTGCAATCCCGAGATAATCGTCTCCATGCTCCAAATCCATTTTAAAGCCATTTTTAAGGCATTTCGCGCATACATGAAATGAACACATTTTTCTCCAAAACTATAACAGATGCAAGCTTGTCCTGTTTGGTGGAGATGATATTTAATAAAATAAGTAGAAATCCACTAAAAGTTTTGTTTGGTTATCTTGCAATCCCGAGATAATCGTCTCCATGCTCCAAATCCATTTTAAAGCCATTTTTAAGGCATTTCGCGCATACATGAAATGAACACATTTTTCTCCAAAACTATAACAGATGCAAGCTTGTCCTGTTTGGTGGAGATGATATTTAATAAAATAAGTAGAAATCCACTAAAAGTTTTGTTTGGTTATCTTGCAATCCCGAGATAATCGTCTCCATGCTCCAAATCCATTTTAAAGCCATTTTTAAGGCATTTCGCGCATACATGAAATGAACACATTTTTCTCCAAAACTATAACAGATGCAAGCTTGTCCTGTTTGGTGGAGATGATATTTAATAAAATAAGTAGAAATCCACTAAAAGTTTTGTTTGGTTATCTTGCAATCCCGAGATAATCGTCTCCATGCTCCAAATCCATTTTAAAGCCATTTTTAAGGCATTTCGCGCATACATGAAATGAACACATTTTTCTCCAAAACTATAACAGATGCAAGCTTGTCCTGTTTGGTGGAGATGATATTTAATAAAATAAGTAGAAATCCACTAAAAGTTTTGTTTGGTTATCTTGCAATCCCGAGATAATCGTCTCCATGCTCCAAATCCATTTTAAAGCCATTTTTAAGGCATTTCGCGCATACATGAAATGAACACATTTTTCTCCAAAACTATAACAGATGCAAGCTTGTCCTGTTTGGTGGAGATGATATTTAATAAAATAAGTAGAAATCCACTAAAAGTTTTGTTTGGTTATCTTGCAATCCCGAGATAATCGTCTCCATGCTCCAAATCCATTTTAAAGCCATTTTTAAGGCATTTCGCGCATACATGAAATGAACACATTTTTCTCCAAAACTATAACAGATGCAAGCTTGTCCTGTTTGGTGGAGATGATATTTAATAAAATAAGTAGAAATCCACTAAAAGTTTTGTTTGGTTATCTTGCAATCCCGAGATAATCGTCTCCATGCTCCAAATCCATTTTAAAGCCATTTTTAAGGCATTTCGCGCATACATGAAATGAACACATTTTTCTCCAAAACTATAACAGATGCAAGCTTGTCCTGTTTGGTGGAGATGATATTTAATAAAATAAGTAGAAATCCACTAAAAGTTTTGTTTGGTTATCTTGCAATCCCGAGATAATCGTCTCCATGCTCCAAATCCATTTTAAAGCCATTTTTAAGGCATTTCGCGCATACATGAAATGAACACATTTTTCTCCAAAACTATAACAGATGCAATCTTGTCCTGTTTGGTGGAGATGATATTTAATAAAATAAGTAGAAATCCACTAAAAGTTTTGTTTGGTTATCTTGCAATCCCGAGATAATCGTCTCCATGCTCCAAATCCATTTTAAAGCCATTTTTAAGGCATTTCGCGCATACATGAAATGAACACATTTTTCTCCAAAACTATAACAGATGCAAGCTTGTCCTGTTTGGTGGAGATGATATTTAATAAAATAAGTAGAAATCCACTAAAAGTTTTGTTTGGTTATCTTGCAATCCCGAGATAATCGTCTCCATGCTCCAAATCCATTTTAAAGCCATTTTTAAGGCATTTCGCGCATACATGAAATGAACACATTTTTCTCCAAAACTATAACAGATGCAAGCTTGTCCTGTTTGGTGGAGATGATATTTAATAAAATAAGTAGAAATCCACTAAAAGTTTTGTTTGGTTATCTTGCAATCCCGAGATAATCGTCTCCATGCTCCAAATCTATTTTAAAGCCATTTTTAAGGCATTTCGCGCATACATGAAATGAACACATTTTTCTCCAAAACTATAACAGATGCAAGCTTGTCCTGTTTGGTGGAGATGATATTTAATAAAATAAGTAGAAATCCACTAAAAGTTTTGTTTGGTCATCTTGCAATCCCGAGATAATCGTCTCCATGCTCCAAATCCATTTTAAAGCCATTTTTAAGGCATTTCGCGCATACATGAAATGAACACATTTTTCTCCAAAACTATAACAGATGCAAGCTTGTCCTGTTTGGTGGAGATGATATTTAATAAAATAAGTAGAAATCCACTAAAAGTTTTGTTTGGTTATCTTGCAATGTCGAGATAATCGTCTCCATGCTTCAAATGCTATTAAAACCCATTTCTAAGGCATTTCGCGCATAAATGAAATGAACACATTTTTCTCCAAAACTATAACAGATGCAAGCTTGTCCTGTTTGGTGGAGATGATATTTAATAAAATAAGTAGAAATCCACTAAAAGTTTTGTTTGGTTATCTTGCAATCCCGAGATAATCGTCTCCATGCTCCAAATCCATTTTAAAGCCATTTTTAAGGCATTTCGCGCATACATGAAATGAACACATTTTTCTCCAAAACTATAACAGATGCAAGCTTTTCCTGTTTGGTGGAGATGATATTTAAAAAAATAAGTAGAAATCCACTAAAAGTTTTGTTTGGTTATCTTGCAATCCCGAGATAATCGTCTCCATGCTCCAAATCCATTTTAAAGCCATTTTTAAGGCATTTCGCGCATACATGAAATGAACACATTTTTCTCCAAAACTATAACAGATGCAAGCTTGTCCTGTTTGGTGGAGATGATATTTAATAAAATAAGTAGAAGTCCACTAAAAGTTTTGTTTGGTTATCTTGCAATCCCGAGATAATCGTCTCCATGCTCCAAATCCATTTTAAAGCCATTTTTAAGGCATTTCGCGCATACATGAAATGAACACATTTTTCTCCAAAACTATAACAGATGCAAGCTTGTCCTGTTTGGTGGAGATGATATTTAATAAAATAAGTAGAAATCCACTAAAAGTTTTGTTTGGTTATCTTGCAATGTCGAGATAATCGTCTCCATGCTTCAAATGCTATTAAAACCCATTTCTAAGGCATTTCGCGCATAAATGAAATGAACACATTTTTCTCCAAAACTATAACAGATGCAAGCTTGTCCTGTTTGGTGGAGATTAAATTTAATAAAATAAGTAGAAATCCACTAAAAGTTTTGTTTGGTTATCTTGCAATCCCGAGATAATCGTCTCCATGCTCCAAATCCATTTTAAAGCCATTTTTAAGGCATTTCGCGCATACATGAAATGAACACATTTTTCTCCAAAACTATAACAGATGCAAGCTTGTCCTGTTTGGTGGAGATGATATTTAATAAAATAAGTAGAAATCCACTAAAAGTTTTGTTTGGTTATCTTGCAATGTCGAGATAATCGTCTCCATGCTTCAAATGCTATTAAAACCCATTTCTAAGGCATTTCGCGCATAAATGAAATGAACACATTTTTCTCCAAAACTATAACAGATGCAAGCTTGTCCTGTTTGGTGGAGATGATATTTAATAAAATAAGTAGAAATCCACTAAAAGTTTTGTTTGGTTATCTTGCAATCCCGAGATAATCGTCTCCATGCTCCAAATCCATTTTAAAGCCATTTTTAAGGCATTTCGCGCATACATGAAATGAACACATTTTTCTCCAAAACTATAACAGATGCAAGCTTGTCCTGTTTGGTGGAGATGATATTTAATAAAATAAGTAGAAATCCACTAAAAGTTTTGTTTGGTTATCTTGCAATCCCGAGATAATCGTCTCCATGCTCCAAATCCATTTTAAAGCCATTTTTAAGGCATTTCGCGCATACATGAAATGAACACATTTTTCTCCAAAACTATAACAGATGCAAGCTTGTCCTGTTTGGTGGAGATGATATTTAATAAAATAAGTAGAAGTCCACTAAAAGTTTTGTTTGGTTATCTTGCAATCCCGAGATAATCGTCTCCATGCTCCAAATCCATTTTAAAGCCATTTTTAAGGCATTTCGCGCATACATGAAATGAACACATTTTTCTCCAAAACTATAACAGATGCAAGCTTGTCCTGTTTGGTGGAGATGATATTTAATAAAATAAGTAGAAATCCACTAAAAGTTTTGTTTGGTTATCTTGCAATCCCGAGATAATCGTCTCCATGCTCCAAATCCATTTTAAAGCCATTTCTAAGGCATTTCGCGCATAAATGAAATGAACACATTTTTCTCCAAAACTATAACAGATGCAAGCTTGTCCTGTTTGGTGGAGATGATATTTAATTAAATAAGTAGAAATCCACTAAAAGTTTTGTTTGGTTATCTTGCAATCCCGAGATAATCGTCTCCATGCTCCAAATCCATTTTAAAGCCATTTTTAAGGCATTTCGCGCATACATGAAATGAACACATTTTTCTCCAAAACTATAACAGATGCAAGCTTGTCCTGTTTGGTGGAGATGATATTTAATAAAATAAGTAGAAATCCACTAAAAGTTTTGTTTGGTTATCTTGCAATCCCGAGATAATCGTCTCCATGCTCCAAATCCATTTTAAAGCCATTTTTAAGGCATTTCGCGCATACATGAAATGAACACATTTTTCTCCAAAACTATAACAGATGCAAGCTTGTCCTGTTTGGTGGAGATGATATTTAATAAAATAAGTAGAAATCCACTAAAAGTTTTGTTTGGTTATCTTGCAATCCCGAGATAATCGTCTCCATGCTCCAAATCCATTTTAAAGCCATTTTTAAGGCATTTCGCGCATACATGAAATGAACACATTTTTCTCCAAAACTATAACAGATGCAAGCTTGTCCTGTTTGGTGGAGATGATATTTAATAAAATAAGTAGAAATCCACTAAAAGTTTTGTTTGGTTATCTTGCAATCCCGAGATAATCGTCTCCATGCTCCAAATCCATTTTAAAGCCATTTTTAAGGCATTTCGCGCATACATGAAATGAACACATTTTTCTCCAAAACTATAACAGATGCAAGCTTGTCCTGTTTGGTGGAGATGATATTTAATAAAATAAGTAGAAATCCACTAAAAGTTTTGTTTGGTTATCTTGCAATCCCGAGATAATCGTCTCCATGCTCCAAATCCATTTTAAAGCCATTTTTAAGGCATTTCGCGCATACATGAAATGAACACATTTTTCTCCAAAACTATAACAGATGCAAGCTTGTCCTGTTTGGTGGAGATGATATTTAATAAAATAAGTAGAAATCCACTAAAAGTTTTGTTTGGTTATCTTGCAATCCCGAGATAATCGTCTCCATGCTCCAAATCCATTTTAAAGCCATTTTTAAGGCATTTCGCGCATACATGAAATGAACACATTTTTCTCCAAAACTATAACAGATGCAAGCTTGTCCTGTTTGGTGGAGATGATATTTAATAAAATAAGTAGAAATCCACTAAAAGTTTTGTTTGGTTATCTTGCAATCCCGAGATAATCGTCTCCATGCTCCAAATCCATTTTAAAGCCATTTTTAAGGCATTTCGCGCATACATGAAATGAACACATTTTTCTCCAAAACTATAACAGATGCAAGCTTGTCCTGTTTGGTGGAGATGATATTTAATAAAATAAGTAGAAATCCACTAAAAGTTTTGTTTGGTTATCTTGCAATCCCGAGATAATCGTCTCCATGCTCCAAATCCATTTTAAAGCCATTTTTAAGGCATTTCGCGCATACATGAAATGAACACATTTTTCTCCAAAACTATAACAGATGCAAGCTTGTCCTGTTTGGTGGAGATGATATTTAATAAAATAAGTAGAAATCCACTAAAAGTTTTGTTTGGTTATCTTGCAATCCCGAGATAATCGTCTCCATGCTCCAAATCCATTTTAAAGCCATTTTTAAGGCATTTCGCGCATACATGAAATGAACACATTTTTCTCCAAAACTATAACAGATGCAATCTTGTCCTGTTTGGTGGAGATGATATTTAATAAAATAAGTAGAAATCCACTAAAAGTTTTGTTTGGTTATCTTGCAATCCCGAGATAATCGTCTCCATGCTCCAAATCCATTTTAAAGCCATTTTTAAGGCATTTCGCGCATACATGAAATGAACACATTTTTCTCCAAAACTATAACAGATGCAAGCTTGTCCTGTTTGGTGGAGATGATATTTAATAAAATAAGTAGAAATCCACTAAAAGTTTTGTTTGGTTATCTTGCAATCCCGAGATAATCGTCTCCATGCTCCAAATCCATTTTAAAGCCATTTTTAAGGCATTTCGCGCATACATGAAATGAACACATTTTTCTCCAAAACTATAACAGATGCAAGCTTGTCCTGTTTGGTGGAGATGATATTTAATAAAATAAGTAGAAATCCACTAAAAGTTTTGTTTGGTTATCTTGCAATCCCGAGATAATCGTCTCCATGCTCCAAATCTATTTTAAAGCCATTTTTAAGGCATTTCGCGCATACATGAAATGAACACATTTTTCTCCAAAACTATAACAGATGCAAGCTTGTCCTGTTTGGTGGAGATGATATTTAATAAAATAAGTAGAAATCCACTAAAAGTTTTGTTTGGTCATCTTGCAATCCCGAGATAATCGTCTCCATGCTCCAAATCCATTTTAAAGCCATTTTTAAGGCATTTCGCGCATACATGAAATGAACACATTTTTCTCCAAAACTATAACAGATGCAAGCTTGTCCTGTTTGGTGGAGATGATATTTAATAAAATAAGTAGAAATCCACTAAAAGTTTTGTTTGGTTATCTTGCAATGTCGAGATAATCGTCTCCATGCTTCAAATGCTATTAAAACCCATTTCTAAGGCATTTCGCGCATAAATGAAATGAACACATTTTTCTCCAAAACTATAACAGATGCAAGCTTGTCCTGTTTGGTGGAGATGATATTTAATAAAATAAGTAGAAATCCACTAAAAGTTTTGTTTGGTTATCTTGCAATCCCGAGATAATCGTCTCCATGCTCCAAATCCATTTTAAAGCCATTTTTAAGGCATTTCGCGCATACATGAAATGAACACATTTTTCTCCAAAACTATAACAGATGCAAGCTTTTCCTGTTTGGTGGAGATGATATTTAAAAAAATAAGTAGAAATCCACTAAAAGTTTTGTTTGGTTATCTTGCAATCCCGAGATAATCGTCTCCATGCTCCAAATCCATTTTAAAGCCATTTTTAAGGCATTTCGCGCATACATGAAATGAACACATTTTTCTCCAAAACTATAACAGATGCAAGCTTGTCCTGTTTGGTGGAGATGATATTTAATAAAATAAGTAGAAGTCCACTAAAAGTTTTGTTTGGTTATCTTGCAATCCCGAGATAATCGTCTCCATGCTCCAAATCCATTTTAAAGCCATTTTTAAGGCATTTCGCGCATACATGAAATGAACACATTTTTCTCCAAAACTATAACAGATGCAAGCTTGTCCTGTTTGGTGGAGATGATATTTAATAAAATAAGTAGAAATCCACTAAAAGTTTTGTTTGGTTATCTTGCAATGTCGAGATAATCGTCTCCATGCTTCAAATGCTATTAAAACCCATTTCTAAGGCATTTCGCGCATAAATGAAATGAACACATTTTTCTCCAAAACTATAACAGATGCAAGCTTGTCCTGTTTGGTGGAGATTAAATTTAATAAAATAAGTAGAAATCCACTAAAAGTTTTGTTTGGTTATCTTGCAATCCCGAGATAATCGTCTCCATGCTCCAAATCCATTTTAAAGCCATTTTTAAGGCATTTCGCGCATACATGAAATGAACACATTTTTCTCCAAAACTATAACAGATGCAAGCTTGTCCTGTTTGGTGGAGATGATATTTAATAAAATAAGTAGAAATCCACTAAAAGTTTTGTTTGGTTATCTTGCAATGTCGAGATAATCGTCTCCATGCTTCAAATGCTATTAAAACCCATTTCTAAGGCATTTCGCGCATAAATGAAATGAACACATTTTTCTCCAAAACTATAACAGATGCAAGCTTGTCCTGTTTGGTGGAGATGATATTTAATAAAATAAGTAGAAATCCACTAAAAGTTTTGTTTGGTTATCTTGCAATCCCGAGATAATCGTCTCCATGCTCCAAATCCATTTTAAAGCCATTTTTAAGGCATTTCGCGCATACATGAAATGAACACATTTTTCTCCAAAACTATAACAGATGCAAGCTTGTCCTGTTTGGTGGAGATGATATTTAATAAAATAAGTAGAAATCCACTAAAAGTTTTGTTTGGTTATCTTGCAATCCCGAGATAATCGTCTCCATGCTCCAAATCCATTTTAAAGCCATTTTTAAGGCATTTCGCGCATACATGAAATGAACACATTTTTCTCCAAAACTATAACAGATGCAAGCTTGTCCTGTTTGGTGGAGATGATATTTAATAAAATAAGTAGAAGTCCACTAAAAGTTTTGTTTGGTTATCTTGCAATCCCGAGATAATCGTCTCCATGCTCCAAATCCATTTTAAAGCCATTTTTAAGGCATTTCGCGCATACATGAAATGAACACATTTTTCTCCAAAACTATAACAGATGCAAGCTTGTCCTGTTTGGTGGAGATGATATTTAATAAAATAAGTAGAAATCCACTAAAAGTTTTGTTTGGTTATCTTGCAATCCCGAGATAATCGTCTCCATGCTCCAAATCCATTTTAAAGCCATTTTTAAGGCATTTCGCGCATACATGAAATGAACACATTTTTCTCCAAAACTATAACAGATGCAAGCTTGTCCTGTTTGGTGGAGATGATATTTAATAAAATAAGTAGAAGTCCACTAAAAGTTTTGTTTGGTTATCTTGCAATCTCGAGATAATCGTCTCCATGCTTCAAATGCTATTAAAACCCATTTCTAAGGCATTTCGCGCATAAATGAAATGAACACATTTTTCTCCAAAACTATAACAGATGCAAGCTTGTCCTGTTTGGTGGAGATTAAATTTAATAAAATAAGTAGAAATCCACTAAAAGTTTTGTTTGGTTATCTTGCAATCCCGAGATAATCGCCTCCATGCTCCAAATCCATTTTAAAGCCATTTTTAAGGCATTTCGCGCATACATGAAATGAACACATTTTTCTCCAAAACTATAACAGATGCAAGCTTGTCCTGTTTGGTGGAGATGATATTTAATAAAATAAGTAGAAATCCACTAAAAGTTTTGTTTGGTTATCTTGCAATCCCGAGATAATCGTCTCCATGCTCCAAATCCATTTTAAAGCCATTTTTAAGGCATTTCGCGCATACATGAAATGAACACATTTTTCTCCAAAACTATAACAGATGCAAGCTTGTCCTGTTTGGTGGAGATGATATTTAATAAAATAAGTAGAAATCCACTAAAAGTTTTGTTTGGTTATCTTGCAATCCCGAGATAATCGTCTCCATGCTCCAAATCCATTTTAAAGCCATTTTTAAGGCATTTCGCGCATACATGAAATGAACACATTTTTCTCCAAAACTATAACAGATGCAAGCTTGTCCTGTTTGCTGGAGATGATATTTAATAAAATATGTAGAAATCCACTAAAAGTTTTGTTTGGTTATCTTGCAATCCCGAGATAATAGTCTCCATGCTCCAAATCCATTTTAAAGCCATTTTTAAGGCATTTCGCGCATACATGAAATGAACACATTTTTCTCCAAAACTATAACAGATGCAAGCTTGTCCTGTTTGGTGGAGATGATATTTAATAAAATAAGTAGAAATCCACTAAAAGTTTTGTTTGGTTATCTTGCAATCCCGAGATAATCGTCTCCATGCTCCAAATCCATTTTAAAGCCATTTTTAAGGCATTTCGCGCATACATGAAATGAACACATTTTTCTCCAAAACTATAACAGATGCAAGCTTGTCCTGTTTGGTGGAGATGATATTTAATAAAATAAGTAGAAATCCACTAAAAGTTTTGTTTGGTTATCTTGCAATCCCGAGATAATCGTCTCCATGCTCCAAATCCATTTTAAAGCCATTTTTAAGGCATTTCGCGCATACATGAAATGAACACATTTTTCTCCAAAACTATAACAGATGCAAGCTTGTCCTGTTTGGTGGAGATGATATTTAATAAAATAAGTAGAAGTCCACTAAAAGTTTTGTTTGGTTATCTTGCAATCCCGAGATAATCGTCTCCATGCTCCAAATCCATTTTAAAGCCATTTTTAAGGCATTTCGCGCATACATGAAATGAACACATTTTTCTCCAAAACTATAACAGATGCAAGCTTGTCCTGTTTGGTGGAGATGATATTTAATAAAATAAGTAGAAATCCACTAAAAGTTTTGTTTGGTTATCTTGCAATCCCGAGATAATCGTCTCCATGCTCCAAATCCATTTTAAAGCCATTTTTAAGGCATTTCGCGCATACATGAAATGAACACATTTTTCTCCAAAACTATAACAGATGCAAGCTTGTCCTGTTTGGTGGAGATGATATTTAATAAAATAAGTAGAAGTCCACTATAAGTTTTGTTTGGTTATCTTGCAATCTCGAGATAATCGTCTCCATGCTTCAAATGCTATTAAAACCCATTTCTAAGGCATTTCGCGCATAAATGAAATGAACACATTTTTCTCCAAAACTATAACAGATGCAAGCTTGTCCTGTTTGGTGGAGATTAAATTTAATAAAATAAGTAGAAATCCACTAAAAGTTTTGTTTGGTTATCTTGCAATCCCGAGATAATCGTCTCCATGCTCCAAATCCATTTTAAAGCCATTTTTAAGGCATTTCGCGCATACATGAAATGAACACATTTTTCTCCAAAACTATAACAGATGCAAGCTTGTCCTGTTTGGTGGAGATGATATTTAATAAAATAAGTAGAAATCCACTAAAAGTTTTGTTTGGTTATCTTGCAATCCCGAGATAATCGTCTCCATGCTCCAAATCCATTTTAAAGCCATTTTTAAGGCATTTCGCGCATACATGAAATGAACACATTTTTCTCCAAAACTATAACAGATGCAAGCTTGTCCTGTTTGGTGGAGATGATATTTAATAAAATAAGTAGAAATCCACTAAAAGTTTTGTTTGGTTATCTTGCAATCCCGAGATAATCGTCTCCATGCTCCAAATCCATTTTAAAGCCATTTTTAAGGCATTTCACGCATACATGAAATGAACACATTTTTCTCCAAAACTATAACAGATGCAAGCTTGTCCTGTTTGCTGGAGATGATATTTAATAAAATATGTAGAAATCCACTAAAAGTTTTGTTTGGTTATCTTGCAATCCCGAGATAATAGTCTCCATGCTCCATATCCATTTTAAAGCCATTTTTAAGGCATTTCGCGCATACATGAAATGAACACATTTTTCTCCAAAACTATAACAGATGCAAGCTTGTCCTGTTTGGTGGAGATGATATTTAATAAAATAAGTAGAAATCCACTAAAAGTTTTGTTTGGTTATCTTGCAATCCCGAGATAATCGTCTCCATGCTCCAAATCCATTTTAAAGCCATTTTTAAGGCATTTCGCGCATACATGAAATGAACACATTTTTCTCCAAAATTATAACAGATGCAAGCTTGTCCTGTTTGGTGGAGATGATATTTAATAAAATAAGTAGAAATCCACTAAAAGTTTTGTTTGGTTATCTTGCAATCCCGAGATAATCGTCTCCATGCTCCAAATCCATTTTAAAGCCATTTTTAAGGCATTTCGCGCATACATGAAATGAACACATTTTTCTCCAAAACTATAACAGATGCAAGCTTGTCCTGTTTGGTGGAGATGATATTTAATAAAATAAGTAGAAATCCACTAAAAGTTTTGTTTGGTTATCTTGCAATCCCGAGATAATCGTCTCCATGCTCCAAATCCATTTTAAAGCCATTTTTAAGGCATTTCGCGCATACATGAAATGAACACATTTTTCTCCAAAACTATAACAGATGCAAGCTTGTCCTGTTTGGTGGAGATGATATTTAATAAAATAAGTAGAAATCCACTAAAAGTTTTGTTTGGTTATCTTGCAATCCCGAGATAATCGTCTCCATGCTCCAAATCCATTTTAAAGCCATTTTTAAGGCATTTCGCGCATACATGAAATGAACACATTTTTCTCCAAAACTATAACAGATGCAAGCTTGTCCTGTTTGCTGGAGATGATATTTAATAAAATATGTAGAAATCCACTAAAAGTTTTGTTTGGTTATCTTGCAATCCCGAGATAATAGTCTCCATGCTCCATATCCATTTTAAAGCCATTTTTAAGGCATTTCGCGCATACATGAAATGAACACATTTTTCTCCAAAACTATAACAGATGCAAGCTTGTCCTGTTTGGTGGAGATGATATTTAATAAAATAAGTAGAAATCCACTAAAAGTTTTGTTTGGTTATCTTGCAATCCCGAGATAATCGTCTCCATGCTCCAAATCCATTTTAAAGCCATTTTTAAGGCATTTCGCGCATACATGAAATGAACACATTTTTCTCCAAAATTATAACAGATGCAAGCTTGTCCTGTTTGGTGGAGATGATATTTAATAAAATAAGTAGAAATCCACTAAAAGTTTTGTTTGGTTATCTTGCAATCCCGAGATAATCGTCTCCATGCTCCAAATCCATTTTAAAGCCATTTTTAAGGCATTTCGCGCATACATGAAATGAACACATTTTTCTCCAAAACTATAACAGATGCAAGCTTGTCCTGTTTGGTGGAGATGATATTTAATAAAATAAGTAGAAATCCACTAAAAGTTTTGTTTGGTTATCTTGCAATCCCGAGATAATCGTCTCCATGCTCCAAATCCATTTTAAAGCCATTTTTAAGGCATTTCGCGCATACATGAAATGAACACATTTTTCTCCAAAACTATAACAGATGCAAGCTTGTCCTGTTTGGTGGAGATGATATTTAATAAAATAAGTAGAAATCCACTAAAAGTTTTGTTTGGTTATCTTGCAATCCCGAGATAATCGTCTCCATGCTCCAAATCCATTTTAAAGCCATTTTTAAGGCATTTCGCGCATACATGAAATGAACACATTTTTCTCCAAAACTATAACAGATGCAAGCTTGTCCTGTTTGGTGGAGATGATATTTAATAAAATAAGTAGAAATCCACTAAAAGTTTTGTTTGGTTATCTTGCAATCCCGAGATAATCGTCTCCATGCTCCAAATCCATTTTAAAGCCATTTTTAAGGCATTTCGCGCATACATGAAATGAACACATTTTTCTCCAAAACTATAACAGATGCAAGCTTGTCCTGTTTG
The DNA here is from genome assembly GCF_048569485.1 of Anomaloglossus baeobatrachus. Lineage (NCBI taxonomy): Eukaryota > Metazoa > Chordata > Amphibia > Anura > Aromobatidae > Anomaloglossus > Anomaloglossus baeobatrachus. The sequence continues at coordinate 326,499 of NW_027442439.1, read as the reverse complement.
GTGGAGATGATATTTAATAAAATAAGTAGAAATCCACTAAAAGTTTTGTTTGGTTATCTTGCAATCCCGAGATAATCGTCTCCATGCTCCAAATCCATTTTAAAGCCATTTTTAAGGCATTTCGCGCATACATGAAATGAACACATTTTTCTCCAAAACTATATAAGATGCAAGCTTGTCCTGTTTGGTGGAGATGATATTTAATAAAATAAGTAGAAGTCCACTAAAAGTTTTGTTTGGTTATCTTGCAATCTCGAGATAATCGTCTCCATGCTTCAAATGCTATTAAAACCCATTTCTAAGGCATTTCGCGCATAAATGAAATGAACACATTTTTCTCCAAAACTATAACAGATGCAAGCTTGTCCTGTTTGGTGGAGATTAAATTTAATAAAATAAGTAGAAATCCACTAAAAGTTTTGTTTGGTTATCTTGCAATCCCGAGATAATCGCCTCCATGCTCCAAATCCATTTTAAAGCCATTTTTAAGGCATTTCGCGCATACATGAAATGAACACATTTTTCTCCAAAACTATAACAGATGCAAGCTTGTCCTGTTTGGTGGAGATGATATTTAATAAAATAAGTAGAAATCCACTAAAAGTTTTGTTTGGTTATCTTGCAATCCCGAGATAATCGTCTCCATGCTCCAAATCCATTTTAAAGCCATTTTTAAGGCATTTCGCGCATACATGAAATGAACACATTTTTCTCCAAAACTATAACAGATGCAAGCTTGTCCTGTTTGGTGGAGATGATATTTAATAAAATAAGTAGAAATCCACTAAAAGTTTTGTTTGGTTATCTTGCAATCCCGAGATAATCGTCTCCATGCTCCAAATCCATTTTAAAGCCATTTTTAAGGCATTTCGCGCATACATGAAATGAACACATTTTTCTCCAAAACTATAACAGATGCAAGCTTGTCCTGTTTGCTGGAGATGATATTTAATAAAATATGTAGAAATCCACTAAAAGTTTTGTTTGGTTATCTTGCAATCCCGAGATAATAGTCTCCATGCTCCAAATCCATTTTAAAGCCATTTTTAAGGCATTTCGCGCATACATGAAATGAACACATTTTTCTCCAAAACTATAACAGATGCAAGCTTGTCCTGTTTGGTGGAGATGATATTTAATAAAATAAGTAGAAATCCACTAAAAGTTTTGTTTGGTTATCTTGCAATCCCGAGATAATCGTCTCCATGCTCCAAATCCATTTTAAAGCCATTTTTAAGGCATTTCGCGCATACATGAAATGAACACATTTTTCTCCAAAACTATAACAGATGCAAGCTTGTCCTGTTTGGTGGAGATGATATTTAATAAAATAAGTAGAAATCCACTAAAAGTTTTGTTTGGTTATCTTGCAATCCCGAGATAATCGTCTCCATGCTCCAAATCCATTTTAAAGCCATTTTTAAGGCATTTCGCGCATACATGAAATGAACACATTTTTCTCCAAAACTATAACAGATGCAAGCTTGTCCTGTTTGGTGGAGATGATATTTAATAAAATAAGTAGAAGTCCACTAAAAGTTTTGTTTGGTTATCTTGCAATCCCGAGATAATCGTCTCCATGCTCCAAATCCATTTTAAAGCCATTTTTAAGGCATTTCGCGCATACATGAAATGAACACATTTTTCTCCAAAACTATAACAGATGCAAGCTTGTCCTGTTTGGTGGAGATGATATTTAATAAAATAAGTAGAAATCCACTAAAAGTTTTGTTTGGTTATCTTGCAATCCCGAGATAATCGTCTCCATGCTCCAAATCCATTTTAAAGCCATTTTTAAGGCATTTCGCGCATACATGAAATGAACACATTTTTCTCCAAAACTATAACAGATGCAAGCTTGTCCTGTTTGGTGGAGATGATATTTAATAAAATAAGTAGAAGTCCACTATAAGTTTTGTTTGGTTATCTTGCAATCTCGAGATAATCGTCTCCATGCTTCAAATGCTATTAAAACCCATTTCTAAGGCATTTCGCGCATAAATGAAATGAACACATTTTTCTCCAAAACTATAACAGATGCAAGCTTGTCCTGTTTGGTGGTGGAGATGATATTTAATAAAATAAGTAGAAATCCACTAAAAGTTTTGTTTGGTTATCTTGCAATCCCGAGATAATCGTCTCCATGCTCCAAATCCATTTTAAAGCCATTTTTAAGGCATTTCGCGCATACATGAAATGAACACATTTTTCTCCAAAACTATAACAGATGCAAGCTTGTCCTGTTTGGTGGAGATGATATTTAATAAAATAAGTAGAAATCCACTAAAAGTTTTGTTTGGTTATCTTGCAATCCCGAGATAATCGTCTCCATGCTCCAAATCCATTTTAAAGCCATTTTTAAGGCATTTCGCGCATACATGAAATGAACACATTTTTCTCCAAAACTATAACAGATGCAAGCTTGTCCTGTTTGGTGGAGATGATATTTAATAAAATAAGTAGAAATCCACTAAAAGTTTTGTTTGGTTATCTTGCAATCCCGAGATAATCGTCTCCATGCTCCAAATCCATTTTAAAGCCATTTTTAAGGCATTTCGCGCATACATGAAATGAACACATTTTTCTCCAAAACTATAACAGATGCAAGCTTGTCCTGTTTGGTGGAGATGATATTTAATAAAATAAGTAGAAATCCACTAAAAGTTTTGTTTGGTTATCTTGCAATCCCGAGATAATCGTCTCCATGCTCCAAATCCATTTTAAAGCCATTTTTAAGGCATTTCGCGCATACATGAAATGAACACATTTTTCTCCAAAACTATAACAGATGCAAGCTTGTCCTGTTTGGTGGAGATGATATTTAATAAAATAAGTAGAAATCCACTAAAAGTTTTGTTTGGTTATCTTGCAATCCCGAGATAATCGTCTCCATGCTCCAAATCCATTTTAAAGCCATTTTTAAGGCATTTCGCGCATACATGAAATGAACACATTTTTCTCCAAAACTATAACAGATGCAAGCTTGTCCTGTTTGGTGGAGATGATATTTAATAAAATAAGTAGAAATCCACTAAAAGTTTTGTTTGGTTATCTTGCAATCCCGAGATAATCGTCTCCATGCTCCAAATCCATTTTAAAGCCATTTTTAAGGCATTTCGCGCATACATGAAATGAACACATTTTTCTCCAAAACTATAACAGATGCAAGCTTGTCCTGTTTGGTGGAGATGATATTTAATAAAATAAGTAGAAATCCACTAAAAGTTTTGTTTGGTTATCTTGCAATCCCGAGATAATCGTCTCCATGCTCCAAATCCATTTTAAAGCCATTTTTAAGGCATTTCGCGCATACATGAAATGAACACATTTTTCTCCAAAACTATAACAGATGCAAGCTTGTCCTGTTTGGTGGAGATGATATTTAATAAAATAAGTAGAAATCCACTAAAAGTTTTGTTTGGTTATCTTGCAATCCCGAGATAATCGTCTCCATGCTCCAAATCCATTTTAAAGCCATTTTTAAGGCATTTCGCGCATACATGAAATGAACACATTTTTCTCCAAAACTATAACAGATGCAAGCTTGTCCTGTTTGGTGGAGATGATATTTAATAAAATAAGTAGAAATCCACTAAAAGTTTTGTTTGGTTATCTTGCAATCCCGAGATAATCGTCTCCATGCTCCAAATCCATTTTAAAGCCATTTTTAAGGCATTTCGCGCATACATGAAATGAACACATTTTTCTCCAAAACTATAACAGATGCAAGCTTGTCCTGTTTGGTGGAGATGATATTTAATAAAATAAGTAGAAATCCACTAAAAGTTTTGTTTGGTTATCTTGCAATCCCGAGATAATCGTCTCCATGCTCCAAATCCATTTTAAAGCCATTTTTAAGGCATTTCGCGCATACATGAAATGAACACATTTTTCTCCAAAACTATAACAGATGCAAGCTTGTCCTGTTTGGTGGAGATGATATTTAATAAAATAAGTAGAAATCCACTAAAAGTTTTGTTTGGTTATCTTGCAATCCCGAGATAATCGTCTCCATGCTCCAAATCCATTTTAAAGCCATTTTTAAGGCATTTCGCGCATACATGAAATGAACACATTTTTCTCCAAAACTATAACAGATGCAAGCTTGTCCTGTTTGGTGGAGATGATATTTAATAAAATAAGTAGAAATCCACTAAAAGTTTTGTTTGGTTATCTTGCAATCCCGAGATAATCGTCTCCATGCTCCAAATCCATTTTAAAGCCATTTTTAAGGCATTTCGCGCATACATGAAATGAACACATTTTTCTCCAAAACTATAACAGATGCAAGCTTGTCCTGTTTGGTGGAGATGATATTTAATAAAATAAGTAGAAATCCACTAAAAGTTTTGTTTGGTTATCTTGCAATCCCGAGATAATCGTCTCCATGCTCCAAATCCATTTTAAAGCCATTTTTAAGGCATTTCGCGCATACATGAAATGAACACATTTTTCTCCAAAACTATAACAGATGCAAGCTTGTCCTGTTTGGTGGAGATATGATATTTAATAAAATAAGTAGAAATCCACTAAAAGTTTTGTTTGGTTATCTTGCAATCCCGAGATAATCGTCTCCATGCTCCAAATCCATTTTAAAGCCATTTTTAAGGCATTTCGCGCATACATGAAATGAACACATTTTTCTCCAAAACTATAACAGATGCAAGCTTGTCCTGTTTGGTGGAGATGATATTTAATAAAATAAGTAGAAATCCACTAAAAGTTTTGTTTGGTTATCTTGCAATCCCGAGATAATCGTCTCCATGCTCCAAATCCATTTTAAAGCCATTTTTAAGGCATTTCGCGCATACATGAAATGAACACATTTTTCTCCAAAACTATAACAGATGCAAGCTTGTCCTGTTTGGTGGAGATGATATTTAATAAAATAAGTAGAAATCCACTAAAAGTTTTGTTTGGTTATCTTGCAATCCCGAGATAATCGTCTCCATGCTCCAAATCCATTTTAAAGCCATTTTTAAGGCATTTCGCGCATACATGAAATGAACACATTTTTCTCCAAAACTATAACAGATGCAAGCTTGTCCTGTTTGGTGGAGATGATATTTAATAAAATAAGTAGAAATCCACTAAAAGTTTTGTTTGGTTATCTTGCAATCCCGAGATAATCGTCTCCATGCTCCAAATCCATTTTAAAGCCATTTTTAAGGCATTTCGCGCATACATGAAATGAACACATTTTTCTCCAAAACTATAACAGATGCAAGCTTGTCCTGTTTGGTGGAGATGATATTTAATAAAATAAGTAGAAATCCACTAAAAGTTTTGTTTGGTTATCTTGCAATCCCGAGATAATCGTCTCCATGCTCCAAATCCATTTTAAAGCCATTTTTAAGGCATTTCGCGCATACATGAAATGAACACATTTTTCTCCAAAACTATAACAGATGCAAGCTTGTCCTGTTTGGTGGAGATGATATTTAATAAAATAAGTAGAAATCCACTAAAAGTTTTGTTTGGTTATCTTGCAATCCCGAGATAATCGTCTCCATGCTCCAAATCCATTTTAAAGCCATTTTTAAGGCATTTCGCGCATACATGAAATGAACACATTTTTCTCCAAAACTATAACAGATGCAAGCTTGTCCTGTTTGGTGGAGATGATATTTAATAAAATAAGTAGAAATCCACTAAAAGTTTTGTTTGGTTATCTTGCAATCCCGAGATAATCGTCTCCATGCTCCAAATCCATTTTAAAGCCATTTTTAAGGCATTTCGCGCATACATGAAATGAACACATTTTTCTCCAAAACTATAACAGATGCAAGCTTGTCCTGTTTGGTGGAGATGATATTTAATAAAATAAGTAGAAATCCACTAAAAGTTTTGTTTGGTTATCTTGCAATCCCGAGATAATCGTCTCCATGCTCCAAATCCATTTTAAAGCCATTTTTAAGGCATTTCGCGCATACATGAAATGAACACATTTTTCTCCAAAACTATAACAGATGCAAGCTTGTCCTGTTTGGTGGAGATGATATTTAATAAAATAAGTAGAAATCCACTAAAAGTTTTGTTTGGTTATCTTGCAATCCCGAGATAATCGTCTCCATGCTCCAAATCCATTTTAAAGCCATTTTTAAGGCATTTCGCGCATACATGAAATGAACACATTTTTCTCCAAAACTATAACAGATGCAAGCTTGTCCTGTTTGGTGGAGATGATATTTAATAAAATAAGTAGAAATCCACTAAAAGTTTTGTTTGGTTATCTTGCAATCCCGAGATAATCGTCTCCATGCTCCAAATCCATTTTAAAGCCATTTTTAAGGCATTTCGCGCATACATGAAATGAACACATTTTTCTCCAAAACTATAACAGATGCAAGCTTGTCCTGTTTGGTGGAGATGATATTTAATAAAATAAGTAGAAATCCACTAAAAGTTTTGTTTGGTTATCTTGCAATCCCGAGATAATCGTCTCCATGCTCCAAATCCATTTTAAAGCCATTTTTAAGGCATTTCGCGCATACATGAAATGAACACATTTTTCTCCAAAACTATAACAGATGCAAGCTTGTCCTGTTTGGTGGAGATGATATTTAATAAAATAAGTAGAAATCCACTAAAAGTTTTGTTTGGTTATCTTGCAATCCCGAGATAATCGTCTCCATGCTCCAAATCCATTTTAAAGCCATTTTTAAGGCATTTCGCGCATACATGAAATGAACACATTTTTCTCCAAAACTATAACAGATGCAAGCTTGTCCTGTTTGGTGGAGATGATATTTAATAAAATAAGTAGAAATCCACTAAAAGTTTTGTTTGGTTATCTTGCAATCCCGAGATAATCGTCTCCATGCTCCAAATCCATTTTAAAGCCATTTTTAAGGCATTTCGCGCATACATGAAATGAACACATTTTTCTCCAAAACTATAACAGATGCAAGCTTGTCCTGTTTGGTGGAGATGATATTTAATAAAATAAGTAGAAATCCACTAAAAGTTTTGTTTGGTTATCTTGCAATCCCGAGATAATCGTCTCCATGCTCCAAATCCATTTTAAAGCCATTTTTAAGGCATTTCGCGCATACATGAAATGAACACATTTTTCTCCAAAACTATAACAGATGCAAGCTTGTCCTGTTTGGTGGAGATGATATTTAATAAAATAAGTAGAAATCCACTAAAAGTTTTGTTTGGTTATCTTGCAATCCCGAGATAATCGTCTCCATGCTCCAAATCCATTTTAAAGCCATTTTTAAGGCATTTCGCGCATACATGAAATGAACACATTTTTCTCCAAAACTATAACAGATGCAAGCTTGTCCTGTTTGGTGGAGATGATATTTAATAAAATAAGTAGAAATCCACTAAAAGTTTTGTTTGGTTATCTTGCAATCCCGAGATAATCGTCTCCATGCTCCAAATCCATTTTAAAGCCATTTTTAAGGCATTTCGCGCATACATGAAATGAACACATTTTTCTCCAAAACTATAACAGATGCAAGCTTGTCCTGTTTGGTGGAGATGATATTTAATAAAATAAGTAGAAATCCACAAAGTTTTGTTTGGTTATCTTGCAATCCCGAGATAATCGTCTCCATGCTCCAAATCCATTTTAAAGCCATTTTTAAGGCATTTCGCGCATACATGAAATGAACACATTTTTCTCCAAAACTATAACAGATGCAAGCTTGTCCTGTTTGGTGGAGATGATATTTAATAAAATAAGTAGAAATCCACTAAACGTTTTGTTTGGTTATCTTGCAATCCCGAGATAATCGTCTCCATGCTCCAAATCCATTTTAAAGCCATTTTTAAGGCATTTCGCGCATACATGAAATGAACACATTTTTCTCCAAAACTATAACAGATGCAAGCTTGTCCTGTTTGGTGGAGATGATATTTAATAAAATAAGTAGAAATCCACTAAAAGTTTTGTTTGGTTATATTGCAATCCCGAGATAATCGTCTCCATGCTCCAAATCCATTTTAAAGCCATTTTTAAGGCATTTCGCGCATACATGAAATGAACACATTTTTCTCCAAAACTATAACAGATGCAAGCTTGTCCTGTTTGGTGGAGATGATATTTAATAAAATAAGTAGAAATTCACTAAAAGTTTTGTTTGGTTATCTTGCAATCCCGAGATAATCGTCTCCATGCTCCAAATCCATTTTAAAGCCATTTTTAAGGCATTTCGCGCATACATGAAATGAACACATTTTTCTCCAAAACTATAACAGATGCAAGCTTGTCCTGTTTGGTGGAGATGATATTTAATAAAATAAGTAGAAATCCACTAAAAGTTTTGTTTGGTTATCTTGCAATCCCGAGATAATCGTCTCCATGCTCCAAATCCATTTAAAGCCATTTTTAAGGCATTTCGCGCATACATGAAATGAACACATTTTTCTCCAAAACTATAACAGATGCAAGCTTGTCCTGTTTGGTGGAGATAATATTTAATAAAATAAGTAGAAATCTACTAAAAGTTTCGTTTGTTTATATTGCCATCCTGAGATAATCGTCTCCATGCTCCAAATCCATTTTAAAGCCATTTTTAAGGCATTTCGCGCATACATGAAATGAACACATTTTTCTCCAAAACTATAACACATGCAAGCTTGTCCTGTTTGGTGGAGATGATATTTAATAAAATAAGTAGAAATCCACTAAAAGTTTTGTTTGGTTATCTTGCAATCCCGAGATAATCGTCTCCATGCTCCAAATCCATTTTAAAGCCATTTTAAGGCATTTCGCGCATACATGAAATGAACACATTTTTCTCCAAAACTATAACAGATGCAAGCTTGTCCTGTTTGGTGGAGATGATATTTAATAAAATAAGTAGAAATCCACTAAAAGTTTTGTTTGGTTATCTTGCAATCCCGAGATAATCGTCTCCATGCTCCAAATCCATTTTAAAGCCATTTTTAAGGCATTTCGCGCATACATGAAATGAACACATTTTTCTCCAAAACTATAACAGATGCAAGCTTGTCCTGTTTGGTGGAGATGATATTTAATAAAATAAGTAGAAATCCACTAAAAGTTTTGTTTGGTTATCTTGCAATCCCGAGATAATCGTCTCCATGCTCCAAATCCATTTTAAAGCCATTTTTAAGGCATTTCGCGCATACATGAAATGAACACATTTTTCTCCAAAACTATAACAGATGCAAGCTTGTCCTGTTTGGTGGAGATAATATTTAATAAAATAAGTAGAAATCTACTAAAAGTTTCGTTTGTTTATATTGCCATCCTGAGATAATCGTCTCCATGCTCCAAATCCATTTTAAAGCCATTTTTAAGGCATTTCGCGCATACATGAAATGAACACATTTTTCTCCAAAACTATAACAGATGCAAACTTGTCCTGTTTGGTGGAGATGATATTTAATAAAATAAGTAGAAATCCACTAAAAGTTTTGTTTGGTTATCTTGCAATCCCGAGATAATCGTCTCCATGCTCCAAATCCATTTTAAAGCCATTTTTAAGGCATTTCACGCATACATGAAATGAACACATTTTTCTCCAAAACTATAACAGATGCAAGCTTGTCCTGTTTGGTGGAGATGATATTTAATAAAATAAGTAGAAATCCACTAAAAGTTTTGTTTGGTTATATTGCAATCCCGAGATAATCGTCTCCATGCTCCAAATCCATTTTAAAGCCATTTTTAAGGCATTTCGCGCATACATGAAATGAACACATTTTTCTCCAAAACTATAACAGATGCAAGCTTGTCCTGTTTGGTGGAGATGATATTTAATAAAATAAGTAGAAATCCACTAAAAGTTTTGTTTGGTTATCTTGCAATCCCGAGATAATCGTCTCCATGCTCCAAATCCATTTTAAAGCCATTTTTAAGGCATTTCGCGCATACATGAAATGAACACATTTTTCTCCAAAACTATAACACATGCAAGCTTGTCCTGTTTGGTGGAGATGATATTTAATAAAATAAGTAGAAATCCACTAAAAGTTTTGTTTGGTTATCTTGCAATCCCGAGATAATCGTCTCCATGCTCCAAATCCATTTTAAAGCCATTTTTAAGGCATTTCGCGCATACATGAAATGAACACATTTTTCTCCAAAACTATAACAGATGCAAGCTTGTCCTGTTTGGTGGAGATGATATTTAATAAAATAAGTAGAAATCCACTAAAAGTTTTGTTTGGTTATCTTGCAATCCCGAGATAATCGTCTCCATGCTCCAAATCCATTTTAAAGCCATTTTTAAGGCATTTCGCGCATACATGAAATGAACACATTTTTCTCCAAAACTATAACAGATGCAAGCTTGTCCTGTTTGGTGGAGATGATATTTAATAAAATAAGTAGAAATCCACTAAAAGTTTTATTTGGTTATCTTGCAATCCCGAGATAATCGTCTCCATGCTCCAAATCCATTTTAAAGCCATTTTTAAGGCATTTCGCGCATACATGAAATGAACACATTTTTCTCCAAAACTATAACAGATGCAAGCTTGTCCTGTTTGGTGGAGATGATATTTAATAAAATAAGTAGAAATCCACTAAAAGTTTTGTTTGGTTATCTTGCAATCCCGAGATAATCGTCTCCATGCTCCAAATCCATTTTAAAGCCATTTTTAAGGCATTTCGCGCATACATGAAATGAACACATTTTTCTCCAAAACTATAACAGATGCAAGCTTGTCCTGTTTGGTGGAGATGATATTTAATAAAATAAGTAGAAATCCACTAAAAGTTTTGTTTGGTTATCTTGCAATCCCGAGATAATCGTCTCCATGCTCCAAATCCATTTTAAAGCCATTTTTAAGGCATTTCGTGCATACATGAAATGAACACATTTTTCTCCAAAACTATAACAGATGCAAGCTTGTCCTGTTTGGTGGAGATGATATTTAATAAAATAAGTAGAAATCCACTAAAAGTTTTGTTTGGTTATCTTGCAATCCCGAGATAATCGTCTCCATGCTCCAAATCCATTTTAAAGCCATTTTTAAGGCATTTCGCGCATACATGAAATGAACACATTTTTCTCCAAAACTATAACAGATGCAAGCTTGTCCTGTTTGGTGGAGATGATATTTAATAAAATAAGTAGAAATCCACTAAAAGTTTTGTTTGGTTATCTTGCAATCCCGAGATAATCGTCTCCATGCTCCAAATCCATTTTAAAGCCATTTTTAAGGCATTTTGCGCATACATGAAATGAACACATTTTTCTCCAAAACTATAACACATGCAAGCTTGTCCTGTTTGGTGGAGATGATATTTAATAAAATAAGTAGAAATCCACTAAAAGTTTTGTTTGGTTATCTTGCAATCCCGAGATAATCGTCTCCATGCTCCAAATCCATTTTAAAGCCATTTTTAAGGCATTTCGCGCATACATGAAATGAACACATTTTTCTCCAAAACTATAACAGATGCAAGCTTGTCCTGTTTGGTGGAGATGATATTTAATAAAATAAGTAGAAATCCACTAAAAGTTTTGTTTGGTTATCTTGCAATCCCGAGATAATCGTCTCCATGCTCCAAATCCATTTTAAAGCCATTTTTAAGGCATTTCGCGCATACATGAAATGAACACATTTTTCTCCAAAACTATAACAGATGCAAGCTTGTCCTGTTTGGTGGAGATGATATTTAATAAAATAAGTAGAAATCCACTAAAAGTTTTGTTTGGTTATATTGCAATCCCGAGATAATCGTCTCCATGCTCCAAATCCATTTTAAAGCCATTTTTAAGGCATTTCGCGCATACATGAAATGAACACATTTTTCTCCAAAACTATAACAGATGCAAGCTTGTCCTGTTTGGTGGAGATGATATTTCATAAAATAAGTAGAAATCCACTAAAAGTTTTGTTTGGTTATCTTGCAATCCCGAGATAATCGTCTCCATGCTCCAAATCCATTTTAAAGCCATTTTTAAGGCATTTCGCGCATACATGAAATGAACACATTTTTCTCCAAAACTATAACAGATGCAAGCTTGTCCTGTTTGGTGGAGATGATATTTAATAAAATAAGTAGAAATCCACTAAAAGTTTTGTTTGGTTATCTTGCAATCCCGAGATAATCGTCTCCATGCTCCAAATCCATTTTAAAGCCATTTTTAAGGCATTTCGCGCATACATGAAATGAACACATTTTTCTCCAAAACTTTAACAGATGCAAGCTTGTCCTGTTTGGTGGAGATGATATTTAATAAAATAAGTAGAAATCCACTAAAAGTTTTGTTTGGTTATCTTGCAATCCCGAGATAATCGTCTCCATGCTCCAAATCCATTTTAAAGCCATTTTTAAGGCATTTCGCGCATACATGAAATGAACACATTTTTCTCCAAAACTATAACAGATGCAAGCTTGTCCTGTTTGGTGGAGATGATATTTAATAAAATAAGTAGAAATCCACTAAAAGTTTTGTTTGGTTATATTGCAATCCCGAGATAATCGTCTCCATGCTCCAAATCCATTTTAAAGCCATTTTTAAGGCATTTCGCGCATACATGAAATGAACACATTTTTCTCCAAAACTATAACAGATGCAAGCTTGTCCTGTTTGGTGCAGATGATATTTAATAAAATAAGTAGAAATCCACTAAAAGTTTTGTTTGGTTATCTTGCAATCCCGAGATAATCGTCTCCATGCTCCAAATCCATTTTAAAGCCATTTTTAAGGCATTTCGCGCATACATGAAATGAACACATTTTTCTCCAAAACTATAACAGATGCAAGCTTGTCCTGTTTGGTGGAGATGATATTTAATAAAATAAGTAGAAATCCACTAAAAGTTTTGTTTGGTTATCTTGCAATCCCGAGATAATCGTCTCCATGCTCCAAATCCATTTTAAAGCCATTTTTAAGGCATTTCGCGCCTACATGAAATGAACACATTTTTCTCCAAAACTATAACAGATGCAAGCTTGTCCTGTTTGGTGGAGATGATATTTAATAAAATAAGTAGAAATCCACTAAAAGTTTTGTTTGGTTATCTTGCAATCCCGAGATAATCGTCTCCATGCTCCAAATCCATTTTAAAGCCATTTTTAAGGCATTTCGCGCATACATGAAATGAACACATTTTTCTCCAAAACTATAACAGATGCAAGCTTGTCCTGTTGGTGGAGATGATATTTAATAAAATAAGTAGAAATCCACTAAAAGTTTTGTTTGGTTATCTTGCAATCCCGAGATAATCGTCTCCATGCTCCAAATCCATTTTAAAGCCATTTCAAAGGCATTTTGCGCATACATGAAATTAACACATTTTTCTCCAAAACTATAACACATGCAAGCTTGTCCTGTTTGGTGGAGATGATATTTAATAAAATAAGTAGAAATCCACTAAAAGTTTTGTTTGGTTATCTTGCAATCCCGAGATAATCGTCTCCATGCTCCAAATCCATTTTAAAGCCATTTTTAAGGCATTTCGCGCATACATGAAATGAACACATTTTTCTCCAAAACTATAACAGATGCAAGCTTGTCCTGTTTGGTGGAGATGATATTTAATAAAATAAGTAGAAATCCACTAAAAGTTTTGTTTGGTTATCTTGCAATCCCGAGATAATCGTCTCCATGCTCCAAATCCATTTTAAAGCCATTTTTAAGGCATTTCGCGCATACATGAAATGAACACATTTTTCTCCAAAACTATAACAGATGCAAGCTTGTCCTGTTTGGTGGAGATGATATTTAATAAAATAAGTAGAAATCCACTAAAAGTTTTGTTTGGTTATATTGCAATCCCGAGATAATCGTCTCCATGCTCCAAATCCATTTTAAAGCCATTTTTAAGGCATTTCGCGCATACATGAAATGAACACATTTTTCTCCAAAACTATAACAGATGCAAGCTTGTCCTGTTTGGTGGAGATGATATTTAATAAAATAAGTAGAAATCCACTAAAAGTTTTGTTGGTTATCTTGCAATCCCGAGATAATCGTCTCCATGCTCCAAATCCATTTTAAAGCCATTTTTAAGGCATTTCGCGCATACATGAAATGAACACATTTTTCTCCAAAACTATAACAGATGCAAGCTTGTCCTGTTTGGTGGAGATGATATTTAATAAAATAAGTAGAAATCCACTAAAAGTTTTGTTTGGTTATATTGCAATCCCGAGATAATCGTCTCCATGCTCCAAATCCATTTTAAAGCCATTTTTAAGGCATTTCGCGCATACATGAAATGAACACATTTTTCTCCAAAACTATAACAGATGCAAGCTTGTCCTGTTTGGTGGAGATGATATTTAATAAAATAAGTAGAAATCCACTAAAAGTTTTGTTTGGTTATATTGCAATCCCGAGATAATCGTCTCCATGCTCCAAATCCATTTTAAAGCCATTTTTAAGGCATTTCGCGCATACATGAAATGAACACATTTTTCTCCAAAACTATAACAGATGCAAGCTTGTCCTGTTTGGTGGAGATGATATTTAATAAAATAAGTAGAAATCCACTAAAAGTTTTGTTTGGTTATCTTGCAATCCCGAGATAATCGTCTCCATGCTCCAAATCCATTTTAAAGCCATTTTTAAGGCATTTCGCGCATACATGAAATGAACACATTTTTCTCCAAAACTTTAACAGATGCAAGCTTGTCCTGTTTGGTGGAGATGATATTTAATAAAATAAGTAGAAATCCACTAAAAGTTTTGTTTGGTTATCTTGCAATCCGAGATAATCGTCTCCATGCTCCAAATCCATTTTAAAGCCATTTTTAAGGCATTTCGCGCATACATGAAATGAACACATTTTTCTCCAAAACTATAACAGATGCAAGCTTGTCCTGTTTGGTGGAGATGATATTTAATAAAATAAGTAGAAATCCACTAAAAGTTTTGTTTGGTTATCTTGCAATCCCGAGATAATCGTCTCCATGCTCCAAATCCATTTTAAAGCCATTTTTAAGGCATTTCGCGCATACATGAAATGAACACATTTTTCTCCAAAACTATAACAGATGCAAGCTTGTCCTGTTTGGTGGAGATGATATTTAATAAAATAAGTAGAAATCCACTAAAAGTTTTGTTTGGTTATCTTGCAATCCCGAGATAATCGTCTCCATGCTCCAAATCCATTTTAAAGCCATTTTTAAGGCATTTCGCGCATACATGAAATGAACACATTTTTCTCCAAAACTATAACAGATGCAAGCTTGTCCTGTTTGGTGGAGATAATATTTAATAAAATAAGTAGAAATCTACTAAAAGTTTCGTTTGTTTATATTGCCATCCTGAGATAATCGTCTCCATGCTCCAAATCCATTTTAAAGCCATTTTTAAGGCATTTTGCGCATACATGAAATGAACACATTTTTCTCCAAAACTATAACACATGCAAGCTTGTCCTGTTTGGTGGAGATGATATTTAATAAAATAAGTAGAAATCCACTAAATGTTTTGTTTGGTTATCTTGCAATCCCGAGATAATCGTCTCCATGCTCCAAATCCATTTTAAAGCCATTTTTAAGGCATTTCGCGCATACATGAAATGAACACATTTTTCTCCAAAACTATAACAGATGCAAGCTTGTCCTGTTTGGTGGAGATGATATTTAATAAAATAAGTAGAAATCCACTAAAAGTTTTGTTTGGTTATCTTGCAATCCCGAGATAATCGTCTCCATGCTCCAAATCCATTTTAAAGCCATTTTTAAGGCATTTCGCGCATACATGAAATGAACACATTTTTCTCCAAAACTATAACAGATGCAAGCTTGTCCTGTTTGGTGGAGATGATATTTAATAAAATAAGTAGAAATCCACTAAAAGTTTTGTTTGGTTATCTTGCAATCCCGAGATAATCCTCTCCATGCTCCAAATCCATTTTAAAGCCATTTTTAAGGCATTTCGCGCATACATGAAATGAACACATTTTTCTCCAAAACTATAACAGATGCAAGCTTGTCCTGTTTGGTGGAGATGATATTTAATAAAATAAGTAGAAATCCACTAAAAGTTTTGTTTGGTTATCTTGCAATCCCGAGATAATCGTGTCCATGCTCCAAATCCATTTTAAAGCCATTTTTAAGGCATTTCGCGCATACATGAAATGAACACATTTTTCTCCAAAACTATAACAGATGCAAGCTTGTCCTGTTTGGTGGAGATGATATTTAATAAAATAAGTAGAAATCCACTAAAAGTTTTGTTTGGTTATCTTGCAATCCCGAGATAATCGTCTCCATGCTCCAAATCCATTTTAAAGCCATTTTTAAGGCATTTCGCGCATACATGAAATGAACACATTTTTCTCCAAAACTATAACAGATGCAAGCTTGTCCTGTTTGGTGGAGATGATATTTAATAAAATAAGTAGAAATCCACTAAAAGTTTTGTTTGGTTATCTTGCAATCCCGAGATAATCGTCTCCATGCTCCAAATCCATTTTAAAGCCATTTTTAAGGCATTTCGCGCATACATGAAATGAACACATTTTTCTCCAAAACTATAACAGATGCAAGCTTGTCCTGTTTGGTGGAGATGATATTTAATAAAATAAGTAGAAATCCACTAAAAGTTTTGTTTGGTTATCTTGCAATCCCGAGATAATCGTCTCCATGCTCCAAATCCATTTTAAAGCCATTTTTAAGGCATTTTGCGCATACATGAAATGAACACATTTTTCTCCAAAACTATAACAGATGCAAGCTTGTCCTGTTTGGTGGAGATGATATTTAATAAAATAAGTAGAAATCCACTAAAAGTTTTGTTTGGTTATCTTGCAATCCCGAGATAATCGTCTCCATGCTCCAAATCCATTTTAAAGCCATTTCAAAGGCATTTTGCGCATACATGAAATGAACACATTTTTCTCCAAAACTATAACACATGCAAGCTTGTCCTGTTTGGTGGAGATGATATTTAATAAAATAAGTAGAAATCCACTAAAAGTTTTGTTTGGTTATCTTGCAATCCCGAGATAATCGTCTCCATGCTCCAAATCCATTTTAAAGCCATTTTTAAGGCATTTCGCGCATACATGAAATGAACACATTTTTCTCCAAAACTATAACAGATGCAAGCTTGTCCTGTTTGGTGGAGATGATATTTAATAAAATAAGTAGAAATCCACTAAAAGTTTTGTTTGGTTATCTTGCAATCCCGAGATAATCGTCTCCATGCTCCAAATCCATTTTAAAGCCATTTTTAAGGCATTTCGCGCATACATGAAATGAACACATTTTTCTCCAAAACTATAACAGATGCAAGCTTGTCCTGTTTGGTGGAGATGATATTTAATAAAATAAGTAGAAATCCACTAAAAGTTTTGTTTGGTTATCTTGCAATCCCGAGATAATCGTCTCCATGCTCCAAATCCATTTTAAAGCCATTTTTAAGGCATTTCGCGCATACATGAAATGAACACATTTTTCTCCAAAACTATAACAGATGCAAGCTTGTCCTGTTTGGTGGAGATGATATTTAATAAAATAAGTAGAAATCCACTAAAAGTTTTGTTTGGTTATCTTGCAATCCCGAGATAATCGTTTCCATGCTCCAAATCCATTTTAAAGCCATTTTTAAGGCATTTCGCGCATACATGAAATGAACACATTTTTCTCCAAAACTATAACAGATGCAAGCTTGTCCTGTTTGGTGGAGATGATATTTAATAAAATAAGTAGAAATCCACTAAAAGTTTTGTTTGGTTATCTTGCAATCCCGAGATAATCGTCTCCATGCTCCAAATCCATTTTAAAGCCATTTTTAAGGCATTTCGCGCATACATGAAATGAACACATTTTTCTCCAAAACTTTAACAGATGCAAGCTTGTCCTGTTTGGTGGAGATGATATTTAATAAAATAAGTAGAAATCCACTAAAAGTTTTGTTTGGTTATCTTGCAATCCCGAGATAATCGTCTCCATGCTCCAAATCCATTTTAAAGCCATTTTTAAGGCATTTCGCGCATACATGAAATGAACACATTTTTCTCCAAAACTATAACAGATGCAAGCTTGTGCTGTTTGGTGGAGATGATATTTAATAAAATAAGTAGAAATCCACTAAAAGTTTTGTTTGGTTATCTTGCAATCCCGAGATAATCGTCTCCATGCTCCAAATCCATTTTAAAGCCATTTTTAAGGCATTTCGCGCATACATGAAATGAACACATTTTTCTCCAAAACTATAACAGATGCAAGCTTGTCCTGTTTGGTGGAGATGATATTTAATAAAATAAGTAGAAATCCACTAAAAGTTTTGTTTGGTTATCTTGCAATCCCGAGATAATCGTCTCCATGCTCCAAATCCATTTTAAAGCCATTTTTAAGGCATTTCGCGCATACATGAAATGAACACATTTTTCTCCAAAACTATAACAGATGCAAGCTTGTCCTGTTTGGTGGAGATAATATTTAATAAAATAAGTAGAAATCTACTAAAAGTTTCGTTTGTTTATATTGCCATCCTGAGATAATCGTCTTCATGCTCCAAATCCATTTTAAAGCCATTTTTAAGGCATTTTGCGCATACATGAAATGAACACATTTTTCTCCAAAACTATAACAGATGCAAGCTTGTCCTGTTTGGTGGAGATGATATTTAATAAAATAAGTAGAAATCCACTAAAAGTTTTGTTTGGTTATCTTGCAATCCCGAGATAATCGTCTCCATGCTCCAAATCCATTTTAAAGCCATTTTTAAGGCATTTCGCGCATACATGAAATGAACACATTTTTCTCCAAAACTATAACAGATGCAAGCTTGTCCTGTTTGGTGGAGATGATATTTAATAAAATAAGTAGAAATCCACTAAAAGTTTTGTTTGGTTATCTTGCAATCCCGAGATAATCGTCTCCATGCTCCAAATCCATTTTAAAGCCATTTTTAAGGCATTTCGCGCATACATGAAATGAACACATTTTTCTCCAAAACTATAACAGATGCAAGCTTGTCCTGTTTGGTGGAGATGATATTTAATAAAATAAGTAGAAATCCACTAAAAGTTTTGTTTGGTTATATTGCAATCCCGAGATAATCGTCTCCATGCTCCAAATCCATTTTAAAGCCATTTCAAAGGCATTTCGCGCATACATGAAATGAACACATTTTTCTCCAAAACTATAACAGATGCAAGCTTGTCCTGTTTGGTGGAGATGATATTTAATAAAATAAGTAGAAATCCACTAAAAGTTTTGTTTGGTTATCTTGCAATCCCGAGATAATCGTCTCCATGCTCCAAATCCATTTTAAAGCCATTTTTAAGGCATTTCGCGCATACATGAAATGAACACATTTTTCTCCAAAACTATAACAGATGCAAGCTTGTCCTGTTTGGTGGAGATGATATTTAATAAAATAAGTAGAAATCCACTAAAAGTTTTGTTTGGTTATCTTGCAATCCCGAGATAATCGTCTCCATGCTCCAAATCCATTTTAAAGCCATTTTTAAGGCATTTCGCGCATACATGAAATGAACACATTTTTCTCCAAAACTATAACAGATGCAAGCTTGTCCTGTTTGGTGGAGATGATATTTAATAAAATAAGTAGAAATCCACTAAAAGTTTTGTTTGGTTATCTTGCAATCCCGAGATAATCGTCTCCATGCTCCAAATCCATTTTAAAGCCATTTTTAAGGCATTTCGCGCATACATGAAATGAACACATTTTTCTCCAAAACTATAACAGATGCAAGCTTGTCCTGTTTGGTGGAGATGATATTTAATAAAATAAGTAGAAATCCACTAAAAGTTTTGTTTGGTTATCTTGCAATCCCGAGATAATCGTCTCCATGCTCCAAATCCATTTTAAAGCCATTTTTAAGGCATTTCGCGCATACATGAAATGAACACATTTTTCTCCAAAACTATAACAGATGCAAGCTTGTCCTGTTTGGTGGAGATGATATTTAATAAAATAAGTAGAAATCCACTAAAAGTTTTGTTTGGTTATCTTGTAATCCCGAGATAATCGTCTCCATGCTCCAAATCCATTTTAAAGCCATTTCAAAGGCATTTTGCGCATACATGAAATTAACACATTTTTCTCCAAAACTATAACACATGCAAGCTTGTCCTGTTTGGTGGAGATGATATTTAATAAACTAAGTAGAAATCCACTAAAAGCTTTGTTTGGTTATCTTGCAATCCCGAGATAATCGTCTCCATGCTCCAAATCCATTTTAAAGCCATTTTTAAGGCATTTCGCGCATACATGAAATGAACACATTTTTCTCCAAAACTATAACAGATGCAAGCTTGTCCTGTTTGGTGGAGATGATATTTAATAAAATAAGTAGAAATCCACTAAACGTTTTGTTTGGTTATCTTGCAATCCCGAGATAATCGTCTCCATGCTCCAAATCCATTTTAAAGCCATTTTTAAGGCATTTCGCGCATACATGAAATGAACACATTTTTCTCCAAAACTATAACAGATGCAAGCTTGTCCTGTTTGGTGGAGATGATATTTAATAAAATAAGTAGAAATCCACTAAAAGTTTTGTTTGGTTATATTGCAATCCCGAGATAATCGTCTCCATGCTCCAAATCCATTTTAAAGCCATTTTTAAGGCATTTCGCGCATACATGAAATGAACACATTTTTCTCCAAAACTATAACAGATGCAAGCTTGTCCTGTTTGGTGGAGATGATATTTAATAAAATAAGTAGAAATCCACTAAAAGTTTTGTTTGGTTATCTTGCAATCCCGAGATAATCGTCTCCATGCTCCAAATCCATTTTAAAGCCATTTTTAAGGCATTTCGCGCATACATGAAATGAACACATTTTTCTCCAAAACTATAACAGATGCAAGCTTGTCCTGTTTGGTGGAGATGATATTTAATAAAATAAGTAGAAATCCACTAAAAGTTTTGTTTGGTTATATTGCAATCCCGAGATAATCGTCTCCATGCTCCAAATCCATTTTAAAGCCATTTTTAAGGCATTTCGCGCATACATGAAATGAACACATTTTTCTCCAAAACTATAACAGATGCAAGCTTGTCCTGTTTGGTGGAGATGATATTTAATAAAATAAGTAGAAATCCACTAAAAGTTTTGTTTGGTTATCTTGCAATCCCGAGATAATCGTCTCCATGCTCCAAATCCATTTTAAAGCCATTTTTAAGGCATTTCGCGCATACATGAAATGAACACATTTTTCTCCAAAACTATAACAGATGCAAGCTTGTCCTGTTTGGTGGAGATGATATTTAATAAAATAAGTAGAAATCCACTAAAAGTTTTGTTTGGTTATCTTGCAATCCCGAGATAATCGTCTCCATGCTCCAAATCCATTTTAAAGCCATTTTTAAGGCATTTCGCGCATACATGAAATGAACACATTTTTCTCCAAAACTTTAACAGATGCAAGCTTGTCCTGTTTGGTGGAGATGATATTTAATAAAATAAGTAGAAATCCACTAAAAGTTTTGTTTGGTTATCTTGCAATCCCGAGATAATCGTCTCCATGCTCCAAATCCATTTTAAAGCCATTTTTAAGGCATTTCGCGCATACATGAAATGAACACATTTTTCTCCAAAACTATAACAGATGCAAGCTTGTCCTGTTTGGTGGAGATGATATTTAATAAAATAAGTAGAAATCCACTAAAAGTTTTGTTTGGTTATCTTGCAATCCCGAGATAATCGTCTCCATGCTCCAAATCCATTTTAAAGCCATTTTTAAGGCATTTCGCGCATACATGAAATGAACACATTTTTCTCCAAAACTATAACAGATGCAAGCTTGTCCTGTTTGGTGGAGATGATATTTAATAAAATAAGTAGAAATCCACTAAAAGTTTTGTTTGGTTATCTTGCAATCCCGAGATAATCGTCTCCATGCTCCAAATCCATTTTAAAGCCATTTTTAAGGCATTTCGCGCATACATGAAATGAACACATTTTTCTCCAAAACTATAACAGATGCAAGCTTGTCCTGTTTGGTGGAGATGATATTTAATAAAATAAGTAGAAATCCACTAAAAGTTTTGTTTGGTTATCTTGTAATCCCGAGATAATCGTCTCCATGCTCCAAATCCATTTTAAAGCCATTTCAAAGGCATTTTGCGCATACATGAAATTAACACATTTTTCTCCAAAACTATAACACATGCAAGCTTGTCCTGTTTGGTGGAGATGATATTTAATAAACTAAGTAGAAATCCACTAAAAGTTTTGTTTGGTTATCTTGCAATCCCGAGATAATCGTCTCCATGCTCCAAATCCATTTTAAAGCCATTTTTAAGGCATTTCGCGCATACATGAAATGAACA
Organism: Anomaloglossus baeobatrachus; assembly: GCF_048569485.1. Classification (NCBI taxonomy): domain Eukaryota; kingdom Metazoa; phylum Chordata; class Amphibia; order Anura; family Aromobatidae; genus Anomaloglossus; species Anomaloglossus baeobatrachus. The sequence continues at coordinate 304,292 of NW_027442439.1, read as the reverse complement.
CATTTTTCTCCAAAACTATAACAGATGCAAGCTTGTCCTGTTTGGTGGAGATGATATTTAATAAAATAAGTAGAAATCCACTAAAAGTTTTGTTTGGTTATATTGCAATCCCGAGATAATCGTCTCCATGCTCCAAATCCATTTTAAAGCCATTTTTAAGGCATTTCGCGCATACATGAAATGAACACATTTTTCTCCAAAACTATAACAGATGCAAGCTTGTCCTGTTTGGTGGAGATGATATTTAATAAAATAAGTAGAAATCCACTAAAAGTTTTGTTTGGTTATCTTGCAATCCCGAGATAATCGTCTCCATGCTCCAAATCCATTTTAAAGCCATTTTTAAGGCATTTCGCGCATACATGAAATGAACACATTTTTCTCCAAAACTATAACAGATGCAAGCTTGTCCTGTTTGGTGGAGATGATATTTAATAAAATAAGTAGAAATCCACTAAAAGTTTTGTTTGGTTATATTGCAATCCCGAGATAATCGTCTCCATGCTCCAAATCCATTTTAAAGCCATTTTTAAGGCATTTCGCGCATACATGAAATGAACACATTTTTCTCCAAAACTATAACAGATGCAAGCTTGTCCTGTTTGGTGGAGATGATATTTAATAAAATAAGTAGAAATCCACTAAAAGTTTTGTTTGGTTATCTTGCAATCCCGAGATAATCGTCTCCATGCTCCAAATCCATTTTAAAGCCATTTTTAAGGCATTTCGCGCATACATGAAATGAACACATTTTTCTCCAAAACTATAACAGATGCAAGCTTGTCCTGTTTGGTGGAGATGATATTTAATAAAATAAGTAGAAATCCACTAAAAGTTTTGTTTGGTTATCTTGCAATCCCGAGATAATCGTCTCCATGCTCCAAATCCATTTTAAAGCCATTTTTAAGGCATTTCGCGCATACATGAAATGAACACATTTTTCTCCAAAACTATAACAGATGCAAGCTTGTCCTGTTTGGTGGAGATGATATTTAATAAAATAAGTAGAAATCCACTAAAAGTTTTGTTTGGTTATCTTGCAATCCCGAGATAATCGTCTCCATGCTCCAAATCCATTTTAAAGCCATTTTTAAGGCATTTCGCGCATACATGAAATGAACACATTTTTCTCCAAAACTATAACAGATGCAAGCTTGTCCTGTTTGGTGGAGATGATATTTAATAAAATAAGTAGAAATCCACTAAAAGTTTTGTTTGGTTATCTTGCAATCCCGAGATAATCGTCTCCATGCTCCAAATCCATTTTAAAGCCATTTTTAAGGCATTTCGCGCATACATGAAATGAACACATTTTTCTCCAAAACTATAACAGATGCAAGCTTGTCCTGTTTGGTGGAGATGATATTTAATAAAATAAGTAGAAATCCACTAAAAGTTTTGTTTGGTTATCTTGCAATCCCGAGATAATCGTCTCCATGCTCCAAATCCATTTTAAAGCCATTTTTAAGGCATTTCGCGCATACATGAAATGAACACATTTTTCTCCAAAACTATAACAGATGCAAGCTTGTCCTGTTTGGTGGAGATGAAATTTAATAAAATAAGTAGAAATCCACTAAAAGTTTTGTTTGGTTATCTTGCAATCCCGAGATAATCGTCTCCATGCTCCAAATCCATTTTAAAGCCATTTTTAAGGCATTTCGCGCATACATGAAATGAACACATTTTTCTCCAAAACTTTAACAGATGCAAGCTTGTCCTGTTTGGTGGAGATGATATTTAATAAAATAAGTAGAAATCTACTAAAAGTTTTGTTTGGTTATCTTGCAATCCCGAGATAATCGTCTCCATGCTCCAAATCCATTTTAAAGCCATTTTTAAGGCATTTCGCGCATACATGAAATGAACACATTTTTCTCCAAAACTATAACAGATGCAAGCTTGTCCTGTTTGGTGGAGATGATATTTAATAAAATAAGTAGAAATCCACTAAAAGTTTTGTTTGGTTATCTTGCAATCCCGAGATAATCGTCTCCATGCTCCAAATCCATTTTAAAGCCATTTTTAAGGCATTTCGCGCATACATGAAATGAACACATTTTTCTCCAAAACTATAACAGATGCAAGCTTGTCCTGTTTGGTGGAGATGATATTTAATAAAATAAGTAGAAATCCACTAAAAGTTTTGTTTGGTTATCTTGCAATCCCGAGATAATCGTCTCCATGCTCCAAATCCATTTTAAAGCCATTTTTAAGGCATTTCGCGCATACATGAAATGAACACATTTTTCTCCAAAACTATAACAGATGCAAGCTTGTCCTGTTTGGTGGAGATAATATTTAATAAAATAAGTAGAAATCTACTAAAAGTTTCGTTTGTTTATATTGCCATCCTGAGATAATCGTCTCCATGCTCCAAATCCATTTTAAAGCCATTTTTAAGGCATTTTGCGCATACATGAAATGAACACATTTTTCTCCAAAACTATAACACATGCAAGCTTGTCCTGTTTGGTGGAGATGATATTTAATAAAATAAGTAGAAATCCACTAAAAGTTTTGTTTGGTTATCTTGCAATCCCGAGATAATCGTCTCCATGCTCCAAATCCATTTTAAAGCCATTTTTAAGGCATTTCGCGCATACATGAAATGAACACATTTTTCTCCAAAACTATAACAGATGCAAGCTTGTCCTGTTTGGTGGAGATGATATTTAATAAAATAAGTAGAAATCCACTAAAAGTTTTGTTTGGTTATATTGCAATCCCGAGATAATCGTCTCCATGCTCCAAATCCATTTTAAAGCCATTTTTAAGGCATTTCGCGCATACATGAAATGAACACATTTTTCTCCAAAACTATAACAGATGCAAGCTTGTCCTGTTTGGTGGAGATGATATTTAATAAAATAAGTAGAAATCCACTAAAAGTTTTGTTTGGTTATCTTGCAATCCCGAGATAATCGTCTCCATGCTCCAAATCCATTTTAAAGCCATTTTTAAGGCATTTCGCGCATACATGAAATGAACACATTTTTCTCCAAAACTATAACAGATGCAAGCTTGTCCTGTTTGGTGGAGATGATATTTAATAAAATAAGTAGAAATCCACTAAAAGTTTTGTTTGGTTATATTGCAATCCCGAGATAATCGTCTCCATGCTCCAAATCCATTTTAAAGCCATTTTTAAGGCATTTCGCGCATACATGAAATGAACACATTTTTCTCCAAAACTATAACAGATGCAAGCTTGTCCTGTTTGGTGGAGATGATATTTAATAAAATAAGTAGAAATCCACTAAAAGTTTTGTTTGGTTATCTTGCAATCCCGAGATAATCGTCTCCATGCTCCAAATCCATTTTAAAGCCATTTTTAAGGCATTTCGCGCATACATGAAATGAACACATTTTTCTCCAAAACTATAACAGATGCAAGCTTGTCCTGTTTGGTGGAGATGATATTTAATAAAATAAGTAGAAATCCACTAAAAGTTTTGTTTGGTTATCTTGCAATCCCGAGATAATCGTCTCCATGCTCCAAATCCATTTTAAAGCCATTTTTAAGGCATTTCGCGCATACATGAAATGAACACATTTTTCTCCAAAACTATAACAGATGCAAGCTTGTCCTGTTTGGTGGAGATGATATTTAATAAAATAAGTAGAAATCCACTAAAAGTTTTGTTTGGTTATCTTGCAATCCCGAGATAATCGTCTCCATGCTCCAAATCCATTTTAAAGCCATTTTTAAGGCATTTCGCGCATACATGAAATGAACACATTTTTCTCCAAAACTATAACAGATGCAAGCTTGTCCTGTTTGGTGGAGATGATATTTAATAAAATAAGTAGAAATCCACTAAAAGTTTTGTTTGGTTATCTTGCAATCCCGAGATAATCGTCTCCATGCTCCAAATCCATTTTAAAGCCATTTTTAAGGCATTTCGCGCATACATGAAATGAACACATTTTTCTCCAAAACTATAACAGATGCAAGCTTGTCCTGTTTGGTGGAGATGATATTTAATAAAATAAGTAGAAATCCACTAAAAGTTTTGTTTGGTTATCTTGCAATCCCGAGATAATCGTCTCCATGCTCCAAATCCATTTTAAAGCCATTTTTAAGGCATTTCGCGCATACATGAAATGAACACATTTTTCTCCAAAACTATAACAGATGCAAGCTTGTCCTGTTTGGTGGAGATGAAATTTAATAAAATAAGTAGAAATCCACTAAAAGTTTTGTTTGGTTATCTTGCAATCCCGAGATAATCGTCTCCATGCTCCAAATCCATTTTAAAGCCATTTTTAAGGCATTTCGCGCATACATGAAATGAACACATTTTTCTCCAAAACTTTAACAGATGCAAGCTTGTCCTGTTTGGTGGAGATGATATTTAATAAAATAAGTAGAAATCTACTAAAAGTTTTGTTTGGTTATCTTGCAATCCCGAGATAATCGTCTCCATGCTCCAAATCCATTTTAAAGCCATTTTTAAGGCATTTCGCGCATACATGAAATGAACACATTTTTCTCCAAAACTATAACAGATGCAAGCTTGTCCTGTTTGGTGGAGATGATATTTAATAAAATAAGTAGAAATCCACTAAAAGTTTTGTTTGGTTATCTTGCAATCCCGAGATAATCGTCTCCATGCTCCAAATCCATTTTAAAGCCATTTTTAAGGCATTTCGCGCATACATGAAATGAACACATTTTTCTCCAAAACTATAACAGATGCAAGCTTGTCCTGTTTGGTGGAGATGATATTTAATAAAATAAGTAGAAATCCACTAAAAGTTTTGTTTGGTTATCTTGCAATCCCGAGATAATCGTCTCCATGCTCCAAATCCATTTTAAAGCCATTTTTAAGGCATTTCGCGCATACATGAAATGAACACATTTTTCTCCAAAACTATAACAGATGCAAGCTTGTCCTGTTTGGTGGAGATAATATTTAATAAAATAAGTAGAAATCTACTAAAAGTTTCGTTTGTTTATATTGCCATCCTGAGATAATCGTCTCCATGCTCCAAATCCATTTTAAAGCCATTTTTAAGGCATTTTGCGCATACATGAAATGAACACATTTTTCTCCAAAACTATAACACATGCAAGCTTGTCCTGTTTGGTGGAGATGATATTTAATAAAATAAGTAGAAATCCACTAAAAGTTTTGTTTGGTTATCTTGCAATCCCGAGATAATCGTCTCCATGCTCCAAATCCATTTTAAAGCCATTTTTAAGGCATTTCGCGCATACATGAAATGAACACATTTTTCTCCAAAACTATAACAGATGCAAGCTTGTCCTGTTTGGTGGAGATGATATTTAATAAAATAAGTAGAAATCCACTAAAAGTTTTGTTTGGTTATCTTGCAATCCCGAGATAATCGTCTCCATGCTCCAAATCCATTTTAAAGCCATTTTTAAGGCATTTCGCGCATACATGAAATGAACACATTTTTCTCCAAAACTATAACAGATGCAAGCTTGTCCTGTTTGGTGGAGATGATATTTAATAAAATAAGTAGAAATCCACTAAAAGTTTTGTTTGGTTATCTTGCAATCCCGAGATAATCGTCTCCATGCTTCAAATGCTCTTAAAAGCCAATTCTAAGGCATTTCGCGCATAAATGAAATGAACACATTTTTCTCCAAAACTATAACAGATGCAAGCTTGTCCTGTTTGGTGGAGATGATATTTAATAAAATAAGTAGAAATCCACTAAAAGTTTTGTTTGGTTATCTTGCAATTCCGAGATAATCGTCTCCATGCTTCAAATGCTCTTAAAAGCCAATTCTAAATCATTTCGCGCATAAATAAAATGAACACATTTTTCTCCAAAACTATAACAGATGCAAGCTTGTCCTGTTTGGTGGAGATGATATTTAATAAAATAAGTAGAAATCCACTAAAAGTTTTGTTTGGTTATCTTGCAATCTCGAGATAATCGTCTCTATGCTTTAAATGCTCTTAAAAGCCATTTTTAAGGCATTTCGGGCATAAATGAAATGAACACATTTTTCTCCAAAACTTTAACAGATGCAAGCTTGTCCTGTTTGGTGGTGATGATATTTAATAAAATAAATCGAAATCCACTAAAAGTTTTGTTTGGTTATCTTGCAATCCCGAGATAATCGTCTCCATGCTTCAAATGCTCTTAAAAGCCAATTCTAAGGCATTTCGCGCATAAATGAAATGAACACATTTTTCTCCAAAACTATAACAGATGCAAGCTTGTCCTGTTTGGTGGAGATGATATTTAATAAAATAAGTAGAAATCCACTAAAAGTTTTGTTTGGTTATCTTGCAATCTCGAGATAATCGTCTCTATGCTTTAAATGCTCTTAAAAGCCAATTCTAAGGCATTTCGCGCATAAATGAAATGAACACATTTTTCTCCAAAACTATAACAGATGCAAGCTTGTCCTGTTTGGTGGAGATGATATTTAATAAAATAAGTAGAAATCCACTAAAAGTTTTGTTTGGTTATCTTGCAATCCCGAGATTATCGTCTCCATGCTTCAAATGCTCTTAAAAGCCAATTCTAAGGCATTTCGCGCATAAATGAAATGAACACATTTTTCTCCAAAACTATAACAGATGCAAACTTGTCCTGTTTGGTGGAGATGATATTTAATAAAATAAGTAGAAATCCACTAAAAGTTTTGTTTGGTTATCTTGCAATCTCGAGATAATCGTCTCCATGCTTCAAATGCTCTTAAAAGCGATTTCTAAGGCATTTCGCGCATAAATGAAATGAACACATTTTTCTCCAAAACTATAACAGATGCAAACTTGTCCTGTTTGGTGGAGATGATATTTAATAAAATAAGTAGAAATCCACTAAAAGTTTTGTTTGGTTATCTTGCAATCTCGAGATAATCGTCTCCATGCTTTAAATGCTCTTAAAAGCCATTTCTAAGGCATTTCGCGCATAAATGAAATGAACACATTTTTCTCCAAAACTATAACAGATGCAAGCTTGTCCTGTTTGGTGGAGATGATATTTAATAAAATAAGTAGAAATCCACTAAAAGTTTTGTTTGGTTATCTTGCAATCCCGAGATAATCGTCTCCATGCTTCAAATGCTCTTAAAAGCCAATTCTAAGGCATTTCGCGCATAAATAAAATGAACACATTTTTCTCCAAAACTATAACAGATGCAAGCTTGTCCTGTTTGGGGGAGATGATATTTAATGAAATAAGTAGAAATCCACTAAAAGTTTTGTTTGGTTATCTTGCAATCCCGAGATAATCGTCTCCATGCTTCAAATGCTCTTAAAAGCCAATTCTAAGGCATTTCGCACATAAATGAAATGAACACATTTTTCTCCAAAACTATAACAGATGCAAGCTTGTCCTGTTTGGTGGAGATGATATTTAATAAAATAAGTAGAAATCTACTAAAAGTTTTGTTTGGTTATCTTGCAATCCCAAGATAATCGTCTCCATGCTTCAAATGCTCTTAAAAGCCAATTCTAAGGCATTTCGCGCATAAATAAAATGAACACATTTTTCTCCAAAACTATAACAGATGCAAGCTTGTCCTGTTTGGTGGAGATGATATTTAATAAAATAAGTAGAAATCCACTAAAAGTTTTGTTTGGTTATCTTGCAATCCCGAGATAATCGTCTCCATGCTTCAAATGCTCTTAAAAGCGATTTCTAAGGCATTTCGCGCATAAATGAAATGGACACATTTTTCTCCAAAACTATAACAGATGCAAGCTTGTCCTGTTTGGTGGAGATGATATTTAATAAAATAAGTAGAAATCCACTAAAAGTTTTGTTTGGTTATCTTGCAATCTCAAGATAATCGTCTCCATGCTTTAAATGCTCTTAAAAGCCATTTCTAAGGCATTTCGCGCATAAATGAAATGAACACATTTTTCTCCAAAACTATAACAGATGCAAGCTTGTCCTGTATGGTGGAGATGATATTTAATAAAATAAGTAGAAATCCACTAAAAGTTTTTTTTGGTTATCTTGCAAATCCCGTGATAATCGTCTCCATGCTTCAAATGCTCTTAAAAGCCAATTCTAAGGCATTTCGCGCATAAATGAAATGAACACATTTTTCTCCAAAACTATAACAGATGCAAGCTTGTCCTGTTTGGTGGAGATGATATTTAATAAAATAAGTAGAAATCCACTAAAAATTTTGTTTGGTTATCTTGCAATCCCGAGATAATCGTCTCCATGCTTCAAATGCTCTTAAAAGCCAATTCTAAGGCATTTCGCGCATAAATGAAATGAACACATTTTTCTCCAAAACTATAACAGATGCAAGCTTGTCCTGTTTGGTGGAGATGATATTTAATAAAATAAGTAGAAATCCACTAAAAGTTTTGTTTGGTTATCTTGCAATCCCGAGATAATCGTCTCCATGCTTCAAATGCTCTTAAAAGCCAATTCTAAGGCATTTCACGCATAAATGAAATGAACACATTTTTCTCCAAAACAATAACAGATGCAAGCTTGTCCTGTTTGGTGGAGATGATATTTAATAAAATAAGTAGAAATCCACTAAAAGTTTTGTTTGGTTATCTTGCAATCCCGAGATAATCATCTCCATGCTTCAAATGCTCTTAGAAGCCAATTCTAAGGCATTTCGCACATAAATGAAATGAACACATTTTTCTCCAAATCTATAACAGATGCAAGCTTGTCCTGTTTGGTGGAGATGATATTTAATAAAATAAGTAGAAATCCACTAAAAGTTTTGTTTGGTTATCTTGCAATCCCGAGATAATCGTCTCCATGCTTCATTTGCTCTTAAAAGCCAATTCTAAGGCATTTCGCGCATAAATGAAATGAACACATTTTTCTCCAAAACTATAACAGATGCAAGCTTGTCCTGTTTGGTGGAGATGATATTTAATAAAATAAGTAGAAATCCACTAAAAGTTTTGTTTGGTTATCTTGCAATCCCGAGATAATCGTCTCCATGCTTCAAATGCTCTTAAAAGCGATTTCTAAGGCATTTCGCGCATAAATGAAATGGACACATTTTTCTCCAAAACTATAACAGATGCAAGCTTGTCCTGTTTGGTGGAGATGATATTTAATAAAATAAGTAGAAATCCACTAAAAGTTTTGTTTGGTTATCTTGCAATCTCGAGATAATCGTCTCCATGCTTTAAATGCTCTTAAAAGCCATTTCTAAGGCATTTCGCGCATAAATGAAATGAACACATTTTTCTCCAAAACTATAACAGATGCAAGCTTGTCCTGTTTGGTGGAGATGATATTTAATAAAATAAGTAGAAATCCACTAAAAGTTTTTTTTGGTTATCTTGCAAATCCCGTGATAATCGTCTCCATGCTTCAAATGCTCTTAAAAGCCAATTCTAAGGCATTTCGCGCATAAATGAAATGAACACATTTTTCTCCAAAACTATAACAGATGCAAGCTTGTCCTGTTTGGTGGAGATGATATTTAATAAAATAAGTAGAAATCCACTAAAAGTTTTGTTTGGTTATCTTGCAATCCCGAGATAATCGTCTCCATGCTTCAAATGCTCTTAAAAGCCAATTCTAAGGCATTTCGCGCATAAATGAAATGAACACATTTTTCTCCAAAACTATAACAGATGCAAGCTTGTCCTGTTTGGTGGAGATGATATTTAATAAAATAAGTAGAAATCCACTAAAAGTTTTGTTTGGTTATCTTGCAATCCCGAGATAATCGTCTCCATGCTTCAAATGCTCTTAAAAGCCAATTCTAAGGCATTTCGCGCATAAATGAAATGAACACATTTTTCTCCAAAACAATAACAGATGCAAGCTTGTCCTGTTTGGTGGAGATGATATTTAATAAAATAAGTAGAAATCCACTAAAAGTTTTGTTTGGTTATCTTGCAAATCCGGAGATAATCGTCTCCATGCTTCAAATGCTCTTAAAAGCCAATTCTAAGGCATTTCGCGCATAAATGAAATGAACACATTTTTCTCCAAAACTATAACAGATGCAAGCTTGTCCTGTTTGGTGGAGATGATATTTAATAAAATAAGTAGAAATCCACTAAAAGTTTTGTTTGGTTATCTTGCAATCCCGAGATAATCGTCTCCATGGTTCAAATGCTCTTAAAAGCCAATTCTAAGGCATTTCGCGCATAAATGAAATGAACACATTTTTCTCCAAAACTATAACAGATGCAAGCTTGTCCTGTTTGGTGGAGATGATATTTAATAAAATAAGTAGAAATCCACTAAAAGTTTTGTTTGGTTATCTTGCAATCCCGAGATAATCGTCTCCATGCTTCAAATGCTCTTAAAAGCCAATTCTAAGGCATTTCGCGCATAAATGAAATGAACACATTTTTCTCCAAAACTATAACAGATGCAAGCTTGTCCTGTTTGGTGGAGATGATATTTAATAAAATAAGTAGAAATCCACTAAAAGTTTTGTTTGGTTATCTTGCAATCCCGAGATAATCGTCTCCATGCTTCAAATGCTCTTAAAAGCCAATTCTAAGGCATTTCGCGCATAAATGAAATGAACACATTTTTCTCCAAAACTATAACAGATTCAAGCTTGTCCTGTTTGGTGGAGATGATATTTAATAAAATAAGTAGAAATCCACTAAAAGTTTTGTTTGGTTATCTTGCAAATCCCGAGATAATCGTCTCCATGCTTCAAATGCTCTTAAAAGCCAATTCTAAGGCATTTCGCGCATAAATGAAATGAACACATTTTTCTCCAAAACTATAACAGATGCAAGCTTGTCCTGTTTGGTGGAGATGATATTTAATAAAATAAGTAGAAATCCACTAAAAGTTTTGTTTGGTTATCTTGTAATCCCGAGATAATCGTCTCCATGCTTCAAATGCTCTTAAAAGCCAATTCTAAGGCATTTCGCGCATAAATGAAATGAACACATTTTTCTCCAAAACTATAACAGATGCAAGCTTGTCCTGTTTGGTGGAGATGATATTTAATAAAATAAGTAGAAATCCACTAAAAGTTTTGTTTGGTTATCTTGCAATCTCGAGATAATCGTCTCCATGCTTTAAATGCTCTTAAAAGCCATTTCTAAGGCATTTCGCGCATAAATGAAATGAACACATTTTTCTCCAAAACTATAACAGATGCAAGCTTGTTCTGTTTGGTGGAGATGATATTTAATAAAATAAGTAGAAATCCACTAAAAGTTTTGTTTGGTTATCTTGCAATCCCGAGATAATCGTCTCCATGCTTCAAATGCTCTTAAAAGCCAATTCTAAGGCATTTCGCGCATAAATGAAATGAACACATTTTTCTCCAAAACTATAACAGATGCAAGCTTGTCCTGTTTGGTGGTGATGATATTTAATAAAATGAGTAGAAATCCACTAAAAGTTTTGTTTGGTTATCTTGCAATCCCGAGATAATCGTCTCCATGCTTCAAATGCTCTTCAAAGCCAATTCTAAGGCATTTCGCGCATAAATGAAATGAACACATTTTTCTCCAAAACTATAACAGATGCAAGCTTGTCCTGTTTGGTGGAGATGATATTTAATAAAATAAGTAGAAATCCACTAAAAGTTTTGTTTGGTTATCTTGCAAATCCCGAGATAATCGTCTCCATGCTTCAAATGCTCTTAAAAGCCAATTCTAAGGCATTTCGCGCATAAATTAAATGAACACATTTTTCTCCAAAACTATAACAGATGCAAGCTTGTCTTGTTTGGTGGAGATGATATTTAATAAAATAAGTAGAAATCCACTAAAAGTTTTGTTTGGTTATCTTGCAATCTCGAGATTATCGTCTCCATGCTTTAAATGCTCTTAAAAGCCATTTCTAAGGCATTTCGCGCATAAATGAAATGAACACATTTTTCTCCAAAACTATAACAGATGCAAGCTTGTCCTGTTTGGTGGAGATGATATTTAATAAAATAAGTAGAAATCCACTAAAAGTTTTGTTTGGTTATCTTGCAATCCCGAGATAATCGTCTCCATGCTTCAAATGCTCTTAAAAGCCAATTCTAAGGCATTTCGCGCATAAATGAAATGAACACATTTTTCTCTAAAACTATAACAGATGCAGGCTTGTCCTGTTTGGTGGAGATGATATTTAATAAAATAAGTAGAAATCCACTAAAAGTTTTGTTTGGTTATCTTGCAATCCCGAGATAATCGTCTCCATGCTTCAAATGCTCTTAAAAGCCAATTCTAAGGCATGTCGCGCATAAATGAAATGAACACATTTTTCTCCAAAACTATAACAGATGCAAGCTTGTCCTGTTTGGTGGAGATGATATTTAATAAAATAAGTAGAAATCCACTAAAAGTTTTGTTTGGTTATCTTGCAATCCCGAGATAATCGTCTCCATGCTTCAAATGCTCTTAAAAGCCATTTCTAAGGCATTTCGCGCATAAATGAAATTAACACATTTTTCTCCAAAACTTTAACAGATGCAACTTGTCCTGTTTGATGGAGATGATATTTAATAAAATAAGTAGAAATCCACTAAAAGTTTTGTTTGGTTATCTTGCAATCCCGAGATAATCGTCTCCATGCTTCAAATGCTCTTAAAAGCCATTTCTAAGGCATTTTGCGCATAAATGAAATGAACACTTTTTTCTCCAAAACTATAACAGATGCAAGCTTGTCCTGTTTGGTGGAGATGATATTTAATAAAATAAGTAGAAATCCACTAAAAGTTTTGTTTGGTTATCTTGCAATCTCGAGATAATCGTCTCCATGCTTCAAATGCTCTTAAAAGCCATTTCTAAGGCATTTCGCGCATAAATGAAATGAACACATTTTTCTCCAAAACTATAACAGATGCAAGCTTGTCCTGTTTGGTGGAGATGATATTTAATAAAATAAGTAGAAATCCACTAAAAGTTTTGTTTGGTTATCTTGCAATCTCGAGATAATCGTCTCCATGCTTCAAATGCTCTTAAAAGCCATTTCTAAGGCATTTCGCGCATAAATGAAATGAACACATTTTTCTCCAAAACTATAACAGATGCAAGCTTGTCCTGTTTGGTGGAGATGATATTTAATAAAATAAGTAGAAATCCACTAAAAGTTTTGTTTGGTTATCTTGCAATCTCGAGATAATCGTCTCCATGCTTCAAATGCTCTTAAAAGCCATTTCTAAGGCATTTCGCGCATAAATGAAATGAACACATTTTTCTCCAAAACTATAACAGATGCAAGCTTGTCCTGTTTGGTGGAGATGATATTTAATAAAATAAGTAGAAATCCACTAAAAGTTTTGTTTGGTTATCTTGCAATCCAGAGATAATCGTCTCCATGCTTCAAATGCTCTTAAAAGCCATTTCTAAGGCATTTCGCGCATAAATGAAATTAACACTTTTTTCTCCAAAACTTTAACAGATGCAAGCTTGTCCTGTTTGATGGAGATGATATTTAATAAAATAAGTAGAAATCCACTAAAAGATTTGTTTGGTTATCTTGCAATCTCGAGATAATCGTCTCCATGCTTCAAATGCTCTTAAAAGCCATTTCTAAGGCATTTCGCGCATAAATGAAATGAACACATTTTTCTCCAAAACTATAACAGATGCAAGCTTGTCCTGTTTGGTGGAGATGATATTTAATAAAATAAGTAGAAATCCACTAAAAGTTTTGTTTGGTTATCTTGCAATCTCGAGATAATCGTCTCCATGCTTCAAATGCTCTTAAAAGCCATTTCTAAGGCATTTCGCGCATAAATGAAATGAACACATTTTTCTCCAAAACTATAACAGATGCAAGCTTGTCCTGTTTGGTGGAGATGATATTTAATAAAATAAGTAGAAATCCACTAAAAGTTTTGTTTGGTTATCTTGCAATCTCGAGATAATCGTCTCCATGCTTCAAATGCTCTTAAAAGCCATTTCTAAGGCATTTCGCGCATAAATAAAATGAACACATTTTTCTCCAAAACTATAACAGATGCAAGCTTGTCCTGTTTGGTGGAGATGATATTTAATAAAATAAGTAGAAATCCACTAAAAGTTTTGTTTGGTTATCTTGCAATCTCGAGATAATCGTCTCCATGCTTCAAATGCTCTTAAAAGCCATTTCTAAGGCATTTCGCGCATAAATGAAATGAACACATTTTTCTCCAAAACTATAACAGATGCAAGCTTGTCCTGTTTGGTGGAGATGATATTTAATAAAATAAGTAGAAATCCACTAAAAGTTTTGTTTGGTTATCTTGCAATCTCGAGATAATCGTCTCCATGCTTTAAATGCTCTTAAAAGCCATTTCTAAGGCATTTCGCGCATAAATGAAATGAACACATTTTTCTCCAAAACTATAACAGATGCAAGCTTGTCCTGTTTGGTGGAGATGATATTTAATAAAATAAGTAGAAATCCACTAAAAGTTTTGTTTGGTTATCTTGCAATCCCGAGATAATCGTCTTCATGCTTTAAATGCTCTTAAAAGCCAATTCTAAGGCATTTCGCGCATAAATGAAATGAACACATTTTTCTCCAAAACTATAACAGATGCAAGCTTGTCCTGTTTGGTGGAGATGATATTTAATAAAATAAGTAGAAATCCACTAAAAGTTTTGTTTGGTTATCTTGCAATCCCGAGATAATCGTCTCCATGCTTCAAATGCTCTTAAAAGCCAATTCTAAGGCATTTCGCGCATAAATGAAATGAACACATTTTTCTCCAAAACTATAACAGATGCAAGCTTGTCCTGTTTGGTGGAGATGATATTTAATAAAATAAGTAGAAATCCACTAAAAGTTTTGTTTGGTTATCTTGCAATCCCGAGATAATCGTCTCCATGCTTCAAATGCTCTTAAAAGCCAATTCTAAGGCATTTCGCGTATAAATAAAATGAACACATTTTTCTCCAAAACTATAACAGATGCAAGCTTGTCCTGTTTGGTGGAGATGATATTTAATAAAATAAGTAGAAATCCACTAAAAGTTTTGTTTGGTTATCTTGCAATCCCGAGATAATCGTCTCCATGCTTCAAATGCTCTTAAAAGCCAATTCTAAGGCATTTCGCGCATAAATGAAATGAACACATTTTTCTCCAAAACTATAACAGATGCAAGCTTGTCCTGTTTGGTGGAGATGATATTTAATAAAATAAGTAGAAATCCACTAAAAGTTTTGTTTGGTTATCTTGCAATCCCGAGATAATCGTCTCCATGCTTCAAATGCTCTTAAAAGACAATTCTAAGGCATTTCGCGCATAAATGAAATGAACACATTTTTCTCCAAAACTATAACAGATGCAAGCTTGTCCTGTTTGGTGGAGATGATATTTAATAAAATAAGTAGAAATCCACTAAAAGTTTTGTTTGGTTATCTTGCAATCTCGAGATAATCGTCTCCATGCTTTAAATGCTCTTAAAAGCCATTTCTAAGGCATTTCGCGCATAAATGAAATGAACACATTTTTCTCCAAAACTATAACAGATGCAAGCTTGTTCTGTTTGGTGGAGATGATATTTAATAAAATAAGTAGAAATCCACTAAAAGTTTTGTTTGGTTATCTTGCAATCCCGAGATAATCGTCTCCATGCTTCAAATGCTCTTAAAAGCCAATTCTAAGGCATTTCGCGCATAAATGAAATGAACACATTTTTCTCCAAAACTATAACAGATGCAAGCTTGTCCTGTTTGGTGGTGATGATATTTAATAAAATGAGTAGAAATCCACTAAAAGTTTTGTTTGGTTATCTTGCAATCCCGAGATAATCGTCTCCATGCTTCAAATGCTCTTCAAAGCCAATTCTAAGGCATTTCGCGCATAAATGAAATGAACACATTTTTCTCCAAAACTATAACAGATGCAAGCTTGTCCTGTTTGGTGGAGATGATATTTAATAAAATAAGTAGAAATCCACTAAAAGTTTTGTTTGGTTATCTTGCAAATCCCGAGATAATCGTCTCCATGCTTCAAATGCTCTTAAAAGCCAATTCTAAGGCATTTCGCGCATAAATTAAATGAACACATTTTTCTCCAAAACTATAACAGATGCAAGCTTGTCTTGTTTGGTGGAGATGATATTTAATAAAATAAGTAGAAATCCACTAAAAGTTTTGTTTGGTTATCTTGCAATCTCGAGATTATCGTCTCCATGCTTTAAATGCTCTTAAAAGCCATTTCTAAGGCATTTCGCGCATAAATGAAATGAACACATTTTTCTCCAAAACTATAACAGATGCAAGCTTGTCCTGTTTGGTGGAGATGATATTTAATAAAATAAGTAGAAATCCACTAAAAGTTTTGTTTGGTTATCTTGCAATCCCGAGATAATCGTCTCCATGCTTCAAATGCTCTTAAAAGCCAATTCTAAGGCATTTCGCGCATAAATGAAATGAACACATTTTTCTCTAAAACTATAACAGATGCAGG
This sequence comes from Anomaloglossus baeobatrachus, assembly GCF_048569485.1. Lineage (NCBI taxonomy): Eukaryota > Metazoa > Chordata > Amphibia > Anura > Aromobatidae > Anomaloglossus > Anomaloglossus baeobatrachus. Next base: position 287,987 of record NW_027442439.1, on the reverse strand, counting down.
CTTGTCCTGTTTGGTGGAGATGATATTTAATAAAATAAGTAGAAATCCACTAAAAGTTTTGTTTGGTTATCTTGCAATCCCGAGATAATCGTCTCCATGCTTCAAATGCTCTTAAAAGCCAATTCTAAGGCATGTCGCGCATAAATGAAATGAACACATTTTTCTCCAAAACTATAACAGATGCAAGCTTGTCCTGTTTGGTGGAGATGATATTTAATAAAATAAGTAGAAATCCACTAAAAGTTTTGTTTGGTTATCTTGCAATCCCGAGATAATCGTCTCCATGCTTCAAATGCTCTTAAAAGCCATTTCTAAGGCATTTCGCGCATAAATGAAATTAACACATTTTTCTCCAAAACTTTAACAGATGCAACTTGTCCTGTTTGATGGAGATGATATTTAATAAAATAAGTAGAAATCCACTAAAAGTTTTGTTTGGTTATCTTGCAATCCCGAGATAATCGTCTCCATGCTTCAAATGCTCTTAAAAGCCATTTCTAAGGCATTTTGCGCATAAATGAAATGAACACATTTTTCTCCAAAACTATAACAGATGCAAGCTTGTCCTGTTTGGTGGAGATGATATTTAATAAAATAAGTAGAAATCCACTAAAAGTTTTGTTTGGTTATCTTGCAATCTCGAGATAATCGTCTCCATGCTTCAAATGCTCTTAAAAGCCATTTCTAAGGCATTTCGCGCATAAATGAAATGAACACATTTTTCTCCAAAACTATAACAGATGCAAGCTTGTCCTGTTTGGTGGAGATGATATTTAATAAAATAAGTAGAAATCCACTAAAAGTTTTGTTTGGTTATCTTGCAATCTCGAGATAATCGTCTCCATGCTTCAAATGCTCTTAAAAGCCATTTCTAAGGCATTTCGCGCATAAATGAAATGAACACATTTTTCTCCAAAACTATAACAGATGCAAGCTTGTCCTGTTTGGTGGAGATGATATTTAATAAAATAAGTAGAAATCCACTAAAAGTTTTGTTTGGTTATCTTGCAATCTCGAGATAATCGTCTCCATGCTTCAAATGCTCTTAAAAGCCATTTCTAAGGCATTTCGCGCATAAATGAAATGAACACATTTTTCTCCAAAACTATAACAGATGCAAGCTTGTCCTGTTTGGTGGAGATGATATTTAATAAAATAAGTAGAAATCCACTAAAAGTTTTGTTTGGTTATCTTGCAATCCAGAGATAATCGTCTCCATGCTTCAAATGCTCTTAAAAGCCATTTCTAAGGCATTTCGCGCATAAATGAAATTAACACTTTTTTCTCCAAAACTTTAACAGATGCAAGCTTGTCCTGTTTGATGGAGATGATATTTAATAAAATAAGTAGAAATCCACTAAAAGATTTGTTTGGTTATCTTGCAATCTCGAGATAATCGTCTCCATGCTTCAAATGCTCTTAAAAGCCATTTCTAAGGCATTTCGCGCATAAATGAAATGAACACATTTTTCTCCAAAACTATAACAGATGCAAGCTTGTCCTGTTTGGTGGAGATGATATTTAATAAAATAAGTAGAAATCCACTAAAAGTTTTGTTTGGTTATCTTGCAATCTCGAGATAATCGTCTCCATGCTTCAAATGCTCTTAAAAGCCATTTCTAAGGCATTTCGCGCATAAATGAAATGAACACATTTTTCTCCAAAACTATAACAGATGCAAGCTTGTCCTGTTTGGTGGAGATGATATTTAATAAAATAAGTAGAAATCCACTAAAAGTTTTGTTTGGTTATCTTGCAATCTCGAGATAATCGTCTCCATGCTTCAAATGCTCTTAAAAGCCATTTCTAAGGCATTTCGCGCATAAATAAAATGAACACATTTTTCTCCAAAACTATAACAGATGCAAGCTTGTCCTGTTTGGTGGAGATGATATTTAATAAAATAAGTAGAAATCCACTAAAAGTTTTGTTTGGTTATCTTGCAATCTCGAGATAATCGTCTCCATGCTTCAAATGCTCTTAAAAGCCATTTCTAAGGCATTTCGCGCATAAATGAAATGAACACATTTTTCTCCAAAACTATAACAGATGCAAGCTTGTCCTGTTTGGTGGAGATGATATTTAATAAAATAAGTAGAAATCCACTAAAAGTTTTGTTTGGTTATCTTGCAATCTCGAGATAATCGTCTCCATGCTTTAAATGCTCTTAAAAGCCATTTCTAAGGCATTTCGCGCATAAATGAAATGAACACATTTTTCTCCAAAACTATAACAGATGCAAGCTTGTCCTGTTTGGTGGAGATGATATTTAATAAAATAAGTAGAAATCCACTAAAAGTTTTGTTTGGTTATCTTGCAATCCCGAGATAATCGTCTTCATGCTTTAAATGCTCTTAAAAGCCAATTCTAAGGCATTTCGCGCATAAATGAAATGAACACATTTTTCTCCAAAACTATAACAGATGCAAGCTTGTCCTGTTTGGTGGAGATGATATTTAATAAAATAAGTAGAAATCCACTAAAAGTTTTGTTTGGTTATCTTGCAATCCCGAGATAATCGTCTCCATGCTTCAAATGCTCTTAAAAGCCAATTCTAAGGCATTTCGCGCATAAATGAAATGAACACATTTTTCTCCAAAACTATAACAGATGCAAGCTTGTCCTGTTTGGTGGAGATGATATTTAATAAAATAAGTAGAAATCCACTAGAAGTTTTGTTTGGTTATCTTGCAATCCCGAGATAATCGTCTCCATGCTTCAAATGCTCTTAAAAGCCAATTCTAAGGCATTTCGCGTATAAATAAAATGAACACATTTTTCTCCAAAACTATAACAGATGCAAGCTTGTCCTGTTTGGTGGAGATGATATTTAATAAAATAAGTAGAAATCCACTAAAAGTTTTGTTTGGTTATCTTGCAATCCCGAGATAATCGTCTCCATGCTTCAAATGCTCTTAAAAGCCAATTCTAAGGCATTTCGCGCATAAATGAAATGAACACATTTTTCTCCAAAACTATAACAGATGCAAGCTTGTCCTGTTTGGTGGAGATGATATTTAATAAAATAAGTAGAAATCCACTAAAAGTTTTGTTTGGTTATCTTGCAATCCCGAGATAATCGTCTCCGTGCTTCAAATGCTCTTAAAAGCCAATTCTAAGGCATTTCGCGCATAAATGAAATGAACACATTTTTCTCCAAAACTATAACAGATGCAAGCTTGTCCTGTTTGGTGGAGATGATATTTAATAAAATAAATAGAAATCCACTAAAAGTTTTGTTTGGTTATCTTGCAATCCCGAGATAATCGTCTCCATGCTTCAAATGCTCTTAAAAGCCAATTCTAAGGCATTTCGCGCATAAATGAAATGAACACATTTTTCTCCAAAACTATAACAGATGCTAACTGGTCCTGTTTGGTGGAGATGATATTTAATAAAATAAGTAGAAATCCACTAAAAGTTTTGTTTGGTTATCTTGCAATCCCGAGATAATCGTCTCCATGCTTCAAATGCTCTTAAAAGCCAATTCTAAGGCATTTCGCGCATAAATGAAATGAACACATTTTTCTCCAAAACTATAACAGATGCAAGCTTGTCCTGTTTGGTGGAGATGATATTTAATAAAATAAGTAGAAATCCTCTAAAAGTTTTGTTTGGTTATCTTGCAATCCCGAGATAATCGTCTCCATGCTTCAAATGCTCTTAAAAGCCAATTCTAAGGCATTTCGCGCATAAATGAAATGAACACATTTTTCTCCAAAACTATAACAGATGCAAGCTTGTCCTGTTTGGTGGAGATGATATTTAATAAAATAAGTAGAAATCCACTAAAAGTTTTGTTTGGTTATCTTGCAATCCCGAGATAATCGTCTCCATGCTTCAAATGCTCTTAAAAGCCAATTCTAAGGCATTTCGCGTATAAATAAAATGAACACATTTTTCTCCAAAACTATAACAGATGCAAGCTTGTCCTGTTTGGTGGAGATGATATTTAATAAAATAAGTAGAAATCCACTAAAAGTTTTGTTTGGTTATCTTGCAATCCCGAGATAATCGTCTCCATGCTTCAAATGCTCTTAAAAGTCAATTCTAAGGCATTTCGCGCATAAATGAAATGAACACATTTTTCTCCAAAACTATAACAGATGCAAGCTTGTCCTGTTTGGTGGAGATTATATTTAATAAAATAAGTAGAAATCCACTAAAAGTTTTGTTTGGTTATCTTGCAATCCCGAGATAATCGTCTCCATGCTTCAAATGCTCTTAAAAGACAATTCTAAGGCATTTCGCGCATAAATGAAATGAACACATTTTTCTCCAAAACTATAACAGATGCAAGCTTGTCCTGTTTGGTGGAGATGATATTTAATAAAATAAGTAGAAATCCACTAAAAGTTTTGTTTGGTTATCTTGCAATCCCGAGATAATCGTCTCCGTGCTTCAAATGCTCTTAAAAGCCAATTCTAAGGCATTTCGCGCATAAATGAAATTAACACATTTTTCTCCAAAACTATAACAGATGCAAGCTTGTCCTGTTTGGTGGAGATGATATTTAATAAAATAAATAGAAATCCACTAAAAGTTTTGTTTGGTTATCTTGCAATCCCGAGATAATCGTCTCCATGCTTCAAATGCTCTTAAAAGCCAATTCTAAGGCATTTCGCGCATAAATGAAATGAACACATTTTTCTCCAAAACTATAACAGATGCTAACTGGTCCTGTTTGGTGGAGATGATATTTAATAAAATAAGTAGAAATCCACTAAAAGTTTTGTTTGGTTATCTTGCAATCCCGAGATAATCGTCTCCATGCTTCAAATGCTCTTAAAAGCCAATTCTAAGGCATTTCGCGTATAAATAAAATGAACACATTTTTCTCCAAAACTATAACAGATGCAAGCTTGTCCTGTTTGGTGGAGATGATATTTAATAAAATAAGTAGAAATCCACTAAAAGTTTTGTTTGGTTATCTTGCAATCCCGAGATAATCGTCTCCATGCTTCAAATGCTCTTAAAAGCCAATTCTAAGGCATTTCGCGCATAAATGAAATGAACACATTTTTCTCCAAAACTATAACAGATGCAAGCTTGTCCTGTTTGGTGGAGATGATATTTAATAAAATAAGTAGAAATCCACTAAAAGTTTTGTTTGGTTATCTTGCAATTTCGAGATAATCGTCTCCATGCTTCAAATGCTCTTAAAAGACAATTCTAAGGCATTTCGCGCATAAATGAAATGAACACATTTTTCTCCAAAACTATAACAGATGCAAGCTTGTCCTGTTTGGTGGAGATGATATTTAATAAAATAAGTACAAATCCACTAAAAGTTTTGTTTGGTTATCTTGCAATCCCGAGATAATCGTCTCCGTGCTTCAAATGCTCTTAAAAGCCAATTCTAAGGCATTTCGCGCATAAATGAAATGAACACATTTTTCTCCAAAACTATAACAGATGCAAGCTTGTCCTGTTTGGTGGAGATGATATTTAATAAAATAAGTAGAAATCCACTAAAAGTTTTGTTTGGTTATCTTGCAATCCCGAGATAATCGTCTCCATGCTTCAAATGCTCTTAAAAGCCAATTCTAAGGCATTTCGCGCATAAATGAAATGAACACATATTTCTCCAAAACTATAACAGATGCAAGCTTGTCCTGTTTGGTGGAGATGATATTTAATAAAATAAGTAGAAATCCACTAAAAGTTTTGTTTGGTTATCTTGCAATCTCGAGATAATCGTCTCCATGCTTCAAATGCTCTTAAAAGCCATTTCTAAGGCATTTCGCGCATAAATGAAATGAACACATTTTTCTCCAAAACTATAACAGATGCAAGCTTGTCCTGTTTGGTGGAGATGATATTTAATAAAATAAGTAGAAATCCACTAAAAGTTTTGTTTGGTTATCTTGCAATCCAGAGATAATCGTCTCCATGCTTCAAATGCTCTTAAAAGCCATTTCTAAGGCATTTCGCGCATAAATGAAATTAACACTTTTTTCTCCAAAACTTTAACAGATGCAAGCTTGTCCTGTTTGATGGAGATGATATTTAATAAAATAAGTAGAAATCCACTAAAAGATTTGTTTGGTTATCTTGCAATCTCGAGATAATCGTCTCCATGCTTCAAATGCTCTTAAAAGCCATTTCTAAGGCATTTCGCGCATAAATGAAATGAACACATTTTTCTCCAAAACTATAACAGATGCAAGCTTGTCCTGTTTGGTGGAGATGATATTTAATAAAATAAGTAGAAATCCACTAAAAGTTTTGTTTGGTTATCTTGCAATCTCGAGATAATCGTCTCCATGCTTCAAATGCTCTTAAAAGCCATTTCTAAGGCATTTCGCGCATAAATGAAATGAACACATTTTTCTCCAAAACTATAACAGATGCAAGCTTGTCCTGTTTGGTGGAGATGATATTTAATAAAATAAGTAGAAATCCACTAAAAGTTTTGTTTGGTTATCTTGCAATCTCGAGATAATCGTCTCCATGCTTCAAATGCTCTTAAAAGCCATTTCTAAGGCATTTCGCGCATAAATAAAATGAACACATTTTTCTCCAAAACTATAACAGATGCAAGCTTGTCCTGTTTGGTGGAGATGATATTTAATAAAATAAGTAGAAATCCACTAAAAGTTTTGTTTGGTTATCTTGCAATCTCGAGATAATCGTCTCCATGCTTCAAATGCTCTTAAAAGCCATTTCTAAGGCATTTCGCGCATAAATGAAATGAACACATTTTTCTCCAAAACTATAACAGATGCAAGCTTGTCCTGTTTGGTGGAGATGATATTTAATAAAATAAGTAGAAATCCACTAAAAGTTTTGTTTGGTTATCTTGCAATCTCGAGATAATCGTCTCCATGCTTTAAATGCTCTTAAAAGCCATTTCTAAGGCATTTCGCGCATAAATGAAATGAACACATTTTTCTCCAAAACTATAACAGATGCAAGCTTGTCCTGTTTGGTGGAGATGATATTTAATAAAATAAGTAGAAATCCACTAAAAGTTTTGTTTGGTTATCTTGCAATCCCGAGATAATCGTCTCCATGCTTCAAATGCTCTTAAAAGCCAATTCTAAGGCATTTCGCGCATAAATGAAATGAACACATTTTTCTCCAAAACTATAACAGATGCAAGCTTGTCCTGTTTGGTGGAGATGATATTTAATAAAATAAGTAGAAATCCACTAAAAGTTTTGTTTGGTTATCTTGCAATCCCGAGATAATCGTCTCCATGCTTCAAATGCTCTTAAAAGCCAATTCTAAGGCATTTCGCGTATAAATAAAATGAACACATTTTTCTCCAAAACTATAACAGATGCAAGCTTGTCCTGTTTGGTGGAGATGATATTTAATAAAATAAGTAGAAATCCACTAAAAGTTTTGTTTGGTTATCTTGCAATCCCGAGATAATCGTCTCCATGCTTCAAATGCTCTTAAAAGCCAATTCTAAGGCATTTCGCGCATAAATGAAATGAACACATTTTTCTCCAAAACTATAACAGATGCAAGCTTGTCCTGTTTGGTGGAGATGATATTTAATAAAATAAGTAGAAATCCACTAAAAGTTTTGTTTGGTTATCTTGCAATCCCGAGATAATCGTCTCCATGCTTCAAATGCTCTTAAAAGACAATTCTAAGGCATTTCGCGCATAAATGAAATGAACACATTTTTCTCCAAAACTATAACAGATGCAAGCTTGTCCTGTTTGGTGGAGATGATATTTAATAAAATAAGTAGAAATCCACTAAAAGTTTTGTTTGGTTATCTTGCAATCCCGAGATAATCGTCTCCGTGCTTCAAATGCTCTTAAAAGCCAATTCTAAGGCATTTCGCGCATAAATGAAATGAACACATTTTTCTCCAAAACTATAACAGATGCAAGCTTGTCCTGTTTGGTGGAGATGATATTTAATAAAATAAATAGAAATCCACTAAAAGTTTTGTTTGGTTATCTTGCAATCCCGAGATAATCGTCTCCATGCTTCAAATGCTCTTAAAAGCCAATTCTAAGGCATTTCGCGCATAAATGAAATGAACACATTTTTCTCCAAAACTATAACAGATGCTAACTGGTCCTGTTTGGTGGAGATGATATTTAATAAAATAAGTAGAAATCCAATAAAAGTTTTGTTTGGTTATTTTGCAATCCCGAGATAATCGTCTCCATGCTTCAAATGCTCTTAAAAGCCAATTCTAAGGCATTTCGCGCATAAATGAAATGAACACATTTTTCTCCAAAACTATAACAGATGCAAGCTTGTCCTGTTTGGTGGAGATGATATTTAATAAAATAAGTAGAAATCCACTAAAAGTTTTGTTTGGTTATCTTGCAATCCCGAGATAATCGTCTCCATGCTTCAAATGCTCTTAAAAGACAATTCTAAGGCATTTCGCGCATAAATGAAATGAACACATTTTTCTCCAAAACTATAACAGATGCAAGCTTGTCCTGTTTGGTGGAGATGATATTTAATAAAATAAGTAGAAATCCACTAAAAGTTTTGTTTGGTTATCTTGCAATCCCGAGATAATCGTCTCCGTGCTTCAAATGCTCTTAAAAGCCAATTCTAAGGCATTTCGCGCATAAATGAAATGAACACATTTTTCTCCAAAACTATAACAGATGCAAGCTTGTCCTGTTTGGTGGAGATGATATTTAATAAAATAAGTAGAAATCCACTAAAAGTTTTGTTTGGTTATCTTGCAATCCCGAGATAATCGTCTCCATGCTTCAAATGCTCTTAAAAGCCAATTCTAAGGCATTTCGCGTATAAATAAAATGAACACATTTTTCTCCAAAACTATAACAGATGCAAGCTTGTCCTGTTTGGTGGAGATGATATTTAATAAAATAAGTAGAAATCCACTAAAAGTTTTGTTTGGTTATCTTGCAATCCCGAGATAATCGTCTCCATGCTTCAAATGCTCTTAAAAGCCAATTCTAAGGCATTTCGCGCATAATTGAAATGAACACATTTTTCTCCAAAACTATAACAGATGCAAGCTTGTCCTGTTTGGTGGAGATTATATTTAATAAAATAAGTAGAAATCCACTAAAAGTTTTGTTTGGTTATCTTGCAATCCCGAGATAATCGTCTCCATGCTTCAAATGCTCTTAAAAGACAATTCTAAGGCATTTCGCGCATAAATGAAATGAACACATTTTTCTCCAAAACTATAACAGATGCAAGCTTGTCCTGTTTGGTGGAGATGATATTTAATAAAATAAGTAGAAATCCACTAAAAGTTTTGTTTGGTTATCTTGCAATCCCGAGATAATCGTCTCCGTGCTTCAAATGCTCTTAAAAGCCAATTCTAAGGCATTTCGCGCATAAATGAAATTAACACATTTTTCTCCAAAACTATAACAGATGCAAGCTTGTCCTGTTTGGTGGAGATGATATTTAATAAAATAAATAGAAATCCACTAAAAGTTTTGTTTGGTTATCTTGCAATCCCGAGATAATCGTCTCCATGCTTCAAATGCTCTTAAAAGCCAATTCTAAGGCATTTCGCGCATAAATGAAATGAACACATTTTTCTCCAAAACTATAACAGATGCTAACTGGTCCTGTTTGGTGGAGATGATATTTAATAAAATAAGTAGAAATCCACTAAAAGTTTTGTTTGGTTATCTTGCAATCCCGAGATAATCGTCTCCATGCTTCAAATGCTCTTAAAAGCCAATTCTAAGGCATTTCGCGTATAAATAAAATGAACACATTTTTCTCCAAAACTATAACAGATGCAAGCTTGTCCTGTTTGGTGGAGATGATATTTAATAAAATAAGTAGAAATCCACTAAAAGTTTTGTTTGGTTATCTTGCAATCCCGAGATAATCGTCTCCATGCTTCAAATGCTCTTAAAAGACAATTCTAAGGCATTTCGCGCATAAATGAAATGAACACATTTTTCTCCAAAACTATAACAGATGCAAGCTTGTCCTGTTTGGTGGAGATGATATTTAATAAAATAAGTACAAATCCACTAAAAGTTTTGTTTGGTTATCTTGCAATCCCGAGATAATCGTCTCCGTGCTTCAAATGCTCTTAAAAGCCAATTCTAAGGCATTTCGCGCATAAATGAAATGAACACATTTTTCTCCAAAACTATAACAGATGCAAGCTTGTCCTGTTTGGTGGAGATGATATTTAATAAAATAAGTAGAAATCCACTAAAAGTTTTGTTTGGTTATCTTGCAATCCCGAGATAATCGTCTCCATGCTTCAAATGCTCTTAATAGCCAATTCTAAGGCATTTCGCGCATAAATGAAATGAACACATTTTTCTCCAAAACTATAACAGATGCTAACTGGTCCTGTTTGGTGGAGATGATATTTAATAAAATAAGTAGAAATCCACTAAAAGTTTTGTTTGGTTATCTTGCAATCCCGAGATAATCGTCTCCATGCTTCAAATGCTCTTAAAAGCCAATTCTAAGGCATTTCGCGCATAAATGAAATGAACACATTTTTCTCCAAAACTATAACAGATGCAAGCTTGTCCTGTCTGGTGGAGATGATATTTAATAAAATAAGTAGAAATCCACTAAAAGTTTTGTTTGGTTATCTTGCAATCCCGAGATAATTGTCTCCATGCTTCAAATGCTCTTAAAAGCCAATTCTAAGGCATTTCGCGCATAAATGAAATGAACACATTTTTCTCCAAAACTATAACAGATGCAAGCTTGTCCTGTTTGGTGGAGATAATATTTAATAAAATAAGTAGAAATCAACTAAAAGTTTTGTTTGGTTATCTTGCAATCCCGAGATAATCGTCTCCATGCTTCAAATGCTCTTAAAAGCCAATTCTAAGGCATTTCGCGCATAAATGAAATGAACACATTTTTCTCCAAAACTATAACAGATGCAAGCTTGTCCTGTTTGGTGGAGATGATATTTAATAAAATAAGTAGAAATCCACTAAAAGTTTTGTTTGGTTATCTTGCAATCCCGAGATAATCGTCTCCGTGCTTCAAATGCTCTTAAAAGCCAATTCTAAGGCATTTCGCGCATAAATGAAATGAACACATTTTTCTCCAAAACTTCAACAGATGCAAGCTTGTCCTGTTTGGTGGAGATGATATTTAATAAAATAAATAGAAATCCACTAAAAGTTTTGTTTGGTTATCTTGCAATCCCGAGATAATCGTCTCCATGCTTCAAATGCTCTTAAAAGCCAATTCTAAGGCATTTCGCGCATAAATGAAATGAACACATTTTTCTCCAAAACTATAACAGATGCAAGCATGTCCTGTTTGGTGGAAATGATATTTAATAAAATAAATAGAAATCCACTAAAAGTTTTTTTTGGTTATCTTGCAATCCCGAGATAATCGTCTCCATGCTTCAAATGCTCTTAAAAGCCAATTCTAAGGCATTTCGCGCATAAATGAAATGAACACATTTTTCTCCAAAACTATAACAGATGCTAACTGGTCCTGTTTGGTGGAGATGATATTTAATAAAATAAGTAGAAATCCACTAAAAGTTTTGTTTGGTTATCTTGCAATCCCGAGATAATCGTCTCCATGCTTCAAATGCTCTTAAAAGCCAATTCTAAGGCATTTCGCGCATAAATGAAATGAACACATTTTCTCCAAAACTATAACAGATGCAAGCTTGTCCTGTTTGGTGGAGATGATATTTAATAAAATAAGTAGAAATCCACTAAAAGTTTTGTTTGGTTATCTTGCAATCCCGAGATAATCGTCTCCGTGCTTCAAATGCTCTTAAAAGCCAATTCTAAGGCATTTCGCGCATAAATGAAATGAACACATTTTTCTCCAAAACTATAACAGATGCAAGCTTGTTCTGTTTGGTGGAGATGATATTTAATAAAATAAATAGAAATCCACTAAAAGTTTTGTTTGGTTATCTTGCAATCCCGAGATAATCGTCTCCATGCTTCAAATGCTCTTAAAAGCCAATTCTAAGGCATTTCGCGCATAAATGAAATGAACACATTTTTCTCCAAAACTATAACAGATGCAAGCTTGTTCTGTTTGGTGGAGATGATATTTAATAAAATAAATAGAAATCCACTAAAAGTTTTGTTTGGTTATCTTGCAATCCCGAGATAATCGTCTCCATGCTTCAAATGCTCTTAAAAGCCAATTCTAAGGCATTTCGCGCATAAATGAAATGAACACATTTTTCTCCAAAACTATAACAGATGCTAACTGGTCCTGTTTGGTGGAGATGATATTTAATAAAATAAGTAGAAATCCACTAAAAGTTTTGTTTGGTTATCTTGCAATCCCGAGATAATCGTCTCCATGCTTCAAATGCTCTTAAAAGCCAATTCTAAGGCATTTCGCGCATAAATGAAATGAACACATTTTTCTCCAAAACTATAACAGATGCAAGCTTGTCCTGTTTGGTGGAGATGATATTTAATAAAATAAGTAGAAATCCACTAAAAGTTTTGTTTGGTTATCTTGCAATCCCGAGATAATCGTCTCCATGCTTCAAATGCTCTTAAAAGCCAATTCTAAGGCATTTCGCGCATAAATGAAATGAACACATTTTTCTCCAAAACTATAACAGATGCAAGCTTGTCCTGTTTGGTGGAGATGATATTTAATAAAATAAGTAGAAATCCACTAAAAGTTTTGTTTGGTTATCTTGCAATTTCGAGATAATCGTCTCCATGCTTCAAATGCTCTTAAAAGCCAATTCTAAGGCATTTCGCGCATAAATGAAATGAACACATTTTTCTCCAAAACTATAACAGATGCAAGCTTGTCCTGTTTGGTGGAGATGATATTTAATAAAATAAATAGAAATCCACTAAAAGTTTTGTTTGGTTATCTTGCAATCCCGAGATAATCGTCTCCATGCTTCAAATGCTCTTAAAAGCCAATTCTAAGGCATTTCGCGCATAAATGAAATGAACACATTTTTCTCCAAAACTATAACAGATGCAAGCTTGTCCTGTTTGGTGGAGATGATATTTAATAAAATAAGTAGAAATCCACTAAAAGTTTTGTTTGGTCATCTTGCAATCCCGAGATAATCGTCTCCATGCTTCAAATGCTCTTAAAAGCCAATTCTAAGGCATTTCGCGCATAAATGAACTGAACACATTTTTCTCCAAAACTATAACAGATGCAAGCTTGTCCTGTTTGGTGGAGATGATATTTAATAAAATAAGTAGAAATCCACTAAAAGTTTTGTTTGGTTATCTTGCAATCCCGAGATAATCGTCTCCATGCTTCAAATGCTCTTAAAAGCCAATTCTAAGGCATTTCGCGCATAAATGAAATGAACACATTTTTCTCCAAAACTATAACAGATGCAAGTCCTGTTTGGTGGAGATGATATTTAATAAAATAAGTAGAAATCCACTAAAAGTTTTGTTTGGTTATCTTGCAATCCCGAGATAATCGTCTCCGTGCTTCAAATGCTCTTAAAAGCCAATTCTAAGGCATTTCGCGCATAAATGAAATGAACACATTTTTCTCCAAAACTATAACAGATGCAAGCTTGTCCTGTTTGGTGGAGATGATATTTAATAAAATAAATAGAAATCCACTAAAAGTTTTGTTTGGTTATCTTGCAATCCCGAGATAATCGTCTCCATGCTTCAAATGCTCTTAAAAGCCAATTCTAAGGCATTTCGCGCATAAATGAAATGAACACATTTTTCTCCAAAACTATAACAGATGCAAGCTTGTTCTGTTTGGTGGAGATGATATTTAATAAAATAAATAGAAATCCACTAAAAGTTTTGTTTGGTTATCTTGCAATCCCGAGATAATCGTCTCCATGCTTCAAATGCTCTTAAAAGCCAATTCTAAGGCATTTCGCGCATAAATAAAATGAACACATTTTTCTCCAAAACTATAACAGATGCTAACTGGTCCTGTTTGGTGGAGATGATATTTAATAAAATAAGTAGAAATCCACTAAAAGTTTTGTTTGGTTATCTTGCAATCCCGAGATAATCGTCTCCATGCTTCAAATGCTCTTAAAAGCCAATTCTAAGGCATTTCGCGCATAAATGAAATGAACACATTTTTCTCCAAAACTATAACAGATGCAAGCTTGTCCTGTTTGGTGGAGATGATATTTAATAAAATAGGTAGAAATCCACTAAAAGTTTTGTTTGGTTATCTTGCAATCCCGAGATAATCGTCTCCATGCTTCAAATGCTCTTAAAAGCCAATTCTAAGGCATTTCGCGCATAAATGAAATGAACACATTTTTCTCCAAAACTATAACAGATGCAAGCTTGTCCTGTTTGGTGGAGATGATATTTAATAAAATAAGTAGAAATCCACTAAAAGTTTTGTTTGGTTATCTTGCAATTTCGAGATAATCGTCTCCATGCTTCAAATGCTCTTAAAAGCCAATTCTAAGGCATTTCGCGCATAAATGAAATGAACACATTTTTCTCCAAAACTATAACAGATGCAAGCTTGTCCTGTTTGGTGGAGATGATATTTAATAAAATAAGTAGAAATCCACTAAAAGTTTTGTTTGGTTATCTTGCAATCCCGAGATAATCGTCTCCGTGCTTCAAATGCTCTTAAAAGCCAATTCTAAGGCATTTCGCGCATAATTGAAATGAACACATTTTTCTCCAAAACTATAACAGATGCAAGCTTGTCCTGTTTGGTGGAGATGATATTTAATAAAATAAATAGAAATCCACTAAAAGTTTTGTTTGGTTATCTTGCAATCCCGAGATAATCGTCTCCATGCTTCAAATGCTCTTAAAAGCCAATTCTAAGGCATTTCGCGCATAAATGAAATGAACACATTTTTCTCCAAAACTATAACAGATGCAAGCTTGTCCTGTTTGGTGGAGATGATATTTAATAAAATAAGTAGAAATCCACTAAAAGTTTTGTTTGGTCATCTTGCAATCCCGAGATAATCGTCTCCATGCTTCAAATGCTCTTAAAAGCCAATTCTAAGGCATTTCGCGCATAAATGAAATGAACACATTTTTCTCCAAAACTATAACAGATGCAAGCTTGTCCTGTTTGGTGGAGATGATATTTAATAAAATAAGTAGAAATCCACTAAAAGTTTTGTTTGGTTATCTTGCAATCCCGAGATAATCGTCTCCATGCTTCAAATGCTCTTAAAAGCCAATTCTAAGGCATTTCGCGCATAAATGAAATGAACACATTTTTCTCCAAAACTATAACAGATGCAAGTCCTGTTTGGTGGAGATGATATTTAATAAAATAAGTAGAAATCCACTAAAAGTTTTGTTTGGTTATCTTGCAATCCCGAGATAATCGTCTCCATGCTTCAAATGCTCTTAAAAGCCAATTCTAAGGCATTTCGCGCATAAATGAAATGAACACATTTTTCTCCAAAACTATAACAGATGCAAGCTTGTCCTGTTTGGTGGAGATGATATTTAATAAAATAAGTAGAAATCCACTAAAAGTTTTGTTTGGTTATCTTGCAATCCCGAGATAATCGTCTCCATGCTTCAAATGCTCTTAAAAGACAATTCTAAGGCATTTCGCGCATAAATGAAATGAACACATTTTTCTCCAAAACTATAACAGATGCAAGCTTGTCCTGTTTGGTGGAGATGATATTTAATAAAATAAGTACAAATCCACTAAAAGTTTTGTTTGGTTATCTTGCAATCCCGAGATAATCGTCTCCGTGCTTCAAATGCTCTTAAAAGCCAATTCTAAGGCATTTCGCGCATAAATGAAATGAACACATTTTTCTCCAAAACTATAACAGATGCAAGCTTGTCCTGTTTGGTGGAGATGATATTTAATAAAATAAATAGAAATCCACTAAAAGTTTTGTTTGGTTATCTTGCAATCCCGAGATAATCGTCTCCATGCTTCAAATGCTCTTAAAAGCCAATTCTAAGGCATTTCGCGCATAAATGAAATGAACACATTTTTCTCCAAAACTATAACAGATGCAAGCTTGTCCTGTTTGGTGGAGATGATATTTAATAAAATAAGTAGAAATCCACTAAAAGTTTTGTTTGGTCATCTTGCAATCCCGAGATAATCGTCTCCATGCTTCAAATGCTCTTAAAAGCCAATTCTAAGGCATTTCGCGCATAAATGAACTGAACACATTTTTCTCCAAAACTATAACAGATGCAAGCTTGTCCTGTTTGGTGGAGATGATATTTAATAAAATAAGTAGAAATCCACTAAAAGTTTTGTTTGGTTATCTTGCAATCCCGAGATAATCGTCTCCATGCTTCAAATGCTCTTAAAAGCCAATTCTAAGGCATTTCGCGCATAAATGAAATGAACACATTTTTCTCCAAAACTATAACAGATGCAAGTCCTGTTTGGTGGAGATGATATTTAATAAAATAAGTAGAAATCCACTAAAAGTTTTGTTTGGTTATCTTGCAATCCCGAGATAATCGTCTCCGTGCTTCAAATGCTCTTAAAAGCCAATTCTAAGGCATTTCGCGCATAAATGAAATGAACACATTTTTCTCCAAAACTATAACAGATGCAAGCTTGTCCTGTTTGGTGGAGATGATATTTAATAAAATAAATAGAAATCCACTAAAAGTTTTGTTTGGTTATCTTGCAATCCCGAGATAATCGTCTCCATGCTTCAAATGCTCTTAAAAGCCAATTCTAAGGCATTTCGCGCATAAATGAAATGAACACATTTTTCTCCAAAACTATAACAGATGCAAGCTTGTTCTGTTTGGTGGAGATGATATTTAATAAAATAAATAGAAATCCACTAAAAGTTTTGTTTGGTTATCTTGCAATCCCGAGATAATCGTCTCCATGCTTCAAATGCTCTTAAAAGCCAATTCTAAGGCATTTCGCGCATAAATAAAATGAACACATTTTTCTCCAAAACTATAACAGATGCTAACTGGTCCTGTTTGGTGGAGATGATATTTAATAAAATAAGTAGAAATCCACTAAAAGTTTTGTTTGGTTATCTTGCAATCCCGAGATAATCGTCTCCATGCTTCAAATGCTCTTAAAAGCCAATTCTAAGGCATTTCGCGCATAAATGAAATGAACACATTTTTCTCCAAAACTATAACAGATGCAAGCTTGTCCTGTTTGGTGGAGATGATATTTAATAAAATAGGTAGAAATCCACTAAAAGTTTTGTTTGGTTATCTTGCAATCCCGAGATAATCGTCTCCATGCTTCAAATGCTCTTAAAAGCCAATTCTAAGGCATTTCGCGCATAAATGAAATGAACACATTTTTCTCCAAAACTATAACAGATGCAAGCTTGTCCTGTTTGGTGGAGATGATATTTAATAAAATAAGTAGAAATCCACTAAAAGTTTTGTTTGGTTATCTTGCAATTTCGAGATAATCGTCTCCATGCTTCAAATGCTCTTAAAAGCCAATTCTAAGGCATTTCGCGCATAAATGAAATGACCACATTTTTCTCCAAAACTATAACAGATGCAAGCTTGTCCTGTTTGGTGGAGATGATATTTAATAAAATAAGTAGAAATCCACTAAAAGTTTTGTTTGGTTATCTTGCAATCCCGAGATAATCGTCTCCGTGCTTCAAATGCTCTTAAAAGCCAATTCTAAGGCATTTCGCGCATAATTGAAATGAACACATTTTTCTCCAAAACTATAACAGATGCAAGCTTGTTTTGTTTGGTGGAGATGATATTTAATAAAATAAATAGAAATCCACTAAAAGTTTTGTTTGGTTATCTTGCAATCCCGAGATAATCGTCTCCATGCTTCAAATGCTCTTAAAAGCCAATTCTAAGGCATTTCGCGCATAAATGAAATGAACACATTTTTCTCCAAAACTATAACAGATGCAAGCTTGTCCTGTTTGGTGGAGATGATATTTAATAAAATAAGTAGAAATCCACCAAAAGTTTTGTTTGGTCATCTTGCAATCCCGAGATAATCGTCTCCATGCTTCAAATGCTCTTAAAAGCCAATTCTAAGGCATTTCGCGCATAAATGAAATGAACACATTTTTCTCCAAAACTATAACAGATGCAAGCGTGTCCTGTTTGGTGGAGATGATATTTAATAAAATAAGTAGAAATCCACTAAAAGTTTTGTTTGGTTATCTTGCAATCCCGAGATAATCGTCTCCATGCTTCAAATGCTCTTAAAAGCCAATTCTAAGGCATTTCGCGCATAAATGAAATGAACACATTTTTCTCCAAAACTATAACAGATGCAAGTCCTGTTTGGTGGAGATGATATTTAATAAAATAAGTAGAAATCCACTAAAAGTTTTGTTTGGTTATCTTGCAATCCCGAGATAATCGTCTCCATGCTTCAAATGCTCTTAAAAGCCAATTCTAAGGCATTTCGCGCATAAATGAAATGAACACATTTTTCTCCAAAACTATAACAGATGCAAGCTTGTCCTGTTTGGTGGAGATGATATTTAATAAAATAAGTAGAAATCCACTAAAAGTTTTGTTTGGTTATCTTGCAATCCCGAGATAATCGTCTCCATGCTTCAAATGCTCTTAAAAGACAATTCTAAGGCATTTCGCGCATAAATGAAATGAACACATTTTTCTCCAAAACTATAACAGATGCAAGCTTGTCCTGTTTGGTGGAGATGATATTTAATAAAATAAGTACAAATCCACTAAAAGTTTTGTTTGGTTATCTTGCAATCCCGAGATAATCGTCTCCGTGCTTCAAATGCTCTTAAAAGCCAATTCTAAGGCATTTCGCGCATAAATGAAATGAACACATTTTTCTCCAAAACTATAACAGATGCAAGCTTGTCCTGTTTGGTGGAGATGATATTTAATAAAATAAGTAGAAATCCACTAAAAGTTTTGTTTGGTTATCTTGCAATCCCGAGATAATCGTCTCCGTGCTTCAAATGCTCTTAAAAGCCAATTCTAAGGCATTTCGCGCATAAATGAAATGAACACATTTTTCTCCAAAACTATAACAGATGCAAGCTTGTCCTGTTTGGCGGAGATGATATTTAATAAAATAAATAGAAATCCACTAAAAGTTTTGTTTGGTTATCTTGCAATCCCGAGATAATCGTCTCCATGCTTCAAATGCTCTTAATAGCCAATTCTAAGGCATTTCGCGCATAAATGAAATGA
This sequence comes from Anomaloglossus baeobatrachus, assembly GCF_048569485.1. Classification (NCBI taxonomy): domain Eukaryota; kingdom Metazoa; phylum Chordata; class Amphibia; order Anura; family Aromobatidae; genus Anomaloglossus; species Anomaloglossus baeobatrachus. Next base: position 268,965 of record NW_027442439.1, on the reverse strand, counting down.
ACACATTTTTCTCCAAAACTATAACAGATGCTAACTGGTCCTGTTTGGTGGAGATGATATTTAATAAAATAAGTAGAAATCCACTAAAAGTTTTGTTTGGTTATCTTGCAATCCCGAGATAATCGTCTCCATGCTTCAAATGCTCTTAAAAGCCAATTCTAAGGCATTTCGCGCATAAATGAAATGAACACATTTTTCTCCAAAACTATAACAGATGCAAGCTTGTCCTGTCTGGTGGAGATGATATTTAATAAAATAAGTAGAAATCCACTAAAAGTTTTGTTTGGTTATCTTGCAATCCCGAGATAATTGTCTCCATGCTTCAAATGCTCTTAAAAGCCAATTCTAAGGCATTTCGCGCATAAATGAAATGAACACATTTTTCTCCAAAACTATAACAGATGCAAGCTTGTCCTGTTTGGTGGAGATGATATTTAATAAAATAAGTAGAAATCAACTAAAAGTTTTGTTTGGTTATCTTGCAATCCCGAGATAATCGTCTCCAAGCTTCAAATGCTCTTAAAAGCCAATTCTAAGGCATTTCGCGCATAAATGAAATGAACACATTTTTCTCCAAAACTATAACAGATGCAAGTCCTGTTTGGTGGAGATGATATTTAATAAAATAAGTAGAAATCCACTAAAAGTTTTGTTTGGTTATCTTGCAATCCCGAGATAATCGTCTCCATGCTTCAAATGCTCTTAAAAGCCAATTCTAAGGCATTTCGCGCATAAATGAAATGAACACATTTTTCTCCAAAACTATAACAGATGCAAGCTTGTCCTGTTTGGTGGAGATGATATTTAATAAAATAAGTAGAAATCCACTAAAAGTTTTGTTTGGTTATCTTGCAATCCCGAGATAATCGTCTCCATGCTTCAAATGCTCTTAAAAGACAATTCTAAGGCATTTCGCGCATAAATGAAATGAACACATTTTTCTCCAAAACTATAACAGATGCAAGCTTGTCCTGTTTGGTGGAGATGATATTTAATAAAATAAGTACAAATCCACTAAAAGTTTTGTTTGGTTATCTTGCAATCCCGAGATAATCGTCTCCGTGCTTCAAATGCTCTTAAAAGCCAATTCTAAGGCATTTCGCGCATAAATGAAATGAACACATTTTTCTCCAAAACTATAACAGATGCAAGCTTGTCCTGTTTGGTGGAGATGATATTTAATAAAATAAGTAGAAATCCACTAAAAGTTTTGTTTGGTTATCTTGCAATCCTGAGATAATCGTCTCCGTGCTTCAAATGCTCTTAAAAGCCAATTCTAAGGCATTTCGCGCATAAATGAAATGAACACATTTTTCTCCAAAACTATAACAGATGCAAGCTTGTCCTGTTTGGCGGAGATGATATTTAATAAAATAAATAGAAATCCACTAAAAGTTTTGTTTGGTTATCTTGCAATCCCGAGATAATCGTCTCCATGCTTCAAATGCTCTTAATAGCCAATTCTAAGGCATTTCGCGCATAAATGAAATGAACACATTTTTCTCCAAAACTATAACAGATGCTAACTGGTCCTGTTTGGTGGAGATGATATTTAATAAAATAAGTAGAAATCCACTAAAAGTTTTGTTTGGTTATCTTGCAATCCCGAGATAATCGTCTCCATGCTTCAAATGCTCTTAAAAGCCAATTCTAAGGCATTTCGCGCATAAATGAAATGAACACATTTTTCTCCAAAACTATAACAGATGCAAGCTTGTCCTGTCTGGTGGAGATGATATTTAATAAAATAAGTAGAAATCCACTAAAAGTTTTGTTTGGTTATCTTGCAATCCCGAGATAATTGTCTCCATGCTTCAAATGCTCTTAAAAGCCAATTCTAAGGCATTTCGCGCATAAATGAAATGAACACATTTTTCTCCAAAACTATAACAGATGCAAGCTTGTCCTGTTTGGTGGAGATGATATTTAATAAAATAAGTAGAAATCAACTAAAAGTTTTGTTTGGTTATCTTGCAATCCCGAGATAATCGTCTCCATGCTTCAAATGCTCTTAAAAGCCAATTCTAAGGCATTTCGCGCATAAATGAAATGAACACATTTTTCTCCAAAACTATAACAGATGCAAGCTTGTCCTGTTTGGTGGAGATGATATTTAATAAAATAAGTAGAAATCCACTAAAAGTTTTGTTTGGTTATCTTGCAATCCCGAGATAATCGTCTCCGTGCTTCAAATGCTCTTAAAAGCCAATTCTAAGGCATTTCGCGCATAAATGAAATGAACACATTTTTCTCCAAAACTATAACAGATGCAAGCTTGTCCTGTTTGGTGGAGATGATATTTAATAAAATAAATAGAAATCCACTAAAAGTTTTGTTTGGTTATCTTGCAATCCCGAGATAATCGTCTCCATGCTTCAAATGCTCTTAAAAGCCAATTCTAAGGCATTTCGCGCATAAATGAAATGAACACATTTTTCTCCAAAACTATAACAGATGCAAGCATGTCCTGTTTGGTGGAAATGATATTTAATAAAATAAATAGAAATCCACTAAAAGTTTTTTTTTGGTTATCTTGCAATCCCGAGATAATCGTCTCCATGCTTCAAATGCTCTTAAAAGCCAATTCTAAGGCATTTCGCGCATAAATGAAATGAACACATTTTTCTCCAAAACTATAACAGATGCTAACTGGTCCTGTTTGGTGGAGATGATATTTAATAAAATAAGTAGAAATCCACTAAAAGTTTTGTTTGGTTATCTTGCAATCCCGAGATAATCGTCTCCATGCTTCAAATGCTCTTAAAAGCCAATTCTAAGGCATTTCGCGCATAAATGAAATGAACACATTTTCTCCAAAACTATAACAGATGCAAGCTTGTCCTGTTTGGTGGAGATGATATTTAATAAAATAAGTAGAAATCCACTAAAAGTTTTGTTTGGTTATCTTGCAATCCCGAGATAATCGTCTCCGTGCTTCAAATGCTCTTAAAAGCCAATTCTAAGGCATTTCGCGCATAAATGAAATGAACACATTTTTCTCCAAAACTATAACAGATGCAAGCTTGTTCTGTTTGGTGGAGATGATATTTAATAAAATAAATAGAAATCCACTAAAAGTTTTGTTTGGCTATCTTGCAATCCCGAGATAATCGTCTCCATGCTTCAAATGCTCTTAAAAGCCAATTCTAAGGCATTTCGCGCATAAATGAAATGAACACATTTTTCTCCAAAACTATAACAGATGCTAACTGGTCCTGTTTGGTGGAGATGATATTTAATAAAATAAGTAGAAATCCACTAAAAGTTTTGTTTGGTTATCTTGCAATCCCGAGATAATCGTCTCCATGCTTCAAATGCTCTTAAAAGCCAATTCTAAGGCATTTCGCGCATAAATGAAATGAACACATTTTTCTCCAAAACTATAACAGATGCAAGCTTGTCCTGTTTGGTGGAGATGATATTTAATAAAATAAGTAGAAATCCACTAAAAGTTTTGTTTGGTTATCTTGCAATCCCGAGATAATCGTCTCCATGCTTCAAATGCTCTTAAAAGCCAATTCTAAGGCATTTCGCGCATAAATGAAATGAACACATTTTTCTCCAAAACTATAACAGATGCAAGCTTGTCCTGTTTGGTGGAGATGATATTTAATAAAATAAGTAGAAATCCACTAAAAGTTTTGTTTGGTTATCTTGCAATTTCGAGATAATCGTCTCCATGCTTCAAATGCTCTTAAAAGCCAATTCTAAGGCATTTCGCGCATAAATGAAATGAACACATTTTTCTCCAAAACTATAACAGATGCAAGCTTGTCCTGTTTGGTGGAGATGATATTTAATAAAATAAGTAGAAATCCACTAAAAGTTTTGTTTGGTTATCTTGCAATCCCGAGATAATCGTCTCCGTGCTTCAAATGCTCTTAAAAGCCAATTCTAAGGCATTTCGCGCATAATTGAAATGAACACATTTTTCTCCAAAACTATAACAGATGCAAGCTTGTCCTGTTTGGTGGAGATGATATTTAATAAAATAAATAGAAATCCACTAAAAGTTTTGTTTGGTTATCTTGCAATCCCGAGATAATCGTCTCCATGCTTCAAATGCTCTTAAAAGCCAATTCTAAGGCATTTCGCGCATAAATGAAATGAACACATTTTTCTCCAAAACTATAACAGATGCAAGCTTGTCCTGTTTGGTGGAGATGATATTTAATAAAATAAGTAGAAATCCACTAAAAGTTTTGTTTGGTCATCTTGCAATCCCGAGATAATCGTCTCCATGCTTCAAATGCTCTTAAAAGCCAATTCTAAGGCATTTCGCGCATAAATGAACTGAACACATTTTTCTCCAAAACTATAACAGATGCAAGCTTGTCCTGTTTGGTGGAGATGATATTTAATAAAATAAGTAGAAATCCACTAAAAGTTTTGTTTGGTTATCTTGCAATCCCGAGATAATCGTCTCCATGCTTCAAATGCTCTTAAAAGCCAATTCTAAGGCATTTCGCGCATAAATGAAATGAACACATTTTTCTCCAAAACTATAACAGATGCAAGTCCTGTTTGGTGGAGATGATATTTAATAAAATAAGTAGAAATCCACTAAAAGTTTTGTTTGGTTATCTTGCAATCCCGAGATAATCGTCTCCGTGCTTCAAATGCTCTTAAAAGCCAATTCTAAGGCATTTCGCGCATAAATGAAATGAACACATTTTTCTCCAAAACTATAACAGATGCAAGCTTGTCCTGTTTGGTGGAGATGATATTTAATAAAATAAATAGAAATCCACTAAAAGTTTTGTTTGGTTATCTTGCAATCCCGAGATAATCGTCTCCATGCTTCAAATGCTCTTAAAAGCCAATTCTAAGGCATTTCGCGCATAAATGAAATGAACACATTTTTCTCCAAAACTATAACAGATGCAAGCTTGTTCTGTTTGGTGGAGATGATATTTAATAAAATAAATAGAAATCCACTAAAAGTTTTGTTTGGTTATCTTGCAATCCCGAGATAATCGTCTCCATGCTTCAAATGCTCTTAAAAGCCAATTCTAAGGCATTTCGCGCATAAATAAAATGAACACATTTTTCTCCAAAACTATAACAGATGCTAACTGGTCCTGTTTGGTGGAGATGATATTTAATAAAATAAGTAGAAATCCACTAAAAGTTTTGTTTGGTTATCTTGCAATCCCGAGATAATCGTCTCCATGCTTCAAATGCTCTTAAAAGCCAATTCTAAGGCATTTCGCGCATAAATGAAATGAACACATTTTTCTCCAAAACTATAACAGATGCAAGCTTGTCCTGTTTGGTGGAGATGATATTTAATAAAATAAGTAGAAATCCACTAAAAGTTTTGTTTGGTTATCTTGCAATCCCGAGATAATCGTCTCCATGCTTCAAATGCTCTTAAAAGCCAATTCTAAGGCATTTCGCGCATAAATGAAATGAACACATTTTTCTCCAAAACTATAACAGATGCAAGCTTGTCCTGTTTGGTGGAGATGATATTTAATAAAATAAGTAGAAATCCACTAAAAGTTTTGTTTGGTTATCTTGCAATTTCGAGATAATCGTCTCCATGCTTCAAATGCTCTTAAAAGCCAATTCTAAGGCATTTCGCGCATAAATGAAATGAACACATTTTTCTCCAAAACTATAACAGATGCAAGCTTGTCCTGTTTGGTGGAGATGATATTTAATAAAATAAGTAGAAATCCACTAAAAGTTTTGTTTGGTTATCTTGCAATCCCGAGATAATCGTCTCCGTGCTTCAAATGCTCTTAAAAGCCAATTCTAAGGCATTTCGCGCATAATTGAAATGAACACATTTTTCTCCAAAACTATAACAGATGCAAGCTTGTCCTGTTTGGTGGAGATGATATTTAATAAAATAAATAGAAATCCACTAAAAGTTTTGTTTGGTTATCTTGCAATCCCGAGATAATCGTCTCCATGCTTCAAATGCTCTTAAAAGCCAATTCTAAGGCATTTCGCGCATAAATGAAATGAACACATTTTTCTCCAAAACTATAACAGATGCAAGCTTGTCCTGTTTGGTGGAGATGATATTTAATAAAATAAGTAGAAATCCACTAAAAGTTTTGTTTGGTCATCTTGCAATCCCGAGATATTCGTCTCCATGCTTCAAATGCTCTTAAAAGCCAATTCTAAGGCATTTCGCGCATAAATGAAATGAACACATTTTTCTCCAAAACTATAACAGATGCAAGCTTGTCCTGTTTGGTGGAGATGATATTTAATAAAATAAGTAGAAATCCACTAAAAGTTTTGTTTGGTTATCTTGCAATCCCGAGATAATCGTCTCCATGCTTCAAATGCTCTTAAAAGCCAATTCTAAGGCATTTCGCGCATAAATGAAATGAACACATTTTTCTCCAAAACTATAACAGATGCAAGTCCTGTTTGGTGGAGATGATATTTAATAAAATAAGTAGAAATCCACTAAAAGTTTTGTTTGGTTATCTTGCAATCCCGAGATAATCGTCTCCATGCTTCAAATGCTCTTAAAAGCCAATTCTAAGGCATTTCGCGCATAAATGAAATGAACACATTTTTCTCCAAAACTATAACAGATGCAAGCTTGTTCTGTTTGGTGGAGATGATATTTAATAAAATAAATAGAAATCCACTAAAAGTTTTGTTTGGTTATCTTGCAATCCCGAGATAATCGTCTCCATGCTTCAAATGCTCTTAAAAGCCAATTCTAAGGCATTTCGCGCATAAATAAAATGAACACATTTTTCTCCAAAACTATAACAGATGCTAACTGGTCCTGTTTGGTGGAGATGATATTTAATAAAATAAGTAGAAATCCACTAAAAGTTTTGTTTGGTTATCTTGCAATCCCGAGATAATCGTCTCCATGCTTCAAATGCTCTTAAAAGCCAATTCTAAGGCATTTCGCGCATAAATGAAATGAACACATTTTTCTCCAAAACTATAACAGATGCAAGCTTGTCCTGTTTGGTGGAGATGATATTTAATAAAATAAGTAGAAATCCACTAAAAGTTTTGTTTGGTTATCTTGCAATCCCGAGATAATCGTCTCCATGCTTCAAATGCTCTTAAAAGCCAATTCTAAGGCATTTCGCGCATAAATGAAATGAACACATTTTTCTCCAAAACTATAACAGATGCAAGCTTGTCCTGTTTGGTGGAGATGATATTTAATAAAATAAGTAGAAATCCACTAAAAGTTTTGTTTGGTTATCTTGCAATTTCGAGATAATCGTCTCCATGCTTCAAATGCTCTTAAAAGCCAATTCTAAGGCATTTCGCGCATAAATGAAATGAACACATTTTTCTCCAAAACTATAACAGATGCAAGCTTGTCCTGTTTGGTGGAGATGATATTTAATAAAATAAGTAGAAATCCACTAAAAGTTTTGTTTGGTTATCTTGCAATCCCGAGATAATCGTCTCCGTGCTTCAAATGCTCTTAAAAGCCAATTCTAAGGCATTTCGCGCATAATTGAAATGAACACATTTTTCTCCAAAACTATAACAGATGCAAGCTTGTCCTGTTTGGTGGAGATGATATTTAATAAAATAAATAGAAATCCACTAAAAGTTTTGTTTGGTTATCTTGCAATCCCGAGATAATCGTCTCCATGCTTCAAATGCTCTTAAAAGCCAATTCTAAGGCATTTCGCGCATAAATGAAATGAACACATTTTTCTCCAAAACTATAACAGATGCAAGCTTGTCCTGTTTGGTGGAGATGATATTTAATAAAATAAGTAGAAATCCACTAAAAGTTTTGTTTGGTCATCTTGCAATCCCGAGATAATCGTCTCCATGCTTCAAATGCTCTTAAAAGCCAATTCTAAGGCATTTCGCGCATAAATGAAATGAACACATTTTTCTCCAAAACTATAACAGATGCAAGCTTGTCCTGTTTGGTGGAGATGATATTTAATAAAATAAGTAGAAATCCACTAAAAGTTTTGTTTGGTTATCTTGCAATCCCGAGATAATCGTCTCCATGCTTCAAATGCTCTTAAAAGCCAATTCTAAGGCATTTCGCGCATAAATGAAATGAACACATTTTTCTCCAAAACTATAACAGATGCAAGTCCTGTTTGGTGGAGATGATATTTAATAAAATAAGTAGAAATCCACTAAAAGTTTTGTTTGGTTATCTTGCAATCCCGAGATAATCGTCTCCATGCTTCAAATGCTCTTAAAAGCCAATTCTAAGGCATTTCGCGCATAAATGAAATGAACACATTTCTCTCCAAAACTATAACAGATGCAAGCTTGTCCTGTTTGGTGGAGATGATATTTAATAAAATAAGTAGAAATCCACTAAAAGTTTTGTTTGGTTATCTTGCAATCCCGAGATAATCGTCTCCATGCTTCAAATGCTCTTAAAAGACAATTCTAAGGCATTTCGCGCATAAATGAAATGAACACATTTTTCTCCAAAACTATAACAGATGCAAGCTTGTCCTGTTTTGTGGAGATGATATTTAATAAAATAAGTACAAATCCACTAAAAGTTTTGTTTGGTTATCTTGCAATCCCGAGATAATCGTCTCCGTACTTCAAATGCTCTTAAAAGCCAATTCTAAGGCATTTCGCGCATAAATGAAATGAACACATTTTTCTCCAAAACTATAACAGATGCAAGCTTGTCCTGTTTGGTGGAGATGATATTTAATAAAATAAGTAGAAATCCACTAAAAGTTTTGTTTGGTTATCTTGCAATCCCGAGATAATCGTCTCCGTGCTTCAAATGCTCTTAAAAGCCAATTCTAAGGCATTTCGCGCATAAATGAAATGAACACATTTTTCTCCAAAACTATAACAGATGCAAGCTTGTCCTGTTTGGCGGAGATGATATTTAATAAAATAAATAGAAATCCACTAAAAGTTTTGTTTGGTTATCTTGCAATCCCGAGATAATCGTCTCCATGCTTCAAATGCTCTTAATAGCCAATTCTAAGGCATTTCGCGCATAAATGAAATGAACACATTTTTCTCCAAAACTATAACAGATGCTAACTGGTCCTGTTTGGTGGAGATGATATTTAATAAAATAAGTAGAAATCCACTAAAAGTTTTGTTTGGTTATCTTGCAATCCCGAGATAATCGTCTCCATGCTTCAAATGCTCTTAAAAGCCAATTCTAAGGCATTTCGCGCATAAATGAAATGAACACATTTTTCTCCAAAACTATAACAGATGCAAGCTTGTCCTGTCTGGTGGAGATGATATTTAATAAAATAAGTAGAAATCCACTAAAAGTTTTGTTTGGTTATCTTGCAATCCCGAGATAATTGTCTCCATGCTTCAAATGCTCTTAAAAGCCAATTCTAAGGCATTTCGCGCATAAATGAAATGAACACATTTTTCTCCAAAACTATAACAGATGCAAGCTTGTCCTGTTTGGTGGAGATGATATTTAATAAAATAAGTAGAAATCAACTAAAAGTTTTGTTTGGTTATCTTGCAATCCCGAGATAATCGTCTCCATGCTTCAAATGCTCTTAAAAGCCAATTCTAAGGCATTTCGCGCATAAATGAAATGAACACATTTTTCTCCAAAACTATAACAGATGCAAGCTTGTCCTGTTTGGTGGAGATGATATTTAATAAAATAAGTAGAAATCCACTAAAAGTTTTGTTTGGTTATCTTGCAATCCCGAGATAATCGTCTCCGTGCTTCAAATGCTCTTAAAAGCCAATTCTAAGGCATTTCGCGCATAAATGAAATGAACACATTTTTCTCCAAAACTATAACAGATGCAAGCTTGTCCTGTTTGGTGGAGATGATATTTAATAAAATAAATAGAAACCCACTAAAAGTTTTGTTTGGTTATCTTGCAATCCCGAGATAATCGTCTCCATGCTTCAAATGCTCTTAAAAGCCAATTCTAAGGCATTTCGCGCATAAATGAAATGAACACATTTTTCTCCAAAACTATAACAGATGCAAGCATGTCCTGTTTGGTGGAAATGATATTTAATAAAATAAATAGAAATCCACTAAAAGTTTTTTTTGGTTATCTTGCAATCCCGAGATAATCGTCTTCATGCTTCAAATGCTCTTAAAAGCCAATTCTAAGGCATTTCGCGCATAAATGAAATGAACACATTTTTCTCCAAAACTATAACAGATGCTAACTGGTCCTGTTTGGTGGAGATGATATTTAATAAAATAAGTAGAAATCCACTAAAAGTTTTGTTTGGTTATCTTGCAATCCCGAGATAATCGTCTCCATGCTTCAAATGCTCTTAAAAGCCAATTCTAAGGCATTTCGCGCATAAATGAAATGAACACATTTTCTCCAAAACTATAACAGATGCAAGCTTGTCCTGTTTGGTGGAGATGATATTTAATAAAATAAGTAGAAATCCACTAAAAGTTTTGTTTGGTTATCTTGCAATCCCGAGATAATCGTCTCCGTGCTTCAAATGCTCTTAAAAGCCAATTCTAAGGCATTTCGCGCATAAATGAAATGAACACATTTTTCTCCAAAACTATAACAGATGCAAGCTTGTTCTGTTTGGTGGAGATGATATTTAATAAAATAAATAGAAATCCACTAAAAGTTTTGTTTGGTTATCTTGCAATCCCGAGATAATCGTCTCCATGCTTCAAATGCTCTTAAAAGCCAATTCTAAGGCATTTCGCGCATAAATGAAATGAACACATTTTTCTCCAAAACTATAACAGATGCAAGCTTGTTCTGTTTGGTGGAGATGATATTTAATAAAATAAATAGAAATCCACTAAAAGTTTTGTTTGGTTATCTTGCAATCCCGAGATAATCGTCTCCATGCTTCAAATGCTCTTAAAAGCCAATTCTAAGGCATTTCGCGCATAAATGAAATGAACACATTTTTCTCCAAAACTATAACAGATGCTAACTGGTCCTGTTTGGTGGAGATGATATTTAATAAAATAAGTAGAAATCCACTAAAAGTTTTGTTTGGTTATCTTGCAATCCCGAGATAATCGTCTCCATGCTTCAAATGCTCTTAAAAGCCAATTCTAAGGCATTTCGCGCATAAATGAAATGAACACATTTTTCTCCAAAACTATAACAGATGCAAGCTTGTCCTGTTTGGTGGAGATGATATTTAATAAAATAAGTAGAAATCCACTAAAAGTTTTGTTTGGTTATCTTGCAATCCCGAGATAATCGTCTCCATGCTTCAAATGCTCTTAAAAGCCAATTCTAAGGCATTTCGCGCATAAATGAAATGAACACATTTTTCTCCAAAACTATAACAGATGCAAGCTTGTCCTGTTTGGTGGAGATGATATTTAATAAAATAAGTAGAAATCCACTAAAAGTTTTGTTTGGTTATCTTGCAATTTCGAGATAATCGTCTCCATGCTTCAAATGCTCTTAAAAGCCAATTCTAAGGCATTTCGCGCATAAATGAAATGAACACATTTTTCTCCAAAACTATAACAGATGCAAGCTTGTCCTGTTTGGTGGAGATGATATTTAATAAAATAAGTAGAAATCCACTAAAAGTTTTGTTTGGTTATCTTGCAATCCCGAGATAATCGTCTCCGTGCTTCAAATGCTCTTAAAAGCCAATTCTAAGGCATTTCGCGCATAATTGAAATGAACACATTTTTCTCCAAAACTATAACAGATGCAAGCTTGTCCTGTTTGGTGGAGATGATATTTAATAAAATAAATAGAAATCCACTAAAAGTTTTGTTTGGTTATCTTGCAATCCCGAGATAATCGTCTCCATGCTTCAAATGCTCTTAAAAGCCAATTCTAAGGCATTTCGCGCATAAATGAAATGAACACATTTTTCTCCAAAACTATAACAGATGCAAGCTTGTCCTGTTTGGTGGAGATGATATTTAATAAAATAAGTAGAAATCCACTAAAAGTTTTGTTTGGTCATCTTGCAATCCCGAGATAATCGTCTCCATGCTTCAAATGCTCTTAAAAGCCAATTCTAAGGCATTTCGCGCATAAATGAACTGAACACATTTTTCTCCAAAACTATAACAGAAGCAAGCTTGTCCTGTTTGGTGGAGATGATATTTAATAAAATAAGTAGAAATCCACTAAAAGTTTTGTTTGGTTATCTTGCAATCCCGAGATAATCGTCTCCATGCTTCAAATGCTCTTAAAAGCCAATTCTAAGGCATTTCGCGCATAAATGAAATGAACACATTTTTCTCCAAAACTATAACAGATGCAAGTCCTGTTTGGTGGAGATGATATTTAATAAAATAAGTAGAAATCCACTAAAAGTTTTGTTTGGTTATCTTGCAATCCCGAGATAATCGTCTCCGTGCTTCAAATGCTCTTAAAAGCCAATTCTAAGGCATTTCGCGCATAAATGAAATGAACACATTTTTCTCCAAAACTATAACAGATGCAAGCTTGTCCTGTTTGGTGGAGATGATATTTAATAAAATAAATAGAAATCCACTAAAAGTTTTGTTTGGTTATCTTGCAATCCCGAGATAATCGTCTCCATGCTTCAAATGCTCTTAAAAGCCAATTCTAAGGCATTTCGCGCATAAATGAAATGAACACATTTTTCTCCAAAACTATAACAGATGCAAGCTTGTTCTGTTTGGTGGAGATGATATTTAATAAAATAAATAGAAATCCACTAAAAGTTTTGTTTGGTTATCTTGCAATCCCGAGATAATCGTCTCCATGCTTCAAATGCTCTTAAAAGCCAATTCTAAGGCATTTCGCGCATAAATAAAATGAACACATTTTTCTCCAAAACTATAACAGATGCTAACTGGTCCTGTTTGGTGGAGATGATATTTAATAAAATAAGTAGAAATCCACTAAAAGTTTTGTTTGGTTATCTTGCAATCCCGAGATAATCGTCTCCATGCTTCAAATGCTCTTAAAAGCCAATTCTAAGGCATTTCGCGCATAAATGAAATGAACACATTTTTCTCCAAAACTATAACAGATGCAAGCTTGTCCTGTTTGGTGGAGATGATATTTAATAAAATAAGTAGAAATCCACTAAAAGTTTTGTTTGGTTATCTTGCAATCCCGAGATAATCGTCTCCATGCTTCAAATGCTCTTAAAAGCCAATTCTAAGGCATTTCGCGCATAAATGAAATGAACACATTTTTCTCCAAAACTATAACAGATGCAAGCTTGTCCTGTTTGGTGGAGATGATATTTAATAAAATAAGTAGAAATCCACTAAAAGTTTTGTTTGGTTATCTTGCAATTTCGAGATAATCGTCTCCATGCTTCAAATGCTCTTAAAAGCCAATTCTAAGGCATTTCGCGCATAAATGAAATGAACACATTTTTCTCCAAAACTATAACAGATGCAAGCTTGTCCTGTTTGGTGGAGATGATATTTAATAAAATAAGTAGAAATCCACTAAAAGTTTTGTTTGGTTATCTTGCAATCCCGAGATAATCGTCTCCGTGCTTCAAATGCTCTTAAAAGCCAATTCTAAGGCATTTCGCGCATAATTGAAATGAACACATTTTTCTCCAAAACTATAACAGATGCAAGCTTGTCCTGTTTGGTGGAGATGATATTTAATAAAATAAATGGAAATCCACTAAAAGTTTTGTTTGGTTATCTTGCAATCCCGAGATAATCGTCTCCATGCTTCAAATGCTCTTAAAAGCCAATTCTAAGGCATTTCGCGCATAAATGAAATGAACACATTTTTCTCCAAAACTATAACAGATGCAAGCTTGTCCTGTTTGGTGGAGATGATATTTAATAAAATAAGTAGAAATCCACTAAAAGTTTTGTTTGGTCATCTTGCAATCCCGAGATAATCGTCTCCATGCTTCAAATGCTCTTAAAAGCCAATTCTAAGGCATTTCGCGCATAAATGAAATGAACACATTTTTCTCCAAAACTATAACAGATGCAAGCTTGTCCTGTTTGGTGGAGATGATATTTAATAAAATAAGTAGAAATCCACTAAAAGTTTTGTTTGGTTATCTTGCAATCCCGAGATAATCGTCTCCATGCTTCAAATGCTCTTAAAAGCCAATTCTAAGGCATTTCGCGCATAAATGAAATGAACACATTTTTCTCCAAAACTATAACAGATGCAAGTCCTGTTTGGTGGAGATGATATTTAATAAAATAAGTAGAAATCCACTAAAAGTTTTGTTTGGTTATCTTGCAATCCCGAGATAATCGTCTCCATGCTTCAAATGCTCTTAAAAGCCAATTCTAAGGCATTTCGCGCATAAATGAAATGAACACATTTTTCTCCAAAACTATAACAGATGCAAGCTTGTCCTGTTTGGTGGAGATGATATTTAATAAAATAAGTAGAAATCCACTAAAAGTTTTGTTTGGTTATCTTGCAATCCTGAGATAATCGTCTCCATGCTTCAAATGCTCTTAAAAGCCAATTCTAAGGCATTTCGCGCATAAATGAAATGAACACATTTTTCTCCAAAACTATAACAGATGCAAGCTTGTCCTGTTTGGTGGAGATGATATTTAATAAAATAAGTAGAAATCCACTAAAAGTTTTATTTGGTTATCTTGCAATCCCGAGATAATCGTCTCCATGCTTCAAATGCTCTTAAAAGCCAATTCTAAGGCATTTCGCGCATAAATGAAATGAACACATTTTTCTCCAAAACTATAACAGATGCAAGCTTGTCCTGTTTGGTGGAGATGATATTTAATAAAATAAGTAGAAATCCACTAAAAGTTTTGTTTGGTTATCTTGGAATCCCGAGATAATCGTCTCCATGCTTCAAATGCTCTTAAAAGCCAATTCTAAGACATTTCGCGCATAAATGAAATGAACACATTTTTCTCCAAAACTAACAGATGCAAGCTTGTCCTGTTTGGTGGAGATGATATTTAATAAAATAAGTAGAAATCCACTAAAAGTTTTGTTTGGTTATCTTGCAATCCCGAGATAATCGTCTCCATGCTTCAAATGCTCTTAAAAGCCAATTCTAAGGCATTTCGCGCATAAATGAAATGAACACATTTTTCTCCAAAACTATAACAGATGCAAGCTTGTCCTGTTTGGTGGAGATGATATTTAATAAAATAAGTAGAAATCCACTAAAAGTTTTGTTTGGTTATCTTGCAATCCCGAGATAATCGTCTCCATGCTTCAAATGCTCTTAAAAGCCAATTCTAAGGGATTTCGCGCATAAATGAAATGAACACATTTTTCTCCAAAACTATAACAGATGCAAGTCCTGTTTGGTGGAGATGATATTTAATAAAATAAGTAGAAATCCACTAAAAGTTTTGTTTGGTTATCTTGCAATCCCGAGATAATCGTCTCCATGCTTCAAATGCTCTTAAAAGCCAATTCTAAGGCATTTCGCGCATAAATGAAATGAACACATTTTTCTCCAAAACTATAACAGATGCAAGCTTGTCCTGTTTGGTGGAGATGATATTTAATAAAATAAGTAGAAATCCACTAAAAGTTTTGTTTGGTTATCTTGCAATCCTGAGATAATCGTCTCCATGCTTCAAATGATCTTAAAAGCCAATTCTAAGGCATTTCGCGCATAAATGAAATGAACACATTTTTCTCCAAAACTATAACAGATGCAAGCTTGTCCTGTTTGGTGGAGATGATATTTAATAAAATAAGTAGAAATCCACTAAAAGTTTTGTTTGGTTATCTTGGAATCCCGAGATAATCGTCTCCATGCTTCAAATGCTCTTAAAAGCCAATTCTAAGACATTTCGCGCATAAATGAAATGAACACATTTTTCTCCAAAACTAACAGATGCAAGCTTGTCCTGTTTGGTGGAGATGATATTTAATAAAATAAGTAGAAATCCACTAAAAGTTTTGTTTGGTTATCTTGCAATCCCGAGATAATCGTCTCCATGCTTCAAATGCTCTTAAAAGCCAATTCTAAGGCATTTCGCGCATAAATGAAATGAACACATTTTTCTCCAAAACTATAACAGATGCAAGCTTGTCCTGTTTGGTGGAGATGATATTTAATAAAATAAGTAGAAATCCACTAAAAGTTTTGTTTGGTTATCTTGCAATCCCGAGATAATCGTCTCCATGCTTCAAATGCTCTTAAAAGCCAATTCTAAGGGATTTCGCGCATAAATGAAATGAACACATTTTTCTCCAAAACTATAACAGATGCAAGTCCTGTTTGGTGGAGATGATATTTAATAAAATAAGTAGAAATCCACTAAAAGTTTTGTTTGGTTATCTTGCAATCCCGAGATAATCGTCTCCATGCTTCAAATGCTCTTAAAAGCCAATTCTAAGGCATTTCGCGCATAAATGAAATGAACACATTTTTCTCCAAAACTATAACAGATGCAAGCTTGTCCTGTTTGGTGGAGATGATATTTAATAAAATAAGTAGAAATCCACTAAAAGTTTTGTTTGGTTATCTTGCAATCCTGAGATAATCGTCTCCATGCTTCAAATGATCTTAAAAGCCAATTCTAAGGCATTTCGCGCATAAATGAAATGAACACATTTTTCTCCAAAACTATAACAGATGCAAGCTTGTCCTGTTTGGTGGAGATGATATTTAATAAAATAAGTAGAAATCCACTAAAAGTTTTATTTGGTTATCTTGCAATCCCGAGATAATCGTCTCCATGCTTCAAATGCTCTTAAAAGCCAATTCTAAGGCATTTCGCGCATAAATGAAATGAACACATTTTTCTCCAAAACTATAACAGATGCAAGCTTGTCCTGTTTGGTGGAGATGATATTTAATAAAATAAGTAGAAATCCACTAAAAGTTTTGTTTGGTTATCTTGGAATCCCGAGATAATCGTCTCCATGCTTCAAATGCTCTTAAAAGCCAATTCTAAGACATTTCGCGCATAAATGAAATGAACACATTTTTCTCCAAAACTAACAGATGCAAGCTTGTCCTGTTTGGTGGAGATGATATTTAATAAAATAAGTAGAAATCCACTAAAAGTTTTGTTTGGTTATCTTGCAATCCCGAGATAATAGTCTCCATGCTTCAAATGCTCTTAAAAGCCAATTCTAAGGCATTTCGCGCATAAATGAAATGAACACATTTTTCTCCAAAACTATAACAGATGCAAGCTTGTCCTGTTTGGTGGAGATGATATTTAATAAAATAAGTAGAAATCCACTAAAAGTTTTGTTTGGTTATCTTGCAATCCCGAGATAATCGTCTCCATGCTTCAAATGCTCTTAAAAGCCAATTCTAAGACATTTCGCGCATAAATGAAATGAACACATTTTTCTCCAAAACTATAACAGATGCAAGCTTGTCCTGTTTGGTGGAGATAATATTTAATAAAATAAGTAGAAATCCACTAAAAGTTTTGTTTGGTTATCTTGCAATCCCGAGATAATCGTCTCCATGCTTCAAATGCTCTTAAAAGCCAATTCTAAGGCATTTCGCGCATAAATGAAATGAACACATTTTTCTCCAAAACTATAACAGATGCAAGCTTGTCCTGTTTGGTGGAGATGATATTTAATAAAATAAGTAGAAATCCACTAAAAGTTTGGTTTGGTTATCTTGCAATCCCGAGATAATCGTCTCCATGCTTCAAATGATCTTAAAAGCCAATTCTAAGGCATTTCGCGCATAAATGAAATGAACACATTTTTCTCCAAAACTATAACAGATGCAAGCTTGTCCTGTTTGGTGGAGATAATATTTAATAAAATAAGTAGAAATCCACTAAAAGTTTTGTTTGGTTATCTTGCAATCCCGAGATAATCGTCTCCATGCTTCAAATGCTCTTAAAAGCCAATTCTAAGGCATTTCGCGCATAAATGAAATGAACACATTTTTCTCCAAAACTATAACAGATGCAAGCTTGTCCTGTTTGGTGGAGATGATATTTAATAAAATAAGTAGAAATCCACTAAAAGTTTGGTTTGGTTATCTTGCAATCCCGAGATAATCGTCTCCATGCTTCAAATGATCTTAAAAGCCAATTCTAAGGCATTTCGCGCATAAATGAAATGAACACATTTTTCTCCAAAACTATAACAGATGCAAGCTTGTCCTGTTTGGTGGAGATGATATTTAATAAAATAAGTAGAAATCCACTAAAAGTTTTGTTTGGTTATCTTGCAATCCCGAGATAATCGTCTACATCCTTCAAATGCTCTTAAAAGCCAATTCTAAGGCATTTCGCGCATAAATGAAATGAACACATTTTTCTCCAAAACTATAACAGATGCAAGTCCTGTTTGGTGGAGATGATATTTAATAAAATAAGTAGAAATCCACTAAAAGTTTTGTTTGGTTATCTTGCAATCCCGAGATAATCGTCTCCATGCTTCAAATGCTCTTAAAAGCCAATTCTAAGGCATTTCGCGCATAAATGAAATGAACACATTTTTCTCCAAAACTATAACAGATGCAAGCTTGTCCTGTTTGGTGGAGATGATATTTAATAAAATAAGTAGAAATCCACTAAAAGTTTTGTTTGGTTATCTTGCAATCCCGAGATAATCGTCTCCATGCTTCAAATGCTCTTAAAAGCCAATTCTAAGGCATTTCGCGCATAAATGAAATGAACACATTTTTCTCCAAAACTATAACAGATGCAAGCTTGTCCTGTTTGGTGGAGATGATATTTAATAAAATAAGTAGAAATTCACTAAAAGTTTTATTTGGTTATCTTGCAATCCCGAGATAATCGTCTCCATGCTTCAAATGCTCTTAAAAGCCAATTCTAAGGCATTTCGCGCATAAATGAAATGAACACATTTTTCTCCAAAACTATAACAGATGCAAGCTTGTCCTGTTTGGTGGAGATGATATTTAATAAAATAAGTAGAAATCCACTAAAAGTTTTGTTTGGTTATCTTGCAATCCCGAGATAATCGTCTCCATGCTTCAAATGCTCTTAAAAGCCAATTCTAAGACATTTCGCGCATAAATGAAATGAACACATTTTTCTCCAAAACTAACAGATGCAAGCTTGTCCTGTTTGGTGGAGATGATATTTAATAAAATAAGTAGAAATCCACTAAAAGTTTTGTTTGGTTATCTTGCAATCCCGAAATAATCGTCTCCATGCTTCAAATGCTCTTAAAAGCCAATTCTAAGGCATTTCGCGAATAAATGAAATGAACACATTTTTCTCCAAAACTATAACAGATGCAAGCTTGTCCTGTTTGGTGGAGATGATATTTAATAAAATAAGTAGAAATCCACTAAAAGTTTTGTTTGGTTATCTTGCAATCCCGAGATAATCGTCTCCATGCTTCAAATGCTCTTAAAAGCCAATTCTAAGGCATTTCGCGCATAAATGAAATGAACACATTTTTCTCCAAAACTATAACAGATGCAAGCTTGTCCTGTTTGGTGGAGATGATATTTAATAAAATAAGTAGAAATCCACTAAAAGTTTTGTTTGGTTATCTTGCAATCCCGAGATAATCGTCTCCATGCTTCAAATGCTCTTAAAAGCCAATTCTAAGGCATTTCGCGCATAAATGAAATGAACACATTTTTCTCCAAAACTATAACAGATGCAAGTCCTGTTTGGTGGAGATGATATTTAATAAAATAAGTAGAAATCCACTAAAAGTTTTGTTTGGTTATCTTGCAATCCCGAGATAATCGTCTCCATGCTTCAAATGCTCTTAAAAGCCAATTCTAAGGCATTTCGCGCATAAATGAAATGAACACATTTTTCTCCAAAACTATAACAGATGCAAGCTTGTCCTGTTTGGTGGAGATGATATTTAATAAAATAAGTAGAAATCCACTAAAAGTTTTGTTTGGTTATCTTGCAATCCCGAGATAATCGTCTCCATGCTTTAAATGCTCTTAAAAGCCAATTCTAAGGCATTTCGCGCATAAATGAAATGAACACATTTTTCTCCAAAACTATAACAGATGCAAGCTTGTCCTGTTTGGTGGAGATGATATTTAATAAAATAAGTAGAAATCCACTAAAAGTTTTGTTTGGTTATCTTGCAATCCCGAGATAATCGTCTCCATGCTTCAAATGCTCTTAAAAGCCAATTCTAAGGCATTTCGCGCATAAATGAAATGAACACATTTTTCTCCAAAACTATAACAGATGCAAGCTTGTCCTGTATGGTGGAGATGATATTTAATAAAATAAGTAGAAATCCACTAAAAGTTTTGTTTTGTTATCTTGCAATCCCGAGATAATCGTCTCCATGCTTCAAATGCTCTTAAAAGCCAATTCTAAAGCATTTCGCGCATAAATGAAATGAACTCATTTTTCTCCCAAACTATAACAGATGCAAGCTTGTCCTGTTTGGTGGAGATGATATTTAATAAAATAATTAGAAATCCACTAAAAGTTTTGTTTGGTTATCTTGCAATCCCGAGATAATCGTCTCCATGCTTCAAATGATCTTAAAAGCCAATTCTAAGGCATTTCGCGCATAAATGAAATGAACACATTTTTCTCCAAAACTATAACAGATGCAAGTCCTGTTTGGTGGAGATGATATTTAATAAAATAAGTAGAAATCCACTAAAAGTTTTGTTTGGTTATCTTGCAATCCCGAGATAATCGTCTCCATGCTTCAAATGCTCTTAAAAGCCAATTCTAAGGCATTTCGCGCATAAATGAAATAAACACATTTTTCTCCAAAAATATAACAGATGCAAGCTTGTCCTGTTTGGTGGAGATGATATTTAATACAATAAGTAGAAATCCACTAAAAGTTTTGTTTGGTTATCTTGCAATCCCGAGATAATCGTCTCCATGCTTCAAATGCTCTTAAAAGCCAATTCTAAGGCATTTCGCGCATAAATGAAATGAACACATTTTTCTCCAAAACTATAACAGATGCAAGTCCTGTTTGGTGGAGATGATATTTAATAAAATAAGTAGAAATCCACTAAAAGTTTTGTTTGGTTATCTTGCAATCCCGAGATAATCGTCTCCATGCTTTAAATGCTCTTAAAAGCCAATTCTAAGGCATTTCGCGCATAAATGAAATGAACACATTTTTCTCCAAAACTATAACAGATGCAAGCTTGTCCTGTTTGGTGGAGATGATATTTAATAAAATAAGTAGAAATCCACTAAAAGTTTTGTTTGGTTATCTTGCAATCCCGAGATAATCGTCTCCATGCTTCAAATGATCTTAAAAGCCAATTCTAAGGCATTTCGCGCATAAATGAAATGAACACATTTTTCTCCAAAACTATAACAGATGCAAGCTTGTTCTGTTTGGTGGAGATGATATTTAATAAAATAAGTAGAAATCCACTAAAAGTTTTGTTTGGTTATCTTGCAATCCCGAGATAATCGTCTCCATGCTTCAAATGCTCTTAAAAGCCAATTCTAAGGCATTTCGCGAATAAATGAAATGAACACATTTTTCTCCAAAACTATAACAGATGCAAGCTTGTCCTGTTTGGTGGAGATGATATTTAATAAAATAAGTAGAAATCCACTAAAAGTTTTGTTTGGTTATCTTGCAATCCCGAAATAATCGTCTCCATGCTTCAAATGCTCTTAAAAGCCAATTCTAAGGCATTTCGCGCATAAATGAAATGAACACATTTTTCTCCCAAACTATAACAGATGCAAGCTTGTCCTGTTTGGTGGAGATGATATTTAATAAAATAATTAGAAATCCACTAAAAGTTTTGTTTGGTTATCTTGCAATCCCGAGATAATCGTCTCCATGCTTCAAATGATCTTCAAAGCCAATTCTAAGGCATTTCGCGCATAAATGAAATGAACACATTTTTCTCCAAAACTATAACAGATGCAAGCTTGTCCTGTTTGGTGGAGATGATATTTAATAAAATAAGTAGAAATCCACTAAAAGTTTTGTTTGGTTATCTTGCAATCCCGAGATAATCGTCTCCATGCTTCAAATGCTCTTAAAAGCCAATTCTAAGGCATTTCGCGCATAAATGAAATGAACACATTTTTCTCCAAAACTATAACAGATGCAAGTCCTGTTTGGTGGAGATGATATTTAATAAAATAAGTAGAAATCCACTAAAAGTTTTGTTTGGTTATCTTGCAATCCCGAGATAATCGTCTCCATGCTTCAAATGCTCTTAAAAGCCAATTCTAAGGCATTTCGCGCATAAATGAAATGAACACATTTTTCTCCAAAACTATAACAGATGCAAGCTTGTCCTGTTTGGTGGAGATGATATTTAATAAAATAAGTAGAAATCCACTAAAAGTTTTGTTTGGTTATCTTGCAATCCCGAGATAATCGTCTCCATGCTTTAAATGCTCTTAAAAGCCAATTCTAAGGCATTTCGCGCATAAATGAAATGAACACATTTTTCTCCAAAACTATAACAGATGCAAGCTTGTCCTGTTTGGTGGAGATGATATTTAATAAAATAAATAGAAATCCACTAAACGTTTTGTTTGGTTATCTTGCAATCCCGAGATAATCGTCTCCATGCTTCAAATGCTCTTAAAAGCCAATTCTAAGGCATTTCGCGCATAAATGAAATGAACACATTTTTCTCCAAAACTATAACAGATGCAAGCTTGTCCTGTATGGTGGAGATGATATTTAATAAAATAAGTAGAAATCCACTAAAAGTTTTGTTTGGTTATCTTGCAATCCCGAGATAATCGTCTCCATGCTTCAAATGCTCTTAAAAGCCAATTCTAAGGCATTTCGCGCATAAATGAAATGAACACATTTTTCTCCCAAACTATAACAGATGCAAGCTTGTCCTGTTTGGTGGAGATGATATTTAATAAAATAATTAGAAATCCACTAAAAGTTTTGTTTGGTTATCTTGCAATCCCGAGATAATCGTCTCCATGCTTCAAATGATCTTAAAAGCCAATTCTAAGGCATTTCGCGCATAAATGAAATGAACACATTTTTCTCCAAAACTATAACAGATGCAAGCTTGTCCTGTTTGGTGGAGATGATATTTAATAAAATAAGTAGAAATCCACTAAAAGTTTTGTTTGGTTATCTTGCAATCCCGAGATAATCGTCTCCATACTTCAAATGCTCTTAAAAGCCAATTCTAAGGCATTTCGCGCATAAATGAAATGAACACATTTTTCTCCAAAACTATAACAGATGCAAGCTTGTCCTGTTTGGTGGAGATGATATTTAATAAAATAAGTAGAAATCCACTAAAAGTGGTTATCTTGCAATCTCGAGATAATCGTCTCTATGCTTTAAATACTCTTAAAATCCATTTCTAAGGCATTTCGCGCATAAATGAAATGAACACATTTTTCTCCAAAACTATAACAGATGCAAGCTTGTCCTGTTTGGTGGAGATGATATTTAATAAAATAAGTAGAAATCCACTAAAAGTTTTGTTTGGTTATCTTGCAATCCCGAGATAATCGTCTCCATGCTTCAAATGCTCTTAAAAGCCAATTCTAAGGCATTTCGCGCATAAATGAAATGAACACATTTTTCTCCAAAACTATAACAGATGCAAGCTTGTCCTGTTTGGTGGAGATGATATTTAATAAAATAAGTAGAAATCCACTAAAAGTTTTGTTTGGTTATCTTGCAATCCCGAGATAATCGTCTCCATGCTTCAAATGCTCTTAAAAGCCAATTCTAAGGCATTTTGCGCATAAATGAAATGAACACATTTTTCTCCAAAACTATAACAGATGCAAGCTTGTCCTGTTTGGTGGAGATGATATTTAAT
Source organism: Anomaloglossus baeobatrachus (assembly GCF_048569485.1). Taxonomy (NCBI): domain Eukaryota; kingdom Metazoa; phylum Chordata; class Amphibia; order Anura; family Aromobatidae; genus Anomaloglossus; species Anomaloglossus baeobatrachus. The sequence goes on along the minus strand of NW_027442439.1, from coordinate 245,406 downwards.
AAAATAAGTAGAAATCCACTAAAAGTTTTGTTTGGTTATCTTGCAATCCCGAGATAATCGTCTCCATGCTTCAAATGCTCTTAAAAGCCAATTCTAAGGCATTTCGCGCATAAATGAAATGAACACATTTCTCTCCAAAACTATAACAGATGCAAGCTTGTCCTGTTTGGTGGAGATGATATTTAATAAAATAAATAGAAATCGACTAAAAGTTTTGTTTGGTTATCTTGCAATCCCGAGATAATCGTCTCCATGCTTCAAATGCTCTTAAAAGCCAATTCTAAGGCATTTCGCGCATAAATGAAATGAACACATTTTTCTCCAAAACTATAACAGATGCAAGCTTGTCCTGTTTGGTGGAGATGGTATTTAATAAAATAAGTAGAAATCCACTAAAAGTTTTGTTTGGTTATCTTGCAATCCCGAGATAATCGTCTCCATGCTTCAAATGCTCTTAAAAGCCAATTCTAAGGCATTTCGCGCATAAATGAAATGAACACATTTTTCTCCAAAACTATAACAGATGCAAGCTTGTCCTGTTTGGTGGAGATGATATTTAATAAAATAAGTAGAAATCCACTAAAAGTTTTGTTTGGTTATCTTGCAATCCCGAGATAATCGTCTCCATGCTTTAAATGCTCTTAAAAGCCAATTCTAAGGCATTTCGCGCATAAATGAAATGAACACATTTTTCTCCAAAACTATAACAGATGCAAGCTTGTCCTGTTTGGTGGAGATGATATTTAATAAAATAAGTAGAAATCCACTAAAAGTTTTGTTTGGTTATCTTGCAATCCCGAGATAATCGTCTCCATGCTTCAAATGCTCTTAAAAGCCAATTCTAAGGCATTTCGCGCATAAATGAAATGAACACATTTTTCTCCAAAACTATAACAGATACAAGCTTGTCCTGTTTGGTGGAGATGATATTTAATAAAATAAGTAGAAATCCACTAAAAGTTTTGTTTGGTTATCTTGCAATCTCGAGATAATCGTCTCCATGCTTTAAATGCTCTTAAAAGCCATTTCTAAGGCATTTCGCGCATAAATGAAATGAACACATTTTTCTCCAAAACTATAACAGATGCAAGCTTGTCCTGTTTGGTGGAGATGATATTTAATAAAATAAGTAGAAATCCACTAAAAGTTTTGTTTGGTTATCTTGCAATCCCGAGATAATCGTCTCCATGCTTCAAATGCTCTTAAAAGCCAATTCTAAGGCATTTCGCGCATAAATGAAATGAACACATTTTTCTCCAAAACTATAACAGATGCAAGCTTGTCCTGTTTGGTGGAGATGATATTTAATAAAATAAATAGAAATCCACTAAAAGTTTTGTTTGGTTATCTTGCAATCCCGAGATAATCGTCTCCATGCTTCAAATGCTCTTAAAAGCCAATTCTAAGGCATTTCGCGCATAAATGAAATGAACACATTTTTCTCCAAAACTATAACAGATGCAAGCTTGTCCTGTTTGGTGGAGATGGTATTTAATAAAATAAGTAGAAATCCACTAAAAGTTTTGTTTGGTTATCTTGCAATCCCGAGATAATCGTCTCCATGCTTCAAATGCTCTTAAAAGCCAATTCTAAGGCATTTCGCGCATAAATGAAATGAACACATTTTTCTCCAAAACTATAACAGATGCAAGCTTGTCCTGTTTGGTGGAGATGATATTTAATAAAATAAGTAGAAATCCACTAAAAGTTTTGTTTGGTTATCTTGCAATCCCGAGATAATCGTCTCCATGCTTCAAATGCTCTTAAAAGCAATTTCTAAGGCATTTCACGCATAAATGAAATGAACACATTTTTCTCCAAAACTATAACAGATGCAAACTTGTCCTGTTTGGTGGAGATGATATTTAATAAAATAAGTAGAAATCCACTAAAAGTTTTGTTTGGTTATCTTGCAATCTCGAGATAATCGTCTCCATGCTTTAAATGCTCTTAAAAGCAATTTCTAAGGCATTTCACGCATAAATGAAATGAACACATTTTTCTCCAAAACTATAACAGATGCAAGCTTGTCCTGTTTGGTGGAGATGATATTTAATAAAATAAGTAGAAATCCACTAAAAGTTTTGTTTGGTTATCTTGCAATCCCGAGATAATCGTCTCCATGCTTCAAATGCTCTTAAAAGCCAATTCTAAGGCATTTCGCGCATAAATGAAATGAACACATTTTTCTCCAAAACTATAACAGATGCAAACTTGTCCTGTTTGGTGGAGATGATATTTAATAAAATAAGTAGAAATCCACTAAAAGTTTTGTTTGGTTATCTTGCAATCTCTAGATAATCGTCTCCATGCTTCAAATGCTCTTAAAAGCAATTTCTAAGGCATTTCACGCATAAATGAAATGAACACATTTTTCTCCAAAACTATAACAGATGCAAGCTTGTCCTGTTTGGTGGAGATGATATTTAATAAAATAAGTAGAAATCCACTAAAAGTTTTGTTTGGTTATCTTGCAATCCCGAGATAATCGTCTCCATGCTTCAAATGCTCTTAAAAGCCAATTCTAAGGCATTTCGCGCATAAATGAAATGAACACATTTTTCTCCAAAACTATAACAGATGCAAGCTTGTCCTGTTTGGTGGAGATGATATTTAATAAAATAAGTAGAAATCCACTAAAAGTTTTGTTTGGTTATCTTGCAATCCCGAGATAATCGTCTCCATGCTTCAAATGCTCTTAAAAGCCAATTCTAAGGCATTTCGCGCATAAATGAAATGAACACATTTTTCTCCAAAACTATAACAGATGCAAGCTTGTCCTGTTTGGTGGAGATGATATTTAATAAAATAAGTAGAAATCCACTAAAAGTTTTGTTTGGTTATCTTGCAATCCCGAGATAATCGTCTCCATGCTTCAAATGCTCTTAAAAGCCAATTCTAAGGCATTTCGCGCATAAATGAAATGAACACATTTTTCTCCAAAACTATAACAGATGCAAGCTTGTCCTGTTTGGTGGAGATGATATTTAATAAAATAAGTAGAAATCCACTAAAGGTTTTTTTTGGTTATCTTGCAATCCCGAGATAATCGTCTCCATGCTTCAAATGCTCTTAAAAGCCAATTCTAAGGCATTTCGCGCATAAATGAAATGAACACCTTTTTCTCCAAAACTATAACAGATGCAAGCTTGTCCTGTTTGGTGGAGATGATATTTAATAAAATAAGTAGAAATCCACTAAAAGTTTTGTTTGGTTATCTTGCAATCCCGAGATAATCGTCTCCATGCTTCAAATGCTCTTAAAAGCCAATTCTAAGGCATTTCGCACATAAATGAAATGAACACATTTTTCTCCAAAACTATAACAGATGCAAGCTTGTCCTGTTTGGTGGAGATGATATTTAATAAAATAAGTAGAAATCCACTAAAAGTTTTGTTTGGTTATCTTGCAATCCCGAGATAATCGTCTCCATGCTTCAAATGCTCTTAAAAGCGATTTCGAAGGCATTTCGCGCATAAATGAAATGAACACATTTTTCTCCAAAACTATAACAGATGCAAGCTTGTCCTGTTTGGTGGAGATGATATTTAATAAAATAAGTAGAAATCCACTAAAAGTTTTGTTTGGTTATCTTGCAATCTTGAGATAATCGTCTCCATGCTTTAAATGCTCTTAAAAGCCATTTCTAAGGCATTTCGCGCATAAATGAAATGAACACATTTTTCTCCAAAACTATAACAGATGCAAGCTTGTCCTGTTTGGTGGAGATGATATTTAATAAAATAAGTAGAAATCCACTAAAAGTTTTGTTTGGTTATCTTGCAATCCCGAGATAATCGTCTCCATGCTTCAAATGCTCTTAAAAGCCAATTCTAAGGCATTTCGCGCATAAATGAAATGAACACATTTTTCTCCAAAACTATAACAGATGCAAGTTTGTCCTGTTTGGTGGAGATGATATTTAATAAAATAAATAGAAATCCACTAAAAGTTTTGTTTGGTTATCTTGCAATCCCGAGATAATCGTCTCCATGCTTCAAATGCTCTTAAAAGCCAATTCTAAGGCATTTTGCGCATAAATGAAATGAACACATTTTTCTCCAAAACTATAACAGATGCAAGCTTGTCCTGTTTGGTGGAGATGGTATTTAATAAAATAAGTAGAAATCCACTAAAAGTTTTGTTTGGTTATCTTGCAATCCCGAGATAATCGTCTCCATGCTTCAAATGCTCTTAAAAGCCAATTCTAAGGCATTTCGCGCATAAATGAAATGAACACCTTTTTCTCCAAAACTATAACAGATGCAAGCTTGTCCTGTTTGGTGGAGATGATATTTAATAAAATAAGTAGAAATCCACTAAAAGTTTTGTTTGGTTATCTTGCAATCCCGAGATAATCGTCTCCATGCTTCAAATGCTCTTAAAAGCCAATTCTAAGGCATTTCGTGCATAAATGAAATGAACACATTTTTCTCCAAAACTATAACAGATGCAAGCTTGTCCTGTTTGGTGGAGATGATATTTAAAAAAATAAGTAGAAATCCACTAAAAGTTTTGTTTGGTTATCTTGCAATCCCGAGATAATCGTCTCCATGCTTCAAATGCTCTTAAAAGCGATTTCGAAGGCATTTCGCGCATAAATGAAATGAACACATTTTTCTCCAAAACTATAACAGATGCAAACTTGTCCTGTTTGGTGGAGATGATATTTAATAAAATAAGTAGAAATCCACTAAAAGTTTTGTTTGGTTATCTTGCAATCTCGAGATAATCGTCTCCATGCTTCAAATGCTCTTAAAAGCAATTTCTAAGGCATTTCGCGCATAAATGAAATGAACACATTTTTCTCCAAAACTATAACAGATGCAAGCTTGTCCTGTTTGGTGGAGATATGTAATAAAATAAGTAGAAATCCACTAAAAGTTTTGTTTGGTTATCTTGCAATCTCGAGATAATCGTCTCTATGCTTTAAATGCTCTTAAAATCCATTTCTAAGGCATTTCGCGCATAAATGAAATGAACACATTTTTCTCCAAAACTATAACAGATGCAAGCTTGTCCTGTTTGGTGGAGATGATATTTAATAAAATAAGTAGAAATCCACTAAAAGTTTTGTTTGGTTATCTTGCAATCCCGAGATAATCGTCTCCATGCTTCAAATGCTCTTAAAAGCCAATTCTAAGGCATTTCGCGCATAAATGAAATGAACACATTTTTCTCCAAAACTATAACAGATGCAAGCTTGTCCTGTTTGGTGGAGATGATATTTAATAAAATAAGTAGAAATCCACTAAAAGTTTTGTTTGGTTATCTTGCAATCCCGAGATAATCGTCTCCATGCTTCAAATGCTCTTAAAAGCCAATTCTAAGGCATTTCGCGCATAAATGAAATGAACACATTTTTCTCCAAAACTATAACAGATGCAAGCTTGTCCTGTTTGGTGGAGATGATATTTAATAAAATAAGTAGAAATCCACTAAAAGTTTTGTTTGGTTATCTTGCAATCCCGAGATAATCGTCTCCATGCTTCAAATGCTCTTAAAAGCCAATTCTAAGGCATTTCGCGCATAAATGAAATGAACACATTTTTCTCCAAAACTATAACAGATGCAAGCTTGTCCTGTTTGGTGGAGATGATATTTAATAAAATAAGTAGAAATCCACTAAAAGTTTTGTTTGGTTATCTTGCAATCTCGAGATAATCGTCTCCATGCTTTAAATGCTCTTAAAAGCCATTTCTAAGGCATTTCGCGAATAAATGAAATGAACACATTTTTCTCCAAAACTATAACAGATGCAAGCTTGTCCTGTTTGGTGGAGATGATATTTAATAAAATAAGTAGAAATCCACTAAAAGTTTTGTTTGGTTATCTTGCAATCCCGAGATAATCGTTTCCATGCTTCAAATGCTCTTAAAAGCTAATTCTAAGGCATTTCGCGCATAAATGAAATGAACACATTTTTCTCCAAAACTATAACAGATGCAAGCTTGTCCTGTTTGGTGGAGATGATATTTAATAAAATAAATAGAAATCCACTAAAAGTTTTGTTTGGTTATTTTGCAATCCCGAGATAATCGTCTCCATGCTTCAAATGCTCTTAAAAGCGATTTCGAAGGCATTTCGCGCATAAATGAAATGAACACATTTTTCTCCAAAACTATAACAGATGCAAACTTGTCCTGTTTGGTGGAGATGATATTTAATAAAATAAGTAGAAATCCACTAAAAGTTTTGTTTGGTTATCTTGCAATCCCGAGATAATCGTCTCCATGCTTCAAATGCTCTTAAAAGCAATTTCTAAGGCATTTCACGCATAAATGAAATGAACACATTTTTCTCCAAAACTATAACAGATGCAAACTTGTCCTGTTTGGTGGAGATGATATTTAATAAAATAAGTAGAAATCCACTAAAAGTTTTGTTTGGTTATCTTGCAATCTCGAGATAATCGTCTCCATGCTTTAAATGCTCTTAAAAGCCATTTCTAAGGCATTTCGCGCATAAATGAAATGAACACCTTTTTCTCCAAAACTATAACAGATGCAAGCTTGTCCTGTTTGGTGGAGATGATATTTAATAAAATAAGTAGAAATCCACTAAAAGTTTTGTTTGGTTATCTTGCAATCCCGAGATAATCGTCTCCATGCTTCAAATGCTCTTAAAAGCCAATTCTAAGGCATTTCGCGCATAAATGAAATGAACACATTTTTCTCCAAAACTATAACAGATGCAAGCTTGTCCTGTTTGGTGGAGATGATATTTAATAAAATAAGTAGAAATCCACTAAAAGTTTTGTTTGGTTATCTTGCAATCCCGAGATAATCGTCTCCATGCTTCAAATGCTCTTAAAAGCGATTTCGAAGGCATTTCGCGCATAAATGAAATGAACACATTTTTCTCCAAAACTATAACAGATGCAAACTTGTCCTGTTTGGTGGAGATGATATTTAATAAAATAAGTAGAAATCCACTAAAAGTTTTGTTTGGTTATCTTGCAATCTCTAGATAATCGTCTCCATGCTTCAAATGCTCTTAAAAGCAATTTCTAAGGCATTTCACGCATAAATGAAATGAACACATTTTTCTCCAAAACTATAACAGATGCAAGCTTGTCCTGTTTGGTGGAGATGATATTTAATAAAATAAGTAGAAATCCACTAAAAGTTTTGTTTGGTTATCTTGCAATCCCGAGATAATCGTCTCCATGCTTCAAATGCTCTTAAAAGCCAATTCTAAGGCATTTCGCGCATAAATGAAATGAACACATTTTTCTCCAAAACTATAACAGATGCAAGCTTGTCCTGTTTGGTGGAGATGATATTTAATAAAATAAGTAGAAATCCACTAAAAGTTTTGTTTGGTTATCTTGCAATCCCGAGATAATCGTCTCCATGCTTCAAATGCTCTTAAAAGCCAATTCTAAGGCATTTCGCGCATAAATGAAATGAACACATTTTTCTCCAAAACTATAACAGATGCAAGCTTGTCCTGTTTGGTGGAGATGATATTTAATAAAATAAGTAGAAATCCACTAAAAGTTTTGTTTGGTTATCTTGCAATCCCGAGATAATCGTCTCCATGCTTCAAATGCTCTTAAAAGCCAATTCTAAGGCATTTCGCGCATAAATGAAATGAACACATTTTTCTCCAAAACTATAACAGATGCAAGCTTGTCCTGTTTGGTGGAGATGATATTTAATAAAATAAGTAGAAATCCACTAAAGGTTTTTTTTGGTTATCTTGCAATCCCGAGATAATCGTCTCCATGCTTCAAATGCTCTTAAAAGCCAATTCTAAGGCATTTCGCGCATAAATGAAATGAACACCTTTTTCTCCAAAACTATAACAGATGCAAGCTTGTCCTGTTTGGTGGAGATGATATTTAATAAAATAAGTAGAAATCCACTAAAAGTTTTGTTTGGTTATCTTGCAATCCCGAGATAATCGTCTCCATGCTTCAAATGCTCTTAAAAGCCAATTCTAAGGCATTTCGCACATAAATGAAATGAACACATTTTTCTCCAAAACTATAACAGATGCAAGCTTGTCCTGTTTGGTGGAGATGATATTTAATAAAATAAGTAGAAATCCACTAAAAGTTTTGTTTGGTTATCTTGCAATCCCGAGATAATCGTCTCCATGCTTCAAATGCTCTTAAAAGCGATTTCGAAGGCATTTCGCGCATAAATGAAATGAACACATTTTTCTCCAAAACTATAACAGATGCAAGCTTGTCCTGTTTGGTGGAGATGATATTTAATAAAATAAGTAGAAATCCACTAAAAGTTTTGTTTGGTTATCTTGCAATCTTGAGATAATCGTCTCCATGCTTTAAATGCTCTTAAAAGCCATTTCTAAGGCATTTCGCGCATAAATGAAATGAACACATTTTTCTCCAAAACTATAACAGATGCAAGCTTGTCCTGTTTGGTGGAGATGATATTTAATAAAATAAGTAGAAATCCACTAAAAGTTTTGTTTGGTTATCTTGCAATCCCGAGATAATCGTCTCCATGCTTCAAATGCTCTTAAAAGCCAATTCTAAGGCATTTCGCGCATAAATGAAATGAACACATTTTTCTCCAAAACTATAACAGATGCAAACTTGTCCTGTTTGGTGGAGATGATATTTAATAAAATAAGTAGAAATCCACTAAAAGTTTTGTTTGGTTATCTTGCAATCTCGAGATAATCGTCTCCATGCTTCAAATGCTCTTAAAAGCAATTTCTAAGGCATTTCGCGCATAAATGAAATGAACACATTTTTCTCTAAAACTATAACAGATGCAAGCTTGTCCTGTTTGGTGGAGATGATATGTAATAAAATAAGTAGAAATCCACTAAAAGTTTTGTTTGGTTATCTTGCAATCTCGAGATAATCGTCTCTATGCTTTAAATGCTCTTAAAATCCATTTCTAAGGCATTTCGCGCATAAATGAAATGAACACATTTTTCTCCAAAACTATAACAGATGCAAGCTTGTCCTGTTTGGTGGAGATGATATTTAATAAAATAAGTAGAAATCCACTAAAAGTTTTGTTTGGTTATCTTGCAATCCCGAGATAATCGTCTCCATGCTTCAAATGCTCTTAAAAGCCAATTCTAAGGCATTTCGCGCATAAATGAAATGAACACATTTTTCTCCAAAACTATAACAGATGCAAGCTTGTCCTGTTTGGTGGAGATGATATTTAATAAAATAAGTAGAAATCCACTAAAAGTTTTGTTTGGTTATCTTGCAATCCCGAGATAATCGTCTCCATGCTTCAAATGCTCTTAAAAGCCAATTGTAAGGCATTTCGCGCATAAATGAAATGAACACATTTTTCTCCAAAACTATAACAGATGCAAGCTTGTCCTGTTTGGTGGAGATGATATTTAATAAAATAAGTAGAAATCCACTAAAAGTTTTGTTTGGTTATCTTGCAATCCCGAGATAATCGTCTCCATGCTTCAAATGCTCTTAAAAGCCAATTCTAAGGCATTTCGCGCATAAATGAAATGAACACATTTTTCTCCAAAACTATAACAGATGCAAGCTTGTCCTGTTTGGTGGAGATGATATTTAATAAAATAAGTAGAAATCCACTAAAAGTTTTGTTTGGTTATCTTGCAATCTCGAGATAATCGTCTCCATGCTTTAAATGCTCTTAAAAGCCATTTCTAAGGCATTTCGCGCATAAATGAAATGAACACATTTTTCTCCAAAACTATAACAGATGCAAGCTTGTCCTGTTTGGTGGAGATGATATTTAATAAAATAAGTAGAAATCCACTAAAAGTTTTGTTTGGTTATCTTGCAATCCCGAGATAATCGTCTCCATGCTTCAAATGCTCTTAAAAGCCAATTCTAAGGCATTTCGCGCATAAATGAAATGAACACATTTTTCTCCAAAACTATAACAGATGCAAGCTTGTCCTGTTTGGTGGAGATGATATTTAATAAAATAAATAGAAATCCACTAAAAGTTTTGTTTGGTTATTTTGCAATCCCGAGATAATCGTCTCCATGCTTCAAATGCTCTTAAAAGCGATTTCGAAGGCATTTCGCGCATAAATGAAATGAACACATTTTTCTCCAAAACTATAACAGATGCAAACTTGTCCTGTTTGGTGGAGATGATATTTAATAAAATAAGTAGAAATCCACTAAAAGTTTTGTTTGGTTATCTTGCAATCCCGAGATAATCGTCTCCATGCTTCAAATGCTCTTAAAAGCAATTTCTAAGTCATTTCACGCATAAATGAAATGAACACATTTTTCTCCAAAATTATAACAGATGCAAACTTGTCCTGTTTGGTGGAGATGATATTTAATAAAATAAGTAGAAATCCACTAAAAGTTTTGTTTGGTTATCTTGCAATCTCGAGATAATCGTCTCCATGCTTTAAATGCTCTTAAAAGCCATTTCTAAGGCATTTCGCGCATAAATGAAATGAACACCTTTTTCTCCAAAACTATAACAGATGCAAGCTTGTCCTGTTTGGTGGAGATGATATTTAATAAAATAAGTAGAAATCCACTAAAAGTTTTGTTTGGTTATCTTGCAATCCCGAGATAATCGTCTCCATGCTTCAAATGCTCTTAAAAGCCAATTCTAAGGCATTTCGCGCATAAATGAAATGAACACATTTTTCTCCAAAACTATAACAGATGCAAGCTTGTCCTGTTTGGTGGAGATGATATTTAATAAAATAAGTAGAAATCCACTAAAAGTTTTGTTTGGTTATCTTGCAATCCCGAGATAATCGTCTCCATGCTTCAAATGCTCTTAAAAGCGATTTCGAAGGCATTTCGCGCATAAATGAAATGAACACATTTTTCTCCAAAACTATAACAGATGCAAACTTGTCCTGTTTGGTGGAGATGATATTTAATAAAATAAGTAGAAATCCACTAAAAGTTTTGTTTGGTTATCTTGCAATCTCTAGATAATCGTCTCCATGCTTCAAATGCTCTTAAAAGCAATTTCTAAGGCATTTCACGCCTAAATGAAATGAACACATTTTTCTCCAAAACTATAACAGATGCAAGCTTGTCCTGTTTGGTGGAGATGATATTTAATAAAATAAGTAGAAATCCACTAAAAGTTTTGTTTGGTTATCTTGCAATCCCGAGATAATCGTCTCCATGCTTCAAATGCTCTTAAAAGCCAATTCTAAGGCATTTCGCGCATAAATGAAATGAACACATTTTTCTCCAAAACTATAACAGATGCAAGCTTGTCCTGTTTGGTGGAGATGATATTTAATAAAATAAGTAGAAATCCACTAAAAGTTTTGTTTGGTTATCTTGCAATCCCGAGATAATCGTCTCCATGCTTCAAATGCTCTTAAAAGCCAATTCTAAGGCATTTCGCGCATAAATGAAATGAACACATTTTTCTCCAAAACTATAACAGATGCAAGCTTGTCCTGTTTGGTGGAGATGATATTTAATAAAATAAGTAGAAATCCACTAAAAGTTTTGTTTGGTTATCTTGCAATCCCGAGATAATCGTCTCCATGCTTCAAATGCTCTTAAAAGCCAATTCTAAGGCATTTCGCGCATAAATGAAATGAACACATTTTTCTCCAAAACTATAACAGATGCAAGCTTGTCCTGTTTGGTGGAGATGATATTTAATAAAATAAGTAGAAATCCACTAAAGGTTTTTTTTGGTTATCTTGCAATCCCGAGATAATCGTCTCCATGCTTCAAATGCTCTTAAAAGCCAATTCTAAGGCATTTCGCGCATAAATGAAATGAACACATTTTTCTCCAAAACTATAACAGATGCAAGCTTGTCCTGTTTGGTGGAGATGATATTTAATAAAATAAGTAGAAATCCACTAAAAGTTTTGTTTGGTTATCTTGCAATCCCGAGATAATCGTCTCTATGCTTTAAATGCTCTTAAAAGCCATTTTTAAGGCATTTCGCGCCTAAATGAAATGAACACATTTTTCTCCAAAACTATAACAGATGCAAGCTTGTCCTGTTTGGTGGGGATGATATTTAATAAAATAAATAGAAATCCACTAAAAGTTTTGTTTGGTTATCTTGCAATCCCGAGATAATCGTCTCCATGCTTCAAATGCTCTTAAAAGCCAATTCTAAGGCATTTCGCGCATAAATGAAATGAACACATTTTTCTCCAAAACTATAACAGATGCAAGCTTGTCCTGTTTGGTGGAGATGATATTTAATAAAATAAGTAGAAATCCACTAAAAGTTTTGTTTGGTTATCTTGCAATCCCGAGATAATCGTCTCCATGCTTCAAATGCTCTTAAAAGCCAATTCTAAGGCATTTCGCGCATAAATGAAATGAACACATTTTTCTCCAAAACTATAACAGATGCAAGCTTGTCCTGTTTGGTGGGGATGATATTTAATAAAATAAATAGAAATCCACTAAAAGTTTTGTTTGGTTATCTTGCAATCCCGAGATAATCGTCTTTATGCTTCAAATGCTCTTAAAAGCCAATTCTAAGGCATTTCGCGCATAAATGAAATGAACACATTTTTCTCCAAAACTATAACAGATGCAAGCTTGTCCTGTTTGGTGGAGATGATATTTAATAAAATAATTAGAAATCCACTAAAAGTTTTGTTTGGTTATCTTGCAATCCCGAGATAATCGTCTCCATGCTTCAAATGCTCTTAACAGCCAATTCTAAGGCATTTCGCGCATAAATGAAATGAACACATTTTTCTCCAAAACTATAACAGATGCAAGCTTGTCCTGTTTGGTGGAGATGATATTTAATAAAATAAGTAGAAATCCACTAAAAGTTTTGTTTGGTTATCTTGCAATCCCGAGATAATCGTCTCCATGCTTCAAATGCTCTTAAAAGCCAATTCTAAGGCATTTCGCGCATAAATGAAATTAACACATTTTTCTCCAAAACTATAACAGATGCAAGCTTGTCCTGTTTGGTGGAGATGATATTTGATAAAATAAGTAGAAATCCACTAAAATGTTTGTTTGGTTATCTTGCAATCCCGAGATAATCGTCTCCATGCTTCAAATGCTCTTAATAGCCAATTCTAAGGCATTTCGCGCATAAATGAAATGAACACCTTTTTCTCCAAAACTATAACAGATGCAAGCTTGTCCTGTTTGGTGAAGATGATATTTAATAAAATAAGTAGAAATCCACTAAAAGTTTTGTTTGGTTATCTTGCAATCTCGAGATAATCGTCTCTATGCTTTAAATGCTCTTAAAAGCCAATTCTAAGGCATTTCGCGCATAAATGAAATGAACACATTTTTCTCCAAAACTATAACAGATGCAAGCTTGTCCTGTTTGGTGGAGATGATATTTAATAAAATAAGTAGAAATCCACTAAAAGTTTTGTTTGGTTATCTTGCAATCTCGAGATAATCGTCTCTATGCTTTAAATGCTCTTAAAAGCCATTTTTAAGGCATTTCGCGCATAAATGAAATGAACACATTTTTCTCCAAAACTATAACAGATGCAAGCTTGTCCTGTTTGGTGGGGATGATATTTAATAAAATAAATAGAAATCCACTAAAAGTTTTGTTTGGTTATCTTGCAATCCCGAGATAATCGTCTCCATGCTTCAAATGCTCTTAAAAGCCAATTCTAAGGCATTTCGCGCATAAATGAAATGAACACATTTTTCTCCAAAACTATAACAGATGCAAGCTTGTCCTGTTTGGTGGAGATGATATTTAATAAAATAAGTAGAAATCCACTAAAAGTTTTGTTTGGTTATCTTGCAATCCCGAGATAATCGTCTCCATGCTTCAAATGCTCTTAAAAGCCAATTCTAAGGCATTTCGCGCATAAATGAAATGAACACATTTTTCTCCAAAACTATAACAGATGCAAGCTTGTCCTGTTTGGTGGAGATGATATCTAATAAAATAAGTAGAAATCCACTAAAAGTTTTGTTTGGTTATCTTGCAATTCCGAGATAATCGTCTCCATGCTTCAAATGCTCTTAAAAGCCAATTCTAAGGCATTTCGCGCATAAATAAAATGAACACATTTTTCTCCAAAACTATAACAGATGCAAGCTTGTCCTGTTTGGTGGAGATGATATTTAATAAAATAAGTAGAAATCCACTAAAAGTTTTGTTTGGTTATCTTGCAATCTCGAGATAATCGTCTCTATGCTTTAAATGCTCTTAAAAGCCAATTCTAAGGCATTTCGCGCATAAATGAAATGAACACATTTTTCTCCAAAACTATAACAGATGCAAGCTTGTCCTGTTTGGTGGAGATGATATTTAATAAAATAAGTAGAAATCCACTAAAAGTTTTGTTTGGTTATCTTGCAATCTCGAGATAATCGTCTCTATGCTTTAAATGCTCTTAAAAGCCATTTTTAAGGCATTTCGCGCATAAATGAAATGAACACATTTTTCTCCAAAACTATAACAGATGCAAGCTTGTCCTGTTTGGTGGGGATGATATTTAATAAAATAAATAGAAATCCACTAAAAGTTTTGTTTGGTTATATTGCAATCCCGAGATAATCGTCTCCATGCTTCAAATGCTCTTAAAAGCCAATTCTAAGGCATTTCGCGCATAAATGAAATGAACACATTTTTCTCCAAAACTATAACAGATGCAAGCTTGTCCTGTTTGGTGGAGATGATATTTAATAAAATAAGTAGAAATCCACTAAAAGTTTTGTTTGGTTATCTTGCAATCTCGAGATAATCGTCTCTATGCTTTAAATGCTCTTAAAAGCCATTTTTAAGGCATTTCGCGCATAAATGAAATGAACACATTTTTCTCCAAAACTATAACAGATGCAAGCTTGTCCTGTTTGGTGGGGATGATATTTAATAAAATAAATAGAAATCCACTAAAAGTTTTGTTTGGTTATCTTGCAATCCCGAGATAATCGTCTCCATGCTTCAAATGCTCTTAAAAGCCAATTCTAAGGCATTTCGCGCATAAATGAAATGAACACATTTTTCTCCAAAACTATAACAGATGCAAGCTTGTCCTGTTTGTTGGAGATGATATTTAATAAAATAAGTAAAAATCCACGAAAAGTTTTGTTTGGTTATCTTGCAATCCCGAGATAATCGTCTCCATGCTTCAAATGCTCTTAAAAGCCAATTCTAAGGCATTTCGCGCATAAATGAAATGAACACATTTTTCTCCAAAACTATAACAGATGCAAGCTTGTCCTGTTTGGTGGAGATGATATTTAATAAAATAAGTAGAAATCCACTAAAAGTTTTGTTTGGTTATCTTGCAATCCCGAGATAATCGTCTCCATGCTTCAAATGCTCTTAAAAGCGATTTCTAAGGCATTTCGCGCATAAATGAAATGAACACTTTTTTCTCCAAAACTATAACAGATGCAAACTTGTCCTGTTTGGTGGAGATGATATTTAATAAAATAAGTAGAAATCCACTAAAAGTTTTGTTTGGTTATCTTGCAATCTCGAGATAATCGTCTCCATGCTTTAAATGCTCTTAAAAGCCATTTCTAAGGCATTTCGCGCATAAATGAAATGAACACATTTTTCTCCAAAACTATAACAGATGCAAGCTTGTCCTGTTTGGTGGAGATGATATTTAATAAAATAAATAGAAATCCACTAAAAGTTTTGTTTGGTTATCTTGCAATCCCGAGATAATCGTCTCCATGCTTCAAATGGTCTTAAAAGCCAATTCTAAGGCATTTCGCGCATAAATAAAATGAACACATTTTTCTCCAAAACTATAACAGATGCAAGCTTGTCCTGTTTGGTGGAGATGATATTTAATAAAATAAGTAGAAATCCACTAAAAGTTTTTTTTGATTATCTTGCAATCCCGAGATAATCGTCTCCATGCTTCAAATGCTCTTAAAAGCCAATTCTAAGGCATTTCGCGCATAAATGAAATTAACACATTTTTCTCCAAAACTATAACAGATGCAAGCTTGTCCTGTTTGGTGGAGATGATATTTAATAAAATAAGTAGAAATCCACTAAAAGTTTTGTTTGGTTATCTTGCAATCCCGAGATAATCGTCTCCATGCTTCAAATGCTCTTAAAAGCGATTTCTAAGGCATTTCACGCATAAATGAAATGAACACATTTTTCTCCAAAACTATAACAGATGCAAACTTGTCCTGTTTGGTGGAGATGATATTTAATAAAATAAGTAGAAATCCACTAAAAGTTTTGTTTGGTTATCTTGCAATCCCGAGATAATCGTCTCCATGTTTCAAATGCTCTTAAAAGCCAATTCTAAGGCATTTTGCGCATAAATGAAATGAACACATTTTTCTCCAAAACTATATAACAGATGCAAACTTGTCCTGTTTGGTGGAGATGATATTTAATAAAATAAGTAGAAATCCACTAAAAGTTTTGTTTGGTTATCTTGCAATCTCGAGATAATCGTCTCCATGCTTTAAATGCTCTTAAAAGCCATTTCTAAGGCATTTCGCGCATAAATGAAATGAACACATTTTTCTCCAAAACTATAACAGATGCAAGCTTGTCCTGTTTGGTGGAGATGATATTTAATAAAATAAATAGAAATCCACTAAAAGTTTTGTTTGGTTATCTTGCAATCCCGAGATAATCGTCTCCATGCTTCAAATGGTCTTAAAAGCCAATTCTAAGGCATTTCGCGCATAAATAAAATGAACACATTTTTCTCCAAAACTATAACAGATGCAAGCTTGTCCTGTTTGGTGGAGATGATATTTAATAAAATAAGTAGAAATCCACTAAAAGTTTTTTTTGGTTATCTTGCAATCCCGAGATAATCGTCTCCATGCTTCAAATGCTCTTAAAAGCCAATTCTAAGGCATTTCGCGCATAAATGAAATGAACACCTTTTTCTCCAAAACTATAACAGATGCAAGCTTGTCCTGTTTGGTGGAGATGATATTTAATAAAATAAGTAGAAATCCACTAAAAGTTTTGTTTGGTTATCTTGCAATCCCGAGATAATCGTCTCCATGCTTCAAATGCTCTTAAAAGCCAATTCTAAGGCATTTCGTGCATAAATGAAATGAACACATTTTTCTCCAAAACTATAACAGATGCAAGCTTGTCCTGTTTGGTGGAGATGATATTTAATAAAATAAGTAGAAATCCACTAAAAGTTTTGTTTGGTTATCTTGCAATCCCGAGATAATCGTCTCCATGCTTCAAATGCTCTTAAAAGCGATTTCGAAGGCATTTCGCGCATAAATGAAATGAACACATTTTTCTCCAAAACTATAACAGATGCAAGCTTGTCCTGTTTGGTGGAGATGATATTTAATAAAATAAGTAGAAATCCACTAAAAGTTTTGTTTGGTTATCTTGCAATCCCGAGATAATCGTCTCCATGCTTCAAATGCTCTTAAAAGCCAATTCTAAGGCATTTCGCGCATAAATGAAATGAACACCTTTTTCTCCAAAACTATAACAGATGCAAGCTTGTCCTGTTTGGTGGAGATGATATTTAATAAAATAAGTAGAAATCCACTAAAAGTTTTGTTTGGTTATCTTGCAATCCCGAGATAATCGTCTCCATGCTTCAAATGCTCTTAAAAGCCAATTCTAAGGCATTTCGCGCATAAATGAAATGAACACATTTTTCTCCAAAACTATAACAGATGCAAGCTTGTCCTGTTTGGTGGAGATGATATTTAATAAAAAAAGTAGAAATCCACTAAAAGTTTTGTTTGGTTATCTTGCAATCCCGAGATAATCGTCTCCATGCTTCAAATGCTCTTAAAAGCGATTTCTAAGGCATTTCGCGCATAAATGAAATGAACACATTTTTCTCCAAAACTATAACAGATGCAAACTTGTCCTGTTTGGTGGAGATGATATTTAATAAAATAAGTAGAAATCCACTAAAAGTTTTGTTTGGTTATCTTGCAATCCCGAGATAATCGTCTCCATGCTTCAAATGCTCTTAAAAGCCAATTCTAAGGCATTTCGCGCATAAATAAAATGAACACATTTTTCTCCAAAACTATAACAGATGCAAGCTTGTCCTGTTTGGTGGAGATGATATTTAATAAAATAAGTAGAAATCCACTAAAAGTTTTGTTTGGTTATCTTGCAATCCCGAGATAATCGTCTCCATGCTTCAAATGCTCTTAAAAGCCAATTCTAAGGCATTTCGCGCATAAATGAAATGAACACATTTTTCTCCAAAACTATAACAGATGCAAGCTTGTCCTGTTTGGTGGAGATGATATTTAATAAAATAAGTAGAAATCCACTAAAAGTTTTGTTTGGTTATCTTGCAATCCCGAGATAATCGTCTCCATGCTTCAAATGCTCTTAAAAGCCAATTCTAAGGCATTTCGTGCATAAATGAAATGAACACATTTTTCTCCAAAACTATAACAGATGCAAGCTTGTCCTGTTTGGTGGAGATGATATTTAATAAAATAAGTAGAAATCCACTAAAAGTTTTGTTTGGTTATCTTGCAATCCCGAGATAATCGTCTCCATGCTTCAAATGCTCTTAAAAGCGATTTCGAAGGCATTTCGCGCATAAATGAAATGAACACATTTTTCTCCAAAACTATAACAGATGCAAACTTGTCCTGTTTGGTGGAGATGATATTTAATAAAATAAGTAGAAATCCACTAAAAGTTTTGTTTGGTTATCTTGCAATCTCGAGATAATCGTCTCCATGTTTCAAATGCTCTTAAAAGCAATTTCTAAGGCATTTCGCGCATAAATGAAATGAACACATTTTTCTCCAAAACTATAACAGATGCAAACTTGTCCTGTTTGGTGGAGATGATATTTAATAAAATAAGTAGAAATCCACTAAAAGTTTTGTTTGGTTATCTTGCAATCCCGAGATAATCGTCTCCATGCTTCAAATGCTCTTAAAAGCCAATTCTAAGGCATTTCGCGCATAAATGAAATGAACACATTTTTCTCCAAAACTATAACAGATGCAAGCTTGTCCTGTTTGGTGGAGATGATATTTAATAAAATAAGTAGAAATCCACTAAAAGTTTTGTTTGGTTATCTTGCAATCCCGAGATAATCGTCTCCATGCTTCAAATGCTCTTAAAAGCCAATTCTAAGGCATTTCGCGCATAAACGAAATGAACACATTTTTCTCCAAAACTATAACAGATGCAAGCTTGTCCTGTTTGGTGGAGATGATATTTAATAAAATAAGTAGAAATCCACTAAAAGTTTTGTATGGTTATCTTGCAATCCCGAGATAATCGTCTCCATGCTTCAAATGCTCTTAAAAGCCAATTCTGAGGCATTTCGCGCATAAATGAAATGAACACATTTTTCTCCAAAACTATAACAGATGCAAGCTTGTCCTGTTTGGTGGAGATGATATTTAATAAAATAAGTAGAAATCCACTAAAAGTTTTGTTTGGTTATCTTGCAATCCCGAGATAATCGTCTCCATGCTTCAAATGCTCTTAAAAGCCAATTCTAAGGCATTTCGCGCATAAATGAAATGAACACATTTTTCTCCAAAACTATAACAGATGCAAGCTTGTCCTGTTTGCTGGAGATGATATTTAATAAAATAAGTAGAAATCCACTAAAAGTTTTGTTTGGTTATCTTGCAATCCCGAGATAATCGTCTCCATGCTTCAAATGCTCTTAAAAGCCAATTCTAAGGCATTTCGCGCATAAATGAAATGAACACATTTTTCTCCAAAACTATAACAGATGCAAGCTTGTCCTGTTTGGTGGAGATGATATTTAATAAAATAAGTAGAAATCCACTAAAAGTTTTGTTTGGTTATCTTGCAATCCCGAGATAATCGTCTCCATGCTTCAAATGCTCTTAAAAGCCAATTCTAAGGCATTTCGCGCATAAATGAAATGAACACATTTTTCTCCAAAACTATAACAGATGCAAGCTTGTCCTGTTTGGTGGAGATAATATTTAATAAAATAAGTAGAAATCCACTAAAAGTTTTGTTTGGTTATCTTGCAATCCCGAGATAATCGTCTCCATGCTTCAAATGCTCTTAAAAGCCAATTCTAAGGCATTTCGCGCATAAATGAAATGAACACATTTTTCTCCAAAACTATAACAGATGCAAGCTTGTCCTGTTTGGTGGAGATGATATTTAATAAAATAAGTAGAAATCCACTAAAAGTTTTGTTTGGTTATCTTGCAATCCCGAGATAATCGTCTCCATGCTTCAAATGCTCTTAAAAGCCAATTCTAAGGCATTTCGCGCATAAATGAAATGAACACATTTTTCTCCAAAACTATAACAGATGCAAGCTTGTCCTGTTTGGTGGAGATGATATTTAATAAAATAAGTAGAAATCCACTAAAAGTTTTGTTTGGTTATCTTGCAATCCCGAGATAATCGTCTCCATGCTTCAAATGCTCTTAAAAGCCAATTCTAAGGCATTTCGCGCATAAATGAAATGAACACCTTTTTCTCCAAAACTATAACAGATGCAAGCTTGTCCTGTTTGGTGGAGATGATATTTAATAAAATAAGTAGAAATCCACTAAAAGTTTTGTTTGGTTATCTTGCAATCCCGAGATAATCGTCTCCATGCTTCAAATGCTCTTAAAAGCGATTTCTAAGGCATTTCGCGCATAAATGAAATGAACACATTTTTCTCCAAAACTATAACAGATGCAAACTTCTCCTGTTTGGTGGAGATGATATTTAATAAAATAAGTAGAAATCCACTAAAAGTTTTGTTTGGTTATCTTGCAATCTCGAGATAATCGTCTCCATGCTTTAAATGCTCTTAAAAGCCATTTCTAAGGCATTTCGCGCATAAATGAAATGAACACATTTTTCTCCAAAACTATAACAGATGCAAGCTTGTCCTGTTTGGTGGAGATGATATTTAATAAAATAAATAGAAATCCACTAAAAGTTTTGTTTGGTTATCTTGCAATCCCGAGATAATCGTCTCCATGCTTCAAATGCTCTTAAAAGCCAATTCTAAGGCATTTCGCGCATAAATAAAATGAACACATTTTTCTCCAAAACTATAACAGATGCAAGCTTGTCCTGTTTGGTGGAGATGATATTTAATAAAATAAGTAGAAATCCACTAAAAGTTTTGTTTGGTTATCTTGCAATCCCGAGATAATCGTCTCCATGCTTCAAATGCTCTTAAAAGCCAATTCTAAGGCATTTCGCGCATAAATGAAATGAACACATTTTTCTCCAAAACTATAACAGATGCAAGCTTGTCCTGTTTGGTGGAGATGATATTTAATAAAATAAGTAGAAATCCACTAAAAGTTTTTTTGGTTATCTTGCAATCTCGAGATAATCGTCGCCATGCTTTAAATGCTCTTAAAAGCCATTTATAAGGCATTTCGCGCATAAATGAAATGAACACATTTTTCTCCAAAACTATAACAGATGCAAGCTTGTCCTGTTTGGTGGAGATGATATTTAATAAAATAAGTAGAAAGCCACTAAAAGTTTTGTTTGGTTATCTTGCAATCCCGAGATAATCGTCTCCATGCTTCAAATGCTCTTAAAAGCCAATTCTAAGGCATTTCGCGCATAAATGAAATGAACACATTTTTCTCCAAAACTATAACAGATGCAAGCTTGTCCTGTTTGGTGGAGATGATATTTAATAAAATAAATAGAAATCCACTAAAAGTTTTGTTTGGTTATCTTGCAATCCCGAGATAATCGTCTCCATGCTTCAAATGCTCTTAAAAGCCAATTCTAAGGCATTTCGCGCATAAATGAAATGAACACATTTTTCTCCAAAACTATAACAGATGCAAGCTTGTCCTGTTTGGTGGAGATGATATTTAATAAAATAAGTAGAAATCCACTAAAAGTTTTGTATGGTTATCTTGCAATCCCGAGATAATCGTCTCCATGCTTCAAATGCTCTTAAAAGCCAATTCTGAGGCATTTCGCGCATAAATGAAATGAACACATTTTTCTCCAAAACTATAACAGATGCAAGCTTGTCCTGTTTGGTGGAGATGATATTTAATAAAATAAGTAGAAATCCACTAAAAGTTTTGTTTGGTTATCTTGCAATCCCGAGATAATCGTCTCCATGCTTCAAATGCTCTTAAAAGCCAATTCTAAGGCATTTCGCGCATAAATGAAATGAACACATTTTTCTCCAAAACTATAACAGATGCAAGCTTGTCCTGTTTGCTGGAGATGATATTTAATAAAATAAGTAGAAATCCACTAAAAGTTTTGTTTGGTTATCTTGCAATCCCGAGATAATCGTCTCCATGCTTCAAATGCTCTTAAAAGCCAATTCTAAGGCATTTCGCGCATAAATGAAATGAACACATTTTTCTCCAAAACTATAACAGATGCAAGCTTGTCCTGTTTGGTGGAGATGATATTTAATAAAATAAGTAGAAATCCACTAAAAGTTTTGTTTGGTTATCTTGCAATCCCGAGATAATCGTCTCCATGCTTCAAATGCTCTTAAAAGCCAATTCTAAGGCATTTCGCGCATAAATGAAATGAACACATTTTTCTCCAAAACTATAACAGATGCAAGCTTGTCCTGTTTGGTGGAGATAATATTTAATAAAATAAGTAGAAATCCACTAAAAGTTTTGTTTGGTTATCTTGCAATCCCGAGATAATCGTCTCCATGCTTCAAATGCTCTTAAAAGCCAATTCTAAGGCATTTCGCGCATAAATGAAATGAACACATTTTTCTCCAAAACTATAACAGATGCAAGCTTGTCCTGTTTGGTGGAGATGATATTTAATAAAATAAGTAGAAATCCACTAAAAGTTTTGTTTGGTTATCTTGCAATCCCGAGATAATCGTCTCCATGCTTCAAATGCTCTTAAAAGCCAATTCTAAGGCATTTCGCGCATAAATGAAATGAACACATTTTTCTCCAAAACTATAACAGATGCAAGCTTGTCCTGTTTGGTGGAGATGATATTTAATAAAATAAGTAGAAATCCACTAAAAGTTTTGTTTGGTTATCTTGCAATCCCGAGATAATCGTCTCCATGCTTCAAATGCTCTTAAAAGCCAATTCTAAGGCATTTCGCGCATAAATGAAATGAACACCTTTTTCTCCAAAACTATAACAGATGCAAGCTTGTCCTGTTTGGTGGAGATGATATTTAATAAAATAAGTAGAAATCCACTAAAAGTTTTGTTTGGTTATCTTGCAATCCCGAGATAATCGTCTCCATGCTTCAAATGCTCTTAAAAGCGATTTCTAAGGCATTTCGCGCATAAATGAAATGAACACATTTTTCTCCAAAACTATAACAGATGCAAACTTCTCCTGTTTGGTGGAGATGATATTTAATAAAATAAGTAGAAATCCACTAAAAGTTTTGTTTGGTTATCTTGCAATCTCGAGATAATCGTCTCCATGCTTTAAATGCTCTTAAAAGCCATTTCTAAGGCATTTCGCGCATAAATGAAATGAACACATTTTTCTCCAAAACTATAACAGATGCAAGCTTGTCCTGTTTGGTGGAGATGATATTTAATAAAATAAATAGAAATCCACTAAAAGTTTTGTTTGGTTATCTTGCAATCCCGAGATAATCGTCTCCATGCTTCAAATGCTCTTAAAAGCCAATTCTAAGGCATTTCGCGCATAAATGAAATGAACACATTTTTCTCCAAAACTATAACAGATGCAAGCTTGTCCTGTTTGGTGGAGATAATATTTAATAAAATAAGTAGAAATCCACTAAAAGTTTTGTTTGGTTATCTTGCAATCCCGAGATAATCGTCTCCATGCTTCAAATGCTCTTAAAAGCCAATTCTAAGGCATTTCGCGCATAAATGAAATGAACACATTTTTCTCCAAAACTATAACAGATGCAAGCTTGTCCTGTTTGGTGGAGATGATATTTAATAAAATA
Source organism: Anomaloglossus baeobatrachus (assembly GCF_048569485.1). Lineage (NCBI taxonomy): Eukaryota > Metazoa > Chordata > Amphibia > Anura > Aromobatidae > Anomaloglossus > Anomaloglossus baeobatrachus. The sequence goes on along the minus strand of NW_027442439.1, from coordinate 221,653 downwards.
AGTAGAAATCCACTAAAAGTTTTGTTTGGTTATCTTGCAATCCCGAGATAATCGTCTCCATGCTTCAAATGCTCTTAAAAGCCAATTCTAAGGCATTTCGCGCATAAATGAAATGAACACATTTTTCTCCAAAACTATAACAGATGCAAGCTTGTCCTGTTTGGTGGAGATGATATTTAATAAAATAAGTAGAAATCCACTAAAAGTTTTGTTTGGTTATCTTGCAATCCCGAGATAATCGTCTCCATGCTTCAAATGCTCTTAAAAGCCAATTCTAAGGCATTTCGCGCATAAATGAAATGAACACCTTTTTCTCCAAAACTATAACAGATGCAAGCTTGTCCTGTTTGGTGGAGATGATATTTAATAAAATAAGTAGAAATCCACTAAAAGTTTTGTTTGGTTATCTTGCAATCCCGAGATAATCGTCTCCATGCTTCAAATGCTCTTAAAAGCGATTTCTAAGGCATTTCGCGCATAAATGAAATGAACACATTTTTCTCCAAAACTATAACAGATGCAAACTTCTCCTGTTTGGTGGAGATGATATTTAATAAAATAAGTAGAAATCCACTAAAAGTTTTGTTTGGTTATCTTGCAATCTCGAGATAATCGTCTCCATGCTTTAAATGCTCTTAAAAGCCATTTCTAAGGCATTTCGCGCATAAATGAAATGAACACATTTTTCTCCAAAACTATAACAGATGCAAGCTTGTCCTGTTTGGTGGAGATGATATTTAATAAAATAAATAGAAATCCACTAAAAGTTTTGTTTGGTTATCTTGCAATCCCGAGATAATCGTCTCCATGCTTCAAATGCTCTTAAAAGCCAATTCTAAGGCATTTCGCGCATAAATAAAATGAACACATTTTTCTCCAAAACTATAACAGATGCAAGCTTGTCCTGTTTGGTGGAGATGATATTTAATAAAATAAGTAGAAATCCACTAAAAGTTTTGTTTGGTTATCTTGCAATCCCGAGATAATCGTCTCCATGCTTCAAATGCTCTTAAAAGCCAATTCTAAGGCATTTCGCGCATAAATGAAATGAACACATTTTTCTCCAAAACTATAACAGATGCAAGCTTGTCCTGTTTGGTGGAGATGATATTTAATAAAATAAGTAGAAAGCCACTAAAAGTTTTGTTTGGTTATCTTGCAATCCCGAGATAATCGTCTCCATGCTTCAAATGCTCTTAAAAGCCAATTCTAAGGCATTTCGCGCATAAATGAAATGAACACATTTTTCTCCAAAACTATAACAGATGCAAGCTTGTCCTGTTTGGTGGAGATGATATTTAATAAAATAAATAGAAATCCACTAAAAGTTTTGTTTGGTTATCTTGCAATCCCGAGATAATCGTCTCCATGCTTCAAATGCTCTTAAAAGCCAATTCTAAGGCATTTCGCGCATAAATGAAATGAACACATTTTTCTCCAAAACTATAACAGATGCAAGCTTGTCCTGTTTGGTGGAGATGATATTTAATAAAATAAGTAGAAATCCACTAAAAGTTTTGTTTGGTTATCTTGCAAACCCGAGATAATCGTCTCCATGCTTCAAATGCTCTTAAAAGCCAATTCTAAGGCATTTCGCGCATAAATGAAATGAACACATTTTTCTCCAAAACTATAACAGATGCAAGCTTGTCCTGTTTGGTGGAGATGATATTTAATAAAATAAGTAGAAATCCACTAAAATGTTTGTTTGGTTATCTTGCAATCCCGAGATAATCGTCTCCATGCTTCAAATGCTCTTAAAAGCCAATTCTAAGGCATTTCGCGCATAAATGAAATGAACACCTTTTTCTCCAAAACTATAACAGATGCAAGCTTGTCCTGTTTGGTGGAGATGATATTTAATAAAATAAGTAGAAATCCACTAAAAGTTTTGTTTGGTTATCTTGCAATCCCGAGATAATCGTCTCCATGCTTCAAATGCTCTTAAAAGCCAATTCTAAGGCATTTCGCGCATAAACGAAATGAACACATTTTTCTCCAAAACTATAACAGATGCAAGCTTGTCCTGTTTGGTGGAGATGATATTTAATAAAATAAGTAGAAATCCACTAAAAGTTTTGTTTGGTTATCTTGCAATCCCGAGATAATCGTCTCCATGCTTCAAATGCTCTTAAAAGCCAATTCTGAGGCATTTCGCGCATAAATGAAATGAACACATTTTTCTCCAAAACTATAACAGATGCAAGCTTGTCCTGTTTGGTGGAGATGATATTTAATAAAATAAGTAGAAATCCACTAAAAGTTTTGTTTGGTTATCTTGCAATCCCGAGATAATCGTCTCCATGCTTCAAATGCTCTTAAAAGCCAATTCTAAGGCATTTCGCGCATAAATGAAATGAACACATTTTTCTCCAAAACTATAACAGATGCAAGCTTGTCCTGTTTGGTGGAGATGATATTTAATAAAATAAGTAGAAATCCACTAAAAGTTTTGTTTGGTTATCTTGCAATCCCGAGATAATCGTCTCCATGCTTCAAATGCTCTTAAAAGCCAATTCTAAGGCATTTCGCGCATAAATGAAATGAACACATTTTTCTCCAAAACTATAACAGATGCAAGCTTGTCCTGTTTGGTGGAGATGATATTTAATAAAATAAGTAGAAATCCACTAAAAGTTTTGTTTGGTTATCTTGCAATCCCGAGATAATCGTCTCCATGCTTCAAATGCTCTTAAAAGCCAATTCTAAGGCATTTCGCGCATAAATGAAATGAACACCTTTTTCTCCAAAACTATAACAGATGCAAGCTTGTCCTGTTTGGTGGAGATAATATTTAATAAAATAAGTAGAAATCCACTAAAAGTTTTGTTTGGTTATCTTGCAATCCCGAGATAATCGTCTCCATGCTTCAAATGCTCTTAAAAGCCAATTCTAAGGCATTTCGCGCATAAATGAAATGAACACATTTTTCTCCAAAACTATAACAGATGCAAGCTTGTCCTGTTTGGTGGAGATGATATTTAATAAAATAAGTAGAAATCCACTAAAAGTTTTGTTTGGTTATCTTGCAATCCCGAGATAATCGTCTCCATGCTTCAAATGCTCTTAAAAGCCAATTCTAAGGCATTTCGCGCATAAATGAACAAATTTTTCTCCAAAACTATAACAGATGCAAGCTTGTCCTGTTTGGTGGAGATGATATTTAATAAAATAAGTAGAAATCCACTAAAAGTTTTGTTTGGTTATCTTGCAATCCCGAGATAATCGTCTCCATGCTTCAAATGCTCTTAAAAGCCAATTCTAAGGCATTTCGCGCATAAATGAAATGAACACCTTTTTCTCCAAAACTATAACAGATGCAAGCTTGTCCTGTTTGGTGGAGATGATATTTAATAAAATAAGTAGAAATCCACTAAAAGTTTTGTTTGGTTATCTTGCAATCCCGAGATAATCGTCTCCATGCTTCAAATGCTCTTAAAAGCGATTTCTAAGGCATTTCGCGCATAAATGAAATGAACACATTTTTCTCCAAAACTATAACAGATGCAAACTTCTCCTGTTTGGTGGAGATGATATTTAATAAAATAAGTAGAAATCCACTAAAAGTTTTGTTTGGTTATCTTGCAATCTCGAGATAATCGTCTCCATGCTTTAAATGCTCTTAAAAGCCATTTCTAAGGCATTTCGCGCATAAATGAAATGAACACATTTTTCTCCAAAACTATAACAGATGCAAGCTTGTCCTGTTTGGTGGAGATGATATTTAATAAAATAAATAGAAATCCACTAAAAGTTTTGTTTGGTTATCTTGCAATCCCGAGATAATCGTCTCCATGCTTCAAATGCTCTTAAAAGCCAATTCTAAGGCATTTCGCGCATAAATAAAATGAACACATTTTTCTCCAAAACTATAACAGATGCAAGCTTGTCCTGTTTGGTGGCGATGATATTTAATAAAATAAGTAGAAATCCACTAAAAGTTTTGTTTGGTTATCTTGCAATCCCGAGATAATCGTCTCCATGCTTCAAATGCTCTTAAAAGCCAATTCTAAGGCATTTCGCGCATAAATGAAATGAACACATTTTTCTCCAAAACTATAACAGATGCAAGCTTGTCCTGTTTGGTGGAGATGATATTTAATAAAATAAGTAGAAATCCACTAAAAGTTTTGTTTGGTTATCTTGCAATCCCGAGATAATCGTCTCCATGCTTCAAATGCTCTTAAAAGCCAATTCTAAGGCATTTCGCGCATAAATGAAATGAACACATTTTTCTCCAAAACTATAACAGATGCAAGCTTGTCCTGTTTGGTGGAGATGATATTTAATAAAATAAGTAGAAATCCACTAAAATGTTTGTTTGGTTATCTTGCAATCCCGAGATAATCGTCTCCATGCTTCAAATGCTCTTAAAAGCCAATTCTAAGGCATTTCGCGCATAAATGAAATGAACACCTTTTTCTCCAAAACTATAACAGATGCAAGCTTGTCCTGTTTGGTGGAGATGATATTTAATAAAATAAGTAGAAATCCACTAAAAGTTTTGTTTGGTTATCTTGCAATCCCGAGATAATCGTCTCCATGCTTCAAATGCTCTTAAAAGCCAATTCTAAGGCATTTCGCGCATAAATGAAATGAACACATTTTTCTCCAAAACTATAACAGATGCAAGCTTGTCCTGTTTGGTGGAGATAATATTTAATAAAATAAGTAGAAATCCACTAAAAGTTTTGTTTGGTTATCTTGCAATCCCGAGATAATCGTCTCCATGCTTCAAATGCTCTTAAAAGCCAATTCTAAGGCATTTCGCGCATAAATGAAATGAACACATTTTTCTCCAAAACTATAACAGATGCAAGCTTGTCCTGTTTGGTGGAGATGATATTTAATAAAATAAGTAGAAATCCACTAAAAGTTTTGTTTGGTTATCTTGCAATCCCGAGATAATCGTCTCCATGCTTCAAATGCTCTTAAAAGCCAATTCTAAGGCATTTCGCGCATAAATGAACAAATTTTTCTCCAAAACTATAACAGATGCAAGCTTGTCCTGTTTGGTGGAGATGATATTTAATAAAATAAGTAGAAATCCACTAAAAGTTTTGTTTGGTTATCTTGCAATCCCGAGATAATCGTCTCCATGCTTCAAATGCTCTTAAAAGCCAATTCTAAGGCATTTCGCGCATAAATGAAATGAACACCTTTTTCTCCAAAACTATAACAGATGCAAGCTTGTCCTGTTTGGTGGAGATGATATTTAATAAAATAAGTAGAAATCCACTAAAAGTTTTGTTTGGTTATCTTGCAATCCCGAGATAATCGTCTCCATGCTTCAAATGCTCTTAAAAGCGATTTCTAAGGCATTTCGCGCATAAATGAAATGAACACATTTTTCTCCAAAACTATAACAGATGCAAACTTCTCCTGTTTGGTGGAGATGATATTTAATAAAATAAGTAGAAATCCACTAAAAGTTTTGTTTGGTTATCTTGCAATCTCGAGATAATCGTCTCCATGCTTTAAATGCTCTTAAAAGCCATTTCTAAGGCATTTCGCGCATAAATGAAATGAACACATTTTTCTCCAAAACTATAACAGATGCAAGCTTGTCCTGTTTGGTGGAGATGATATTTAATAAAATAAATAGAAATCCACTAAAAGTTTTGTTTGGTTATCTTGCAATCCCGAGATAATCGTCTCCATGCTTCAAATGCTCTTAAAAGCCAATTCTAAGGCATTTCGCGCATAAATAAAATGAACACATTTTTCTCCAAAACTATAACAGATGCAAGCTTGTCCTGTTTGGTGGCGATGATATTTAATAAAATAAGTAGAAATCCACTAAAAGTTTTGTTTGGTTATCTTGCAATCCCGAGATAATCGTCTCCATGCTTCAAATGCTCTTAAAAGCCAATTCTAAGGCATTTCGCGCATAAATGAAATGAACACATTTTTCTCCAAAACTATAACAGATGCAAGCTTGTCCTGTTTGGTGGAGATGATATTTAATAAAATAAGTAGAAATCCACTAAAAGTTTTGTTTGGTTATCTTGCAATCCCGAGATAATCGTCTCCATGCTTCAAATGCTCTTAAAAGCCAATTCTAAGGCATTTCGCGCATAAATGAAATGAACACATTTTTCTCCAAAACTATAACAGATGCAAGCTTGTCCTGTTTGGTGGAGATGATATTTAATAAAATAAGTAGAAATCCACTAAAATGTTTGTTTGGTTATCTTGCAATCCCGAGATAATCGTCTCCATGCTTCAAATGCTCTTAAAAGCCAATTCTAAGGCATTTCGCGCATAAATGAAATGAACACCTTTTTCTCCAAAACTATAACAGATGCAAGCTTGTCCTGTTTGGTGGAGATGATATTTAATAAAATAAGTAGAAATCCACTAAAAGTTTTGTTTGGTTATCTTGCAATCCCGAGATAATCGTCTCCATGCTTCAAATGCTCTTAAAAGCCAATTCTAAGGCATTTCGCGCATAAATGAAATGAACACATTTTTCTCCAAAACTATAACAGATGCAAGCTTGTCCTGTTTGGTGGAGATAATATTTAATAAAATAAGTAGAAATCCACTAAAAGTTTTGTTTGGTTATCTTGCAATCCCGAGATAATCGTCTCCATGCTTCAAATGCTCTTAAAAGCCAATTCTAAGGCATTTCGCGCATAAATGAAATGAACACATTTTTCTCCAAAACTATAACAGATGCAAGCTTGTCCTGTTTGGTGGAGATGATATTTAATAAAATAAGTAGAAATCCACTAAAAGTTTTGTTTGGTTATCTTGCAATCCCGAGATAATCGTCTCCATGCTTCAAATGCTCTTAAAAGCCAATTCTAAGGCATTTCGCGCATAAATGAAATGAACAAATTTTTCTCCAAAACTATAACAGATGCAAGCTTGTCCTGTTTGGTGGAGATGATATTTAATAAAATAAGTAGAAATCCACTAAAAGTTTTGTTTGGTTATCTTGCAATCCCGAGATAATCGTCTCCATGCTTCAAATGCTCTTAAAAGCCAATTCTAAGGCATTTCGCGCATAAATGAAATGAACACCTTTTTCTCCAAAACTATAACAGATGCAAGCTTGTCCTGTTTGGTGGAGATGATATTTAATAAAATAAGTAGAAATCCACTAAAAGTTTTGTTTGGTTATCTTGCAATCCCGAGATAATCGTCTCCATGCTTCAAATGCTCTTAAAAGCGATTTCTAAGGCATTTCGCGCATAAATGAAATGAACACATTTTTCTCCAAAACTATAACAGATGCAAACTTCTCCTGTTTGGTGGAGATGATATTTAATAAAATAAGTAGAAATCCACTAAAAGTTTTGTTTGGTTATCTTGCAATCTCGAGATAATCGTCTCCATGCTTTAAATGCTCTTAAAAGCCATTTCTAAGGCATTTCGCGCATAAATGAAATGAACACATTTTTCTCCAAAACTATAACAGATGCAAGCTTGTCCTGTTTGGTGGAGATGATATTTAATAACATAAATAGAAATCCACTAAAAGTTTTGTTTGGTTATCTTGCAATCCCGAGATAATCGTCTCCATGCTTCAAATGCTCTTAAAAGCCAATTCTAAGGCATTTCGCGCATAAATAAAATGAACACATTTTTCTCCAAAACTATAACAGATGCAAGCTTGTCCTGTTTGGTGGAGATGATATTTAATAAAATAAGTAGAAATCCACTAAAAGTTTTGTTTGGTTATCTTGCAATCCCGAGATAATCGTCTCCATGCTTCAAATGCTCTTAAAAGCCAATTCTAAGGCATTTCGCGCATAAATGAAATGAACACATTTTTCTCCAAAACTATAACAGATGCAAGCTTGTCCTGTTTGGTGAAGATGATATTTAATAAAATAAGTAGAAATCCACTAAAAGTTTTTTTGGTTATCTTGCAATCTCGAGATAATCGTCTCCATGCTTTAAATGCTCTTAAAAGCCATTTATAAGGCATTTCGCGCATAAATGAAATGAACACATTTTTCTCCAAAACTATAACAGATGCAAGCTTGTCCTGTTTGGTGGAGATGATATTTAATAAAATAAGTAGAAAGCCACTAAAAGTTTTGTTTGGTTATCTTGCAATCCCGAGATAATCGTCTCCATGCTTCAAATGCTCTTAAAAGCCAATTCTAAGGCATTTCGCGCATAAATGAAATGAACACATTTTTCTCCAAAACTATAACAGATGCAAGCTTGTCCTGTTTGGTGGAGATGATATTTAATAAAATAAATAGAAATCCACTAAAAGTTTTGTTTGGTTATCTTGCAATCCCGAGATAATCGTCTCCATGCTTCAAATGCTCTTAAAAGCCAATTCTAAGGCATTTCGCGCATAAATGAAATGAACACATTTTTCTCCAAAACTATAACAGATGCAAGCTTGTCCTGTTTGGTGGAGATGATATTTAATAAAATAAATAGAAATCCACTAAAAGTTTTGTTTGGTTATCTTGCAATCCCGAGATAATCGTCTCCATGCTTCAAATGCTCTTAAAAGCCAATTCTAAGGCATTTCGCGCATAAATGAAATGAACACATTTTTCTCCAAAACTATAACAGATGCAAGCTTGTCCTGTTTGGTGGAGATGATATTTAATAAAATAAGTAGAAATCCACTAAAAGTTTTGTTTGGTTATCTTGCAATCCCGAGATAATCGTCTCCATGCTTCAAATGCTCTTAAAAGCCAATTCTAAGGCATTTCGCGCATAAATGAAATGAACACATTTTTCTCCAAAACTATAACAGATGCAAGCTTGTCCTGTTTGGTGGAGATGATATTTAATAAAATAAGTAGAAATCCACTAAAATGTTTGTTTGGTTATCTTGCAATCCCGAGATAATCGTCTCCATGCTTCAAATGCTCTTAAAAGCCAATTCTAAGGCATTTCGCGCATAAATGAAATGAACACCTTTTTCTCCAAAACTATAACAGATGCAAGCTTGTCCTGTTTGGTGGAGATGATATTTAATAAAATAAGTAGAAATCCACTAAAAGTTTTGTTTGGTTATCTTGCAATCCCGAGATAATCGTCTCCATGCTTCAAATGCTCTTAAAAGCCAATTCTAAGGCATTTCGCGCATAAATGAAATGAACACATTTTTCTCCAAAACTATAACAGATGCAAGCTTGTCCTGTTTGGTGGAGATGATATTTAATAAAAAAAGTAGAAATCCACTAAAAGTTTTGTTTGGTTATCTTGCAATCCCGAGATAATCGTCTCCATGCTTCAAATGCTCTTAAAAGCGATTTCTAAGGCATTTCGCGCATAAATGAAATGAACACATTTTTCTTCAAAACTATAACAGATGCAAACTTGTCCTGTTTGGTGGAGATGATATTTAATAAAATAAGTAGAAATCCACTAAAAGTTTTGTTTGGTTATCTTGCAATCCCGAGATAATCGTCTCCATGCTTCAAATGCTCTTAAAAGCCAATTCTAAGGCATTTCGCGCATAAATAAAATGAACACATTTTTCTCCAAAACTATAACAGATGCAAGCTTGTCCTGTTTGGTGGAGATGATATTTAATAAAATAAGTAGAAATCCACTAAAAGTTTTGTTTGGTTATCTTGCAATCCCGAGATAATCGTCTCCATGCTTCAAATGCTCTTAAAAGCCAATTCTAAGGCATTTCGCGCATAAATGAAATGAACACATTTTTCTCCAAAACTATAACAGATGCAAGCTTGTCCTGTTTGGTGGAGATGATATTTAATAAAATAAGTAGAAATCCACTAAAAGTTTTGTTTGGTTATCTTGCAATCCCGAGATAATCGTCTCCATGCTTCAAATGCTCTTAAAAGCCAATTCTAAGGCATTTCGCGCATAAATGAAATGAACACATTTTTCTCCAAAACTATAACAGATGCAAGCTTGTCCTGTTTGGTGGAGATGATATTTAATAAAATAAGTAGAAATCCACTAAAAGTTTTGTTTGGTTATCTTGCAATCCCGAGATAATCGTCTCCATGCTTCAAATGCTCTTAAAAGCCAATTCTAAGGCATTTCGCGCATAAATGAAATGAACACATTTTTCTCCAAAACTATAACAGATGCAAGCTTGTCCTGTTTGGTGGAGATGATATTTAATAAAATAAGTAGAAATCCACTAAAAGTTTTGTTTGGTTATCTTGCAATCTCGAGATAATCGTCTCCATGCTTTAAATGCTCTTAAAAGCCATTTCTAAGGCATTTCGCGCATAAATGAAATGAACACATTTTTCTCCAAAACTATAACAGATGCAAACTTGTCCTGTTTGGTGGAGATGATATTTAATAAAATAAGTAGAAATCCACTAAAAGTTTTGTTTGGTTATCTTGCAATCCCGAGATAATCGTCTCCATGCTTCAAATGCTCTTAAAAGCCAATTCTAAGGCATTTCGCGCATAAATGAAATGAACATATTTTTCTCCAAAACTATAACAGATGCAAGCTTGTCCTGTTTGGTGGAGATGATATTTAATAAAATAAGTAGAAATCCACTAAAAGTTTTGTTTGGTTATCTTGCAATCCCGAGATAATCGTCTCCATGCTTCAAATGCTCTTAAAAGCCAATTCTAAGGCATTTCGCGCATAAATGAAATGAACACATTTTTCTCCAAAACTATAACAGATGCAAGCTTGTCCTGTTTGGTGGAGATGATATTTAATAAAATAAGTAGAAATCCACTAAAAGTTTTGTTTGGTTATCTTGCAATCCCGAGATAATCGTCTCCATGCTTCAAATGCTCTTAAAAGCCAATTCTAAGGCATTTCGCGCATAAATGAAATGAACACATTTTTCTCCAAAACTATAACAGATGCAAGCTTGTCCTGTTTGGTGGAGATATTTAATAAAATAAGTAGAAATCCACTAAAAGTTTTGTTTGGTTATCTTGCAATCTCGAGATAATCGTCTCCATGCTTTAAATGCTCTTAAAAGCCATTTCTAAGGCATTTCGCGCATAAATGAAATGAACACATTTTTCTCCAAAACTATAACAGATGCAAGCTTGTCCTGTTTGGTGGAGATGATATTTAATAAAATAAATAGAAATCCACTAAAAGTTTTGTTTGGTTATCTTGCAATCCCGAGATAATCGTCTCCATGCTTCAAATGCTCTTAAAAGCCAATTCTAAGGCATTTCGCGCATAAATTAAATGAACACATTTTTCTCCAAAACTATAACAGATGCAAGCTTGTCCTGTTTGGTGGAGATGATATTTAATAAAATAAGTAGAAATCCACTAAAAGTTTTGTTTGGTTATCTTGCAATCCCGAGATAATCGTCTCCATGCTTCAAATGCTCTTAAAAGCCAATTCTAAGGCATTTCGCGCATAAATGAAATGAACACATTTTTCTCCAAAACTATAACAGATGCAAGCTTGTCCTGTTTGGTGGAGATGATATTTAATAAAATAAGTAAAAATCCACTAAAAGTTTTGTTTGGTTATCTTGCAATCCCGAGATAATCGTCTCCATGCTTCAAATGCTCTTAAAAGCGATTTCTAAGGCATTTCGTGCATAAATAAAATGAACACATTTTTCTCCAAAACTATAACAGATGCAAGCTTTTCCTGTTTGGTGGAGATGATATTTAATAAAATAAGTAGAAATCCACTAAAAGTTTTGTTTGGTTATCTTGCAATCCCGAGATAATCGTCTCCATGCTTCAAATGCTCTTAAAAGCCAATTCTAAGGCATTTCGCGCATAAATGAAATGAACACATTTTTCTCCAAAACTATAACAGATGCAAGCTTGTCCTGTTTGGTGGAGATGATATTTAATAAAATAAGTAGAAATCCACTAAAAGTTTTTTTGGTTATCTTGCAATCTCGAGACAAATCGTCTCCATGCTTTAAATGCTCTTAAAAGCCATTTCTAAGGCATTTCGCGCATAAATGAAATGAACACATTTTTCTCCAAAACTATAACAGATGCAAGCTTGTCCTGTTTGGTGGAGATGATATTTAATAAAATAAGTAGAAAGGCACTAAAAGTTTTGTTTGGTTATCTTGCAATCCCGAGATAATCGTCTCCATGCTTCAAATGCTCTTAAAAGCCAATTCTAAGGCATTTCGCGCATAAATGAAATGAACACATTTTTCTCCAAAACTATAACAGATGCAAGCTTGTCCTGTTTGGTGGAGATGATATTTAATAAAATAAGTAGAAATCCACTAAAAGTTTTTTTGGTTATCTTGCAATCTCGAGACAAATCGTCTCCATGCTTTAAATGCTCTTAAAAGCCATTTCTAAGGCATTTCGCGCATAAATGAAATGAACACATTTTTCTCCAAAACTATAACAGATGCAAGCTTGTCCTGTTTGGTGGAGATGATATTTAATAAAATAAGTAGAAAGGCACTAAAAGTTTTGTTTGGTTATCTTGCAATCCCGAGATAATCGTCTCCATGCTTCAAATGCTCTTAAAAGCCAATTCTAAGGCATTTCGCGCATAAATGAAATGAACACATTTTTCTCCAAAACTATAACAGATGCAAGCTTGTCCTGTTTGGTGGAGATGATATTTAATAAAATAAGTAGAAATCCACTAAAAGTTTTGTTTGGTTATCTTGCAATCCCGAGATAATCGTCTCCATGCTTCAAATGCTCTTAAAAGCCAATTCTAAGGCATTTCGCGCATAAATGAAATGAACACATTTTTCTCCAAAACTATAACAGATGCAAGCTTGTCCTGTTTGGTGGAGATGATATTTAATAAAATAAGTAGAAATCCACTAAAAGTTTTGTTTGGTTATCTTGCAATCCCAAGATAATCGTCTCCATGCTTCAAATGCTCTTACAAGCGATTTCTAAGGCATTTCGCGCATAAATGAAATAAACACATTTTTCTCCAAAACTATAACAGATGCAAACTTGTCCTGTTTGGTGGAGATGATATTTAATAAAATAAGTAGAAATCCACTAAAAGTTTTGTTTGGTTATCTTGCAATCTCGAGATAATCGTCTCCATGCTTCAAATGCTCTTAAAAGCGATTTCTAAGGCATTTCGCGCATAAATGAAATGAACACATTTTTCTCCAAAACTATAACAGATGCAAGCTTGTCCTGTTTGGTGGAGATGATATTTAATAAAATAAGTAGAAATCCACTAAAAGTTTTGTTTGGTTATCTTGCAATCCCGAGATAATCGTCTCTATGCTTCAAATGCTCTTAAAAGCCAATTCTAAGGCATTTCGCGCATAAATGAAATGAACACATTTTTCTCCAAAACTATAACAGATGCAAGCTTGTCCTGTTTGGTGGAGATGATATTTAATAAAAAAAGTAGAAATCCACTAAAAGTTTTGTTTGGTTATCTTGCAATCCCGAGATAATCGTCTCCATGCTTCAAATGCTCTTAAAAGCGATTTCTAAGGCATTTCGCGCATAAATGAAATGAACACATTTTTCTCCAAAACTATAACAGATGCAAACTTGTCCTGTTTGGTGGAGATGATATTTAATAAAATAAGTAGAAATCCACTAAAAGTTTTGTTTGGTTATCTTGCAATCCCGAGATAATCGTCTCCATGCTTCAAATGCTCTTAAAAGCCAATTCTAAGGCATTTCGCGCATAAATAAAATGAACACATTTTTCTCCAAAACTATAACAGATGCAAGCTTGTCCTGTTTGGTGGAGATGATATTTAATAAAATAAGTAGAAATCCACTAAAAGTTTTGTTTGGTTATCTTGCAATCCCGAGATAATCGTCTCCATGCTTCAAATGCTCTTAAAAGCCAATTCTAAGGCATTTCGCGCATAAATGAAATGAACACATTTTTCTCCAAAACTATAACAGATGCAAGCTTGTCCTGTTTGGTGGAGATGATATTTAATAAAATAAGTAGAAATCCACTAAAAGTTTTGTTTGGTTATCTTGCAATCCCGAGATAATCGTCTCCATGCTTCAAATGCTCTTAAAAGCCAATTCTAAGGCATTTCGCGCATAAATGAAATGAACACATTTTTCTCCAAAACTATAACAGATGCAAGCTTGTCCTGTTTGGTGGAGATGATATTTAATAAAATAAGTAGAAATCCACTAAAAGTTTTGTTTGGTTATCTTGCAATCCCGAGATAATCGTCTCCATGCTTCAAATGCTCTTAAAAGCCAATTCTAAGGCATTTCGCGCATAAATGAAATGAACACATTTTTCTCCAAAACTATAACAGATGCAAGCTTGTCCTGTTTGGTGGAGATGATATTTAATAAAATAAGTAGAAATCCACTAAAAGTTTTGTTTGGTTATCTTGCAATCCCGAGATAATCGTCTCCATGCTTCAAATGCTCTTAAAAGCCAATTCTAAGGCATTTCGCGCATAAATGAAATGAACACATTTTTCTCCAAAACTATAACAGATGCAAGCTTGTCCTGTTTGGTGGAGATGATATTTAATAAAATAAGTAGAAATCCACTAAAAGTTTTGTTTGGTTATCTTGCAATCCCGAGATAATCGTCTCCATGCTTCAAATGCTCTTAAAAGCCAATTCTAAGGCATTTCGCGCATAAATGAAATGAACACATTTTTCTCCAAAACTATAACAGATGCAAGCTTGTCCTGTTTGGTGGAGATATTTAATAAAATAAGTAGAAATCCACTAAAAGTTTTGTTTGGTTATCTTGCAATCTCGAGATAATCGTCTCCATGCTTTAAATGCTCTTAAAAGCCATTTCTAAGGCATTTCGCGCATAAATGAAATGAACACATTTTTCTCCAAAACTATAACAGATGCAAGCTTGTCCTGTTTGGTGGAGATGATATTTAATAAAATAAATAGAAATCCACTAAAAGTTTTGTTTGGTTATCTTGCAATCCCGAGATAATCGTCTCCATGCTTCAAATGCTCTTAAAAGCCAATTCTAAGGCATTTCGCGCATAAATTAAATGAACACATTTTTCTCCAAAACTATAACAGATGCAAGCTTGTCCTGTTTGGTGGAGATGATATTTAATAAAATAAGTAGAAATCCACTAAAAGTTTTGTTTGGTTATCTTGCAATCCCGAGATAATCGTCTCCATGCTTCAAATGCTCTTAAAAGCCAATTCTAAGGCATTTCGCGCATAAATGAAATGAACACATTTTTCTCCAAAACTATAACAGATGCAAGCTTGTCCTGTTTGGTGGAGATGATATTTAATAAAATAAGTAAAAATCCACTAAAAGTTTTGTTTGGTTATCTTGCAATCCCGAGATAATCGTCTCCATGCTTCAAATGCTCTTAAAAGCGATTTCTAAGGCATTTCGTGCATAAATAAAATGAACACATTTTTCTCCAAAACTATAACAGATGCAAGCTTTTCCTGTTTGGTGGAGATGATATTTAATAAAATAAGTAGAAATCCACTAAAAGTTTTGTTTGGTTATCTTGCAATCCCGAGATAATCGTCTCCATGCTTCAAATGCTCTTAAAAGCCAATTCTAAGGCATTTCGCGCATAAATGAAATGAACACATTTTTCTCCAAAACTATAACAGATGCAAGCTTGTCCTGTTTGGTGGAGATGATATTTAATAAAATAAGTAGAAATCCACTAAAAGTTTTTTTGGTTATCTTGCAATCTCGAGACAAATCGTCTCCATGCTTTAAATGCTCTTAAAAGCCATTTCTAAGGCATTTCGCGCATAAATGAAATGAACACATTTTTCTCCAAAACTATAACAGATGCAAGCTTGTCCTGTTTGGTGGAGATGATATTTAATAAAATAAGTAGAAAGGCACTAAAAGTTTTGTTTGGTTATCTTGCAATCCCGAGATAATCGTCTCCATGCTTCAAATGCTCTTAAAAGCCAATTCTAAGGCATTTCGCGCATAAATGAAATGAACACATTTTTCTCCAAAACTATAACAGATGCAAGCTTGTCCTGTTTGGTGGAGATGATATTTAATAAAATAAGTAGAAATCCACTAAAAGTTTTGTTTGGTTATCTTGCAATCCCGAGATAATCGTCTCCATGCTTCAAATGCTCTTAAAAGCCAATTCTAAGGCATTTCGCGCATAAATGAAATGAACACATTTTTCTCCAAAACTATAACAGATGCAAGCTTGTCCTGTTTGGTGGAGATGATATTTAATAAAATAAGTAGAAATCCACTAAAAGTTTTGTTTGGTTATCTTGCAATCCCGAGATAATCGTCTCCATGCTTCAAATGCTCTTAAAAGCCAATTCTAAGGCATTTCGCGCATAAATGAAATGAACACATTTTTCTCCAAAACTATAACAGATGCAAGCTTGTCCTGTTTGGTGGAGATGATATTTAATAAAATAAGTAGAAATCCACTAAAAGTTTTGTTTGGTTATCTTGCAATCCCGAGATAATCGTCTCCATGCTTCAAATGCTCTTAAAAGCCAATTCTAAGGCATTTCGCGCATAAATGAAATGAACACATTTTTCTCCAAAACTATAACAGATGCAAGCTTGTCCTGTTTGGTGGAGATATTTAATAAAATAAGTAGAAATCCACTAAAAGTTTTGTTTGGTTATCTTGCAATCTCGAGATAATCGTCTCCATGCTTTAAATGCTCTTAAAAGCCATTTCTAAGGCATTTCGCGCATAAATGAAATGAACACATTTTTCTCCAAAACTATAACAGATGCAAGCTTGTCCTGTTTGGTGGAGATGATATTTAATAAAATAAATAGAAATCCACTAAAAGTTTTGTTTGGTTATCTTGCAATCCCGAGATAATCGTCTCCATGCTTCAAATGCTCTTAAAAGCCAATTCTAAGGCATTTCGCGCATAAATTAAATGAACACATTTTTCTCCAAAACTATAACAGATGCAAGCTTGTCCTGTTTGGTGGAGATGATATTTAATAAAATAAGTAGAAATCCACTAAAAGTTTTGTTTGGTTATCTTTCAATCCCGAGATAATCGTCTCCATGCTTCAAATGCTCTTAAAAGCCAATTCTAAGGCATTTCGCGCATAAATGAAATGAACACATTTTTCTCCAAAACTATAACAGATGCAAGCTTGTCCTGTTTGGTGGAGATGATATTTAATAAAATAAGTAAAAATCCACTAAAAGTTTTGTTTGGTTATCTTGCAATCCCGAGATAATCGTCTCCATGCTTCAAATGCTCTTAAAAGCGATTTCTAAGGCATTTCGTGCATAAATAAAATGAACACATTTTTCTCCAAAACTATAACAGATGCAAGCTTTTCCTGTTTGGTGGAGATGATATTTAATAAAATAAGTAGAAATCCACTAAAAGTTTTGTTTGGTTATCTTGCAATCCCGAGATAATCGTCTCCATGCTTCAAATGCTCTTAAAAGCCAATTCTAAGGCATTTCGCGCATAAATGAAATGAACACATTTTTCTCCAAAACTATAACAGATGCAAGCTTGTCCTGTTTGGTGGAGATGATATTTAATAAAATAAGTAGAAATCCACTAAAAGTTTTTTTGGTTATCTTGCAATCTCGAGACAAATCGTCTCCATGCTTTAAATGCTCTTAAAAGCCATTTCTAAGGCATTTCGCGCATAAATGAAATGAACACATTTTTCTCCAAAACTATAACAGATGCAAGCTTGTCCTGTTTGGTGGAGATGATATTTAATAAAATAAGTAGAAAGGCACTAAAAGTTTTGTTTGGTTATCTTGCAATCCCGAGATAATCGTCTCCATGCTTCAAATGCTCTTAAAAGCCAATTCTAAGGCATTTCGCGCATAAATGAAATGAACACATTTTTCTCCAAAACTATAACAGATGCAAGCTTGTCCTGTTTGGTGGAGATGATATTTAATAAAATAAGTAGAAATCCACTAAAAGTTTTGTTTGGTTATCTTGCAATCCCGAGATAATCGTCTCCATGCTTCAAATGCTCTTAAAAGCCAATTCTAAGGCATTTCGCGCATAAATGAAATGAACACATTTTTCTCCAAAACTATAACAGATGCAAGCTTGTCCTGTTTGGTGGAGATGATATTTAATAAAATAAGTAGAAATCCACTAAAAGTTTTGTTTGGTTATCTTGCAATCCCAAGATAATCGTCTCCATGCTTCAAATGCTCTTAAAAGCGATTTCTAAGGCATTTCGCGCATAAATGAAATAAACACATTTTTCTCCAAAACTATAACAGATGCAAACTTGTCCTGTTTGGTGGAGATGATATTTAATAAAATAAGTAGAAATCCACTAAAAGTTTTGTTTGGTTATCTTGCAATCTCGAGATAATCGTCTCCATGCTTCAAATGCTCTTAAAAGCGATTTCTAAGGCATTTCGCGCATAAATGAAATGAACACATTTTTCTCCAAAACTATAACAGATGCAAACTTGTCCTGTTTGGTGGAGATGATATTTAATAAAATAAGTAGAAATCCACTAAAAGTTTTGTTTGGTTATCTTGCAATCCCGAGATAATCGTCTCCATGCTTCAAATGCTCTTAAAAGCCAATTCTAAGGCATTTCGCGCATAAATAAAATGAACACATTTTTCTCCAAAACTATAACAGATGCAAGCTTGTCCTGTTTGGTGGAGATGATATTTAATAAAATAAGTAGAAATCCACTAAAAGTTTTGTTTGGTTATCTTGCAATCCCGAGATAATCGTCTCCATGCTTCAAATGCTCTTAAAAGCCAATTCTAAGGCATTTCGCGCATAAATGAAATGAACACATTTTTCTCCAAAACTATAACAGATGCAAGCTTGTCCTGTTTGGTGGAGATGATATTTAATAAAATAAGTAGAAATCCACTAAAAGTTTTGTTTGGTTATCTTGCAATCCCGAGATAATCGTCTCCATGCTTCAAATGCTCTTAAAAGCCAATTCTAAGGCATTTCGCGCATAAATGAACACATTTTTCTCCAAAACTATAACAGATGCAAGCTTGTCCTGTTTGGTGGAGATGATATTTAATAAAATAAGTAGAAATCCACTAAAAGTTTTGTTTGGTTATCTTGCAATCCCGAGATAATCGTCTCCATGCTTCAAATGCTCTTAAAAGCCAATTCTAAGGCATTTCGCGCATAAATGAAATGAACACATTTTTCTCCAAAACTATAACAGATGCAAGCTTGTCCTGTTTGGTGGAGATGATATTTAATAAAATAAGTAGAAATCCATTAAAAGTTTTGTTTGGTTATCTTGCAATCTCGAGATAATCGTCTCCATGCTTTAAATGCTCTTAAAAGCCATTTCTAAGGCATTTCGCGCATAAATGAAATGAACACATTTTTCTCCAAAACTATAACAGATGCAAGCTTGTCCTGTTTGGTGGAGATGATATTTAATAAAATAAATAGAAATCCACTAAAAGTTTTGTTTGGTTATCTTGCAATCCCGAGATAATCGTCTCCATGCTTCAAATGCTCTTAAAAGCCAATTCTAAGGCATTTCGCGCATAAATAAAATGAACACATTTTTCTCCAAAACTATAACAGATGCAAGCTTGTCCTGTTTGGTGGAGATGATATTTAATAAAATAAGTAGAAATCCACTAAAAGTTTTGTTTGGTTATCTTGCAATCCCGAGATAATCGTCTCCATGCTTCAAATGCTCTTAAAAGCCAATTCTAAGGCATTTCGCGCATAAATGAAATGAACACATTTTTCTCCAAAACTATAACAGATGCAAGCTTGTCCTGTTTGGTGGAGATGATATTTAATAAAATAAATAGAAATCCACTAAAAGTTTTGTTTGGTTATCTTGCAATCCCGAGATAATCGTCTCCATGCTTCAAATGCTCTTAAAAGCCAATTCTAAGGCATTTCGCGCATAAATGAAATGAACACATTTTTCTCCAAAACTATAACAGATGCAAGCTTGTCCTGTTTGGTGGAGATGATATTTAATAAAATAAGTAGAAATCCACTAAAATGTTTGTTTGGTTATCTTGCAATCCCGAGATAATCGTCTCCATGCTTCAAATGCTCTTAAAAGCCAATTCTAAGGCATTTCGCGCATAAATGAAATGAACACCTTTTTCTCCAAAACTATAACAGATGCAAGCTTGTCCTGTTTGGTGGAGATGATATTTAATAAAATAAGTAGAAATCCACTAAAAGTTTTGTTTGGTTATCTTGCAATCCCGAGATAATCGTCTCCATGCTTCAAATGCTCTTAAAAGCCAATTCTAAGGCATTTCACGCATAAATGAAATGAACACATTTTTCTCCAAAACTATAACAGATGCAAGCTTGTCCTGTTTGGTGGAGATGATATTTAATAAAATAAGTAGAAATCCACTAAAAGTTTTGTTTGGTTATCTTGCAATCCCGAGATAATCGTCTCCATGCTTCAAATGCTCTTAAAAGCGATTTCTAAGGCATTTCGCGCATAAATGAAATGAACACATTTTTCTCCAAAACTATAACAGATGCAAACTTGTCCTGTTTGGTGGAGATGATATTTAATAAAATAAGTAGAAATCCACTAAAAGTTTTGTTTGGTTATCTTGCAATCTCGAGATAATCGTCTCCATGCTTCAAATGCTCTTAAAAGCGATTTCTAAGGCATTTCGCGCATAAATGAAATGAACACATTTTTCTCCAAAACTATAACAGATGCAAACTTGTCCTGTTTGGTGGAGATGATATTTAATAAAATAAGTAGAAATCCACTAAAAGTTTTGTTTGGTTATCTTGCAATCCCGAGATAATCGTCTCCATGCTTCAAATGCTCTTAAAAGCCAATTCTAAGGCATTTCGCGCATAAATGAAATGAACACATTTTTCTCCTAAACTATAACAGATGCAAGCTTGTCCTGTTTGGTGGAGATGATATTTAATAAAATAAGTAGAAATCCACTCAAAGTTTTGTTTGGTTATCTTGCAATCCCGAGATAATCGTCTCCATGCTTCAAATGCTCTTAAAAGCCAATTCTAAGGCATTTCGCGCATAAATGAATTGAACACATTTTTCTCCAAAACTATAACAGATGCAAGCTTGTCCTGTTTGGTGGAGATGATATTTAATAAAATAAGTAGAAATCCACTAAAAGTTTTGTTTGGTTATCTTGCAATCCCGAGATAATCGTCTCCATGCTTCAAATGCTCTTAAAAGCCAATTCTAAGGCATTTCGCGCATAAATGAAATGAACACATTTTTCTCCAAAACTATAACAGATGCAAGCTTGTCCTGTTTGGTGGAGATGATATTTAATAAAATAAGTAGAAATCCACTAAAAGTTTTGTTTGGTTATCTTGCAATCCCGAGATAATCGTCTCCATGCTTCAAATGCTCTTAAAAGCGATTTCTAAGGCATTTCGCGCATAAATGAAATGAACACATTTTTCTCCAAAACTATAACAGATGCAAGCTTGTCCTGTTTGGTGGAGATGATATTTAATAAAATAAATAGAAATCCACTAAAAGTTTTGTTTGGTTATCTTGCAATCCCGAGATAATCGACTCCATGCTTCAAATGCTTTTAAAAGCCAATTCTAAGGCATTTCGCGCATAAATGAAATGAACACATTTTTCTCCAAAACTATAACAGATGCAAGCTTGTCCTGTTTGGTGGAGATGATATTTAATAAAATAAATAGAAATCCACTAAAAGTTTTGTTTGGTTATCTTGCAATCCTGAGATAATCGTCTCCATGCTTCAAATGCTCTTAAAAGCCAATTCTAAGGCATTTTGCGCATAAATGAAATGAACACATTTTTCTCCAAAACTATAACAGATGCAAGCTTGTCCTGTTTGGTGGAGATGATATTTAATAAAATAAGTAGAAATCCACTAAAAGTTTTGTTTGGTTATCTTGCAATCCCGAGATAATCGTCTCCATGCTTCAAATGCTCTTAAAAGCCAATTCTAAGGCATTTCGCGCATAAATGAAATGAACACATTTTTCTCCAAAACTATAACAGATGCAAGCTTGTCCTGTTTGGTGGAGATGATATTTAATAAAATAAGTAGAAATCCACTAAAAGTTTTGTTTGGTTATCTTGCAATCCCGAGATAATCGTCTCCATGCTTCAAATGCTCTTAAAAGCGATTTCTAAGGCATTTCGCGCATAAATAAAATGAACACATTTTTCTCCAAAACTATAACAGATGCAAGCTTGTCCTGTTTGGTGGAGATGATATTTAATAAAATAAATAGAAATCCACTAAAAGTTTTGTTTGGTTATCTTGCAATCCTGAGATAATCGTCTCCATGCTTCAAATGCTCTTAAAAGCCAATTCTAATGCATTTCGCGCATAAATGAATTGAACACATTTTTCTCCAAAACTATAACAGATGCAAGCTTGTCCTGTTTGGTGGAGATGATATTTAATAAAATAAGTAGAAATCCACTAAAAGTTTTGTTTGGTTATCTTGCAATCCCGAGATAATCGTCTCCATGCTTCAAATGCTCTTAAAAGCCAATTCTAAGGCATTTCGCGCATAAATGAAATGAACACATTTTTCTCCAAAACTATAACAGATGCAAGCTTGTCCTGTTTGGTGGAGATGATATTTAATAAAATAAGTAGAAATCCACTAAAAGTTTTGTTTGGTTATCTTGCAATCCCGAGATAATCGTCTCCATGCTTCAAATGCTCTTAAAAGCGATTTCTAAGGCATTTCGCGCATAAATGAAATGAACACATTTTTCTCCAAAACTATAACAGATGCAAGCTTGTCCTGTTTGGTGGAGATGATATTTAATAAAATAAATAGAAATCCACTAAAAGTTTTGTTTGGTTATCTTGCAATCCCGAGATAATCGACTCCATGCTTCAAATGCTTTTAAAAGCCAATTCTAAGGCATTTCGCGCATAAATGAAATGAACACATTTTTCTCCAAAACTATAACAGATGCAAGCTTGTCCTGTTTGGTGGAGATGATATTTAATAAAATAAATAGAAATCCACTAAAAGTTTTGTTTGGTTATCTTGCAATCCTGAGATAATCGTCTCCATGCTTCAAATGCTCTTAAAAGCCAATTCTAAGGCATTTTGCGCATAAATGAAATGAACACATTTTTCTCCAAAACTATAACAGATGCAAGCTTGTCCTGTTTGGTGGAGATGATATTTAATAAAATAAGTAGAAATCCACTAAAAGTTTTGTTTGGTTATCTTGCAATCCCGAGATAATCGTCTCCATGCTTCAAATGCTCTTAAAAGCCAATTCTAAGGCATTTCGCGCATAAATGAAATGAACACATTTTTCTCCAAAACTATAACAGATGCAAGCTTGTCCTGTTTGGTGGAGATGATATTTAATAAAATAAGTAGAAATCCACTAAAAGTTTTGTTTGGTTATCTTGCAATTCCGAGATAATCGTCTCCATGCTTCAAATGCTCTTAAAAGCCAATTCTAAGGCATTTCTCGCATAAATAAAATGAACACATTTTTCTCCAAAACTATAACAGATGCAAGCTTGTCCTGTTTGGTGGAGATGATATTTAATAAAATAAGTAGAAATCCACTAAAAGTTTTGTTTGGTTATCTTGCAATCTCGAGATAATCGTCTCTATGCTTTAAATGCTCTTAAAAGCCAATTCTAAGGCATTTCGCGCATAAATGAAATGAACACATTTTTCTCCAAAACTATAACAGATGCAAGCTTGTCCTGTTTGGTGGAGATGATATTTAATAAAATAAGTAGAAATCCACTAAAAGTTTTGTTTGGTATCTTGCAATCTCGAGATAATCGTCTATATGCTTTAAATGCTCTTAAAAGCCATTTTTAAGGCATTTCGCGCATAAATGAAATGAACACATTTTTCTCCAAAACTATAACAGATGCAAGCTTGTCCTGTTTGGTGGGGATGATATTTAATAAAATAAATAGAAATCCACTAAAAGTTTTGTTTGGTTATCTTGCAATCCCGAGATAATCGTCTCCATGCTTCAAATGCTCTTAAAAGCCAATTCTAAGGCATTTCGCGCATAAATGAAATGAACACATTTTTCTCCAAAACTATAACAGATGCAAGCTTGTCCTGTTTGGTGGAGATGATATTTAATAAAATAAGTAGAAATCCACTAAAAGTTTTGTTTGGTTATCTTGCAATCCCGAGATAATCGTCTCCATGCTTCAAATGCTCTTAAAAGCCAATTCTAAGGCATTTCGCGCATAAATGAAATGAACACATTTTTCTCCAAAACTATAACAGATGCAAGCTTGTCCTGTTTGGTGGAGATGATATTTAATAAAATAAGTAGAAATCCACTAAAAGTTTTGTTTGGTTATCTTGCAATTCTGAGATAATCGTCTCCATGCTTCAAATGCTCTTAAAAGCCAATTCTAAGGCATTTCGCGCATAAATAAAAAGAACACATTTTTCTCCAAAACTATAACAGATGCAAGCTTGTCCTGTTTGGTGGAGATGATATTTAATAAAATAAGTAGAAATCCACTAAAAGTTTTGTTTGGTTATCTTCCAATCTCGAGATAATCGTCTCTATGCTTTAAATGCTCTTAAAAGCCAATTCTAAGGCATTTCGCGCATAAATGAAATGAACACATTTTTCTCCAAAACTATAACAGATGCAAGCTTGTCCTGTTTGGTGGAGATGATATTTAATAAAATAAGTAGAAATCCACTAAAAGTTTTGTTTGGTTATCTTGCAATCTCGAGATAATCGTCTCTATGCTTTAAATGCTCTTAAAAGCCATTTTTAAGGCATTTCGCGCATAAATGAAATGAACACATTTTTCTCCAAAACTATAACAGATGCAAGCTTGTCCTGTTTGGTGGGGATGATATTTAATAAAATAAATAGAAATCCACTAAAAGTTTTGTTTGGTTATCTTGCAATCCCGAGATAATCGTCTCGATGCTTCAAATGCTCTTAAAAGCCAATTCTAAGGCATTTCGCGCATAAATGAAATGAACACATTTTTCTCCAAAACTATAACAGATGCAAGCTTGTCCTGTTTGGTGGAGATGATATTTAATAAAATAAGTAGAAATCCACTAAAAGTTTTGTTAGGTTATCTTGCAATCTCGAGATAATCGTCTCTATGCTTTAAATGCTCTTAAAAGCCATTTTTAAGGCATTTCGCGCATAAATGAAATGAACACATTTTTCTCCAAAACTATAACAGATGCAAGCTTGTCCTGTTTGGTGGAGATGATATTTAATAAAATAAGTAGAAAGGCACTAAAAGTTTTGTTTGGTTATCTTGCAATCCCGAGATAATCGTCTCCATGCTTCAAATGCTCTTAAAAGCCAATTCTAAGGCATTTCGCGCATAAATGAAATGAACACATTTTTCTCCAAAACTATAACAGATGCAAGCTTGTCCTGTTTGGTGGAGATGATATTTAATAAAATAAGTAGAAATCCACTAAAAGTTTTGTTTGGTTATCTTGCAATCCCGAGATAATCGTCTCCATGCTTCAAATGCTCTTAAAAGCCAATTCTAAGGCATTTCGCGCATAAATGAAATGAACACATTTTTCTCCAAAACTATAACAGATGCAAGCTTGTCCTGTTTGGTGGAGATGATATTTAATAAAATAAGTAGAAATCCACTAAAAGTTTTGTTTGGTTATCTTGCAATCCCAAGATAATCGTCTCCATGCTTCAAATGCTCTTAAAAGCGATTTCTAAGGCATTTCGCGCATAAATGAAATAAACACATTTTTCTCCAAAACTATAACAGATGCAAACTTGTCCTGTTTGGTGGAGATGATATTTAATAAAATAAGTAGAAATCCACTAAAAGTTTTGTTTGGTTATCTTGCAATCTCGAGATAATCGTCTCCATGCTTCAAATGCTCTTAAAAGCGATTTCTAAGGCATTTCGCGCATAAATGAAATGAACACATTTTTCTCCAAAACTATAACAGATGCAAACTTGTCCTGTTTGGTGGAGATGATATTTAATAAAATAAGTAGAAATCCACTAAAAGTTTTGTTTGGTTATCTTGCAATCCCGAGATAATCGTCTCCATGCTTCAAATGCTCTTAAAAGCCAATTCTAAGGCATTTCGCGCATAAATAAAATGAACACATTTTTCTCCAAAACTATAACAGATGCAAGCTTGTCCTGTTTGGTGGAGATGATATTTAATAAAATAAGTAGAAATCCACTAAAAGTTTTGTTTGGTTATCTTGCAATCCCGAGATAATCGTCTCCATGCTTCAAATGCTCTTAAAAGCCAATTCTAAGGCATTTCGCGCATAAATGAAATGAACACATTTTTCTCCAAAACTATAACAGATGCAAGCTTGTCCTGTTTGGTGGAGATGATATTTAATAAAATAAGTAGAAATCCACTAAAAGTTTTGTTTGGTTATCTTGCAATCCCGAGATAATCGTCTCCATGCTTCAAATGCTCTTAAAAGCCAATTCTAAGGCATTTCGCGCATAAATGAACACATTTTTCTCCAAAACTATAACAGATGCAAGCTTGTCCTGTTTGGTGGAGATGATATTTAATAAAATAAGTAGAAATCCACTAAAAATTTTGTTTGGTTATCTTGCAATCCCGAGATAATCGTCTCCATGCTTCAAATGCTCTTAAAAGCCAATTCTAAGGCATTTCGCGCATAAATGAAATGAACACATTTTTCTCCAAAACTATAACAGATGCAAGCTTGTCCTGTTTGGTGGAGATGATATTTAATAAAATAAGTAGAAATCCATTAAAAGTTTTGTTTGGTTATCTTGCAATCTCGAGATAATCGTCTCCATGCTTTAAATGCTCTTAAAAGCCATTTCTAAGGCATTTCGCGCATAAATGAAATGAACACATTTTTCTCCAAAACTATAACAGATGCAAGCTTGTCCTGTTTGGTGGAGATGATATTTAATAAAATAAATAGAAATCCACTAAAAGTTTTGTTTGGTTATCTTGCAATCCCGAGATAATCGTCTCCATGCTTCAAATGCTCTTAAAAGCCAATTCTAAGGCATTTCGCGCATAAATAAAATGAACACATTTTTCTCCAAAACTATAACAGATGCAAGCTTGTCCTGTTTGGTGGAGATGATATTTAATAAAATAAGTAGAAATCCACTAAAAGTTTTGTTTGGTTATCTTGCAATCCCGAGATAATCGTCTCCATGCTTCAAATGCTCTTAAAAGCCAATTCTAAGGCATTTCGCGCATAAATGAAATGAACACATTTTTCTCCAAAACTATAACAGATGCAAGCTTGTCCTGTTTGGTGGAGATGATATTTAATAAAATAAATAGAAATCCACTAAAAGTTTTGTTTGGTTATCTTGCAATCCCGAGATAATCGTCTCCATGCTTCAAATGCTCTTAAAAGCCAATTCTAAGGCATTTCGCGCATAAATGAAATGAACACATTTTTCTCCAAAACTATAACAGATGCAAGCTTGTCCTGTTTGGTGGAGATGATATTTAATAAAATAAGTAGAAATCCACTAAAATGTTTGTTTGGTTATCTTGCAATCCCGAGATAATCGTCTCCATGCTTCAAATGCTCTTAAAAGCCAATTCTAAGGCATTTCGCGCATAAATGAAATGAACACCTTTTTCTCCAAAACTATAACAGATGCAAGCTTGTCCTGTTTGGTGGAGATGATATTTAATAAAATAAGTAGAAATCCACTAAAAGTTTTGTTTGGTTATCTTGCAATCCCGAGATAATCGTCTCCATGCTTCAAATGCTCTTAAAAGCCAATTCTAAGGCATTTCACGCATAAATGAAATGAACACATTTTTCTCCAAAACTATAACAGATGCAAGCTTGTCCTGTTTGGTGGAGATGATATTTAATAAAATAAGTAGAAATCCACTAAAAGTTTTGTTTGGTTATCTTGCAATCCCGAGATAATCGTCTCCATGCTTCAAATGCTCTTAAAAGCGATTTCTAAGGCATTTCGCGCATAAATGAAATGAACACATTTTTCTCCAAAACTATAACAGATGCAAACTTGTCCTGTTTGGTGGAGATGATATTTAATAAAATAAGTAGAAATCCACTAAAAGTTTTGTTTGGTTATCTTGCAATCTCGAGATAATCGTCTCCATGCTTCAAATGCTCTTAAAAGCGATTTCTAAGGCATTTCGCGCATAAATGAAATGAACACATTTTTCTCCAAAACTATAACAGATGCAAACTTGTCCTGTTTGGTGGAGATGATATTTAATAAAATAAGTAGAAATCCACTAAAAGTTTTGTTTGGTTATCTTGCAATCCCGAGATAATCGTCTCCATGCTTCAAATGCTCTTAAAAGCCAATTCTAAGGCATTTCGCGCATAAATGAAATGAACACATTTTTCTCCTAAACTATAACAGATGCAAGCTTGTCCTGTTTGGTGGAGATGATATTTAATAAAATAAGTAGAAATCCACTCAAAGTTTTGTTTGGTTATCTTGCAATCCCGAGATAATCGTCTCCATGCTTCAAATGCTCTTAAAAGCCAATTCTAAGGCATTTCGCGCATAAATGAATTGAACACATTTTTCTCCAAAACTATAACAGATGCAAGCTTGTCCTGTTTGGTGGAGATGATATTTAATAAAATAAGTAGAAATCCACTAAAAGTTTTGTTTGGTTATCTTGCAATCCCGAGATAATCGTCTCCATGCTTCAAATGCTCTTAAAAGCCAATTCTAAGGCATTTCGCGCATAAATGAAATGAACACATTTTTCTCCAAAACTATAACAGATGCAAGCTTGTCCTGTTTGGTGGAGATGATATTTAATAAAATAAGTAGAAATCCACTAAAAGTTTTGTTTGGTTATCTTGCAATCCCGAGATAATCGTCTCCATGCTTCAAATGCTCTTAAAAGCGATTTCTAAGGCATTTCGCGCATAAATGAAATGAACACATTTTTCTCCAAAACTATAACAGATGCAAGCTTGTCCTGTTTGGTGGAGATGATATTTAATAAAATAAATAGAAATCCACTAAAAGTTTTGTTTGGTTATCTTGCAATCCCGAGATAATCGACTCCATGCTTCAAATGCTTTTAAAAGCCAATTCTAAGGCATTTCGCGCATAAATGAAATGAACACATTTTTCTCCAAAACTATAACAGATGCAAGCTTGTCCTGTTTGGTGGAGATGATATTTAATAAAATAAATAGAAATCCACTAAAAGTTTTGTTTGGTTATCTTGCAATCCTGAGATAATCGTCTCCATGCTTCAAATGCTCTTAAAAGCCAATTCTAAGGCATTTTGCGCATAAATGAAATGAACACATTTTTCTCCAAAACTATAACAGATGCAAGCTTGTCCTGTTTGGTGGAGATGATATTTAATAAAATAAGTAGAAATCCACTAAAAGTTTTGTTTGGTTATCTTGCAATCCCGAGATAATCGTCTCCATGCTTCAAATGCTCTTAAAAGCCAATTCTAAGGCATTTCGCGCATAAATGAAATGAACACATTTTTCTCCAAAACTATAACAGATGCAAGCTTGTCCTGTTTGGTGGAGATGATATTTAATAAAATAAGTAGAAATCCACTAAAAGTTTTGTTTGGTTATCTTGCAATCCCGAGATAATCGTCTCCATGCTTCAAATGCTCTTAAAAGCGATTTCTAAGGCATTTCGCGCATAAATAAAATGAACACATTTTTCTCCAAAACTATAACAGATGCAAGCTTGTCCTGTTTGGTGGAGATGATATTTAATAAAATAAATAGAAATCCACTAAAAGTTTTGTTTGGTTATCTTGCAATCCTGAGATAATCGTCTCCATGCTTCAAATGCTCTTAAAAGCCAATTCTAAGGCATTTCGCGCATAAATGAATTGAACACATTTTTCTCCAAAACTATAACAGATGCAAGCTTGTCCTGTTTGGTGGAGATGATATTTAATAAAATAAGTAGAAATCCACTAAAAGTTTTGTTTGGTTATCTTGCAATCCCGAGATAATCGTCTCCATGCTTCAAATGCTCTTAAAAGCCAATTCTAAGGCATTTCGCGCATAAATGAAATGAACACATTTTTCTCCAAAACTATAACAGATGCAAGCTTGTCCTGTTTGGTGGAGATGATATTTAATAAAATAAGTAGAAATCCACTAAAAGTTTTGTTTGGTTATCTTGCAATCCCGAGATAATCGTCTCCATGCTTCAAATGCTCTTAAAAGCGATTTCTAAGGCATTTCGCGCATAAATGAAATGAACACATTTTTCTCCAAAACTATAACAGATGCAAGCTTGTCCTGTTTGGTGGAGATGATATTTAATAAAATAAATAGAAATCCACTAAAAGTTTTGTTTGGTTATCTTGCAATCCCGAGATAATCGACTCCATGCTTCAAATGCTTTTAAAAGCCAATTCTAAGGCATTTCGCGCATAAATGAAATGAACACATTTTTCTCCAAAACTATAACAGATGCAAGCTTGTCCTGTTTGGTGGAGATGATATTTAATAAAATAAATAGAAATCCACTAAAAGTTTTGTTTGGTTATCTTGCAATCCTGAGATAATCGTCTCCATGCTTCAAATGCTCTTAAAAGCCAATTCTAAGGCATTTTGCGCATAAATGAAATGAACACATTTTTCTCCAAAACTATAACAGATGCAAGCTTGTCCTGTTTGGTGGAGATGATATTTAATAAAATAAGTAGAAATCCACTAAAAGTTTTGTTTGGTTATCTTGCAATCCCGAGATAATCGTCTCCATGCTTCAAATGCTCTTAAAAGCCAATTCTAAGGCATTTCGCGCATAAATGAAATGAACACATTTTTCTCCAAAACTATAACAGATGCAAGCTTGTCCTGTTTGGTGGAGATGATATTTAATAAAATAAGTAGAAATCCACTAAAAGTTTTGTTTGGTTATCTTGCAATTCCGAGATAATCGTCTCCATGCTTCAAATGCTCTTAAAAGCCAATTCTAAGGCATTTCTCGCATAAATAAAATGAACACATTTTTCTCCAAAACTATAACAGATGCAAGCTTGTCCTGTTTGGTGGAGATGATATTTAATAAAATAAGTAGAAATCCACTAAAAGTTTTGTTTGGTTATCTTGCAATCTCGAGATAATCGTCTCTATGCTTTAAATGCTCTTAAAAGCCAATTCTAAGGCATTTCGCGCATAAATGAAATGAACACATTTTTCTCCAAAACTATAACAGATGCAAGCTTGTCCTGTTTGGTGGAGATGATATTTAATAAAATAAGTAGAAATCCACTAAAAGTTTTGTTTGGTATCTTGCAATCTCGAGATAATCGTCTCTATGCTTTAAATGCTCTTAAAAGCCATTTTTAAGGCATTTCGCGCATAAATGAAATGAACACATTTTTCTCCAAAACTATAACAGATGCAAGCTTGTCCTGTTTGGTGGGGATGATATTTAATAAAATAAATAGAAATCCACTAAAAGTTTTGTTTGGTTATCTTGCAATCCCGAGATAATCGTCTCCATGCTTCAAATGCTCTTAAAAGCCAATTCTAAGGCATTTCGCGCATAAATGAAATGAACACATTTTTCTCCAAAACTATAACAGATGCAAGCTTGTCCTGTTTGGTGGAGATGATATTTAATAAAATAAGTAGAAATCCACTAAAAGTTTTGTTTGGTTATCTTGCAATCCCGAGATAATCGTCTCCATGCTTCAAATGCTCTTAAAAGCCAATTCTAAGGCATTTCGCGCATAAATGAAATGAACACATTTTTCTCCAAAACTATAACAGATGCAAGCTTGTCCTGTTTGGTGGAGATGATATTTAATAAAATAAGTAGAAATCCACTAAAAGTTTTGTTTGGTTATCTTGCAATTCTGAGATAATCGTCTCCATGCTTCAAATGCTCTTAAAAGCCAATTCTAAGGCATTTCGCGCATAAATAAAAAGAACACATTTTTCTCCAAAACTATAACAGATGCAAGCTTGTCCTGTTTGGTGGAGATGATATTTAATAAAATAAGTAGAAATCCACTAAAAGTTTTGTTTGGTTATCTTCCAATCTCGAGATAATCGTCTCTATGCTTTAAATGCTCTTAAAAGCCAATTCTAAGGCATTTCGCGCATAAATGAAATGAACACATTTTTCTCCAAAACTATAACAGATGCAAGCTTGTCCTGTTTGGTGGAGATGATATTTAATAAAATAAGTAGAAATCCACTAAAAGTTTTGTTTGGTTATCTTGCAATCTCGAGATAATCGTCTCTATGCTTTAAATGCTCTTAAAAGCCATTTTTAAGGCATTTCGCGCATAAATGAAATGAACACATTTTTCTCCAAAACTATAACAGATGCAAGCTTGTCCTGTTTGGTGGGGATGATATTTAATAAAATAAATAGAAATCCACTAAAAGTTTTGTTTGGTTATCTTGCAATCCCGAGATAATCGTCTCGATGCTTCAAATGCTCTTAAAAGCCAATTCTAAGGCATTTCGCGCATAAATGAAATGAACACATTTTTCTCCAAAACTATAACAGATGCAAGCTTGTCCTGTTTGGTGGAGATGATATTTAATAAAATAAGTAGAAATCCACTAAAAGTTTTGTTAGGTTATCTTGCAATCTCGAGATAATCGTCTCTATGCTTTAAATGCTCTTAAAAGCCATTTTTAAGGCATTTCGCGCATAAATGAAATGAACACATTTTTCTCCAAAACTATAACAGATGCAAGCTTGTCCTGTTTGGTGGGGATGATATTTAATAAAATAAATAGAAATCCACTAAAAGTTTTGTTTGGTTATCTTGCAATCCCGAGATAATCGTCTCCATGCTTCAAATGCTCTTAAAAGCCAATTCTAAGGCATTTCGCGCATAAATGAAATGAACACATTTTTCTCCAAAACTTTAACAGATGCAAGCTTGTCCTGTTTGGTGGAGATGATATTTAATAAAATAAGTAGAAATCCACTAAAAGTTTTGTTTGGTTATCTTGCAATCCCGAGATAATCGTCTCCATGCTTCAAATGCTCTTAAAAGCCAATTCTAAGGCATTTCGCGCATAAATGAAATGAACACATTTTTCTCCAAAACTATAACAGATGCAAGCTTGTCCTGTTTGGTGGAGATGATATTTAATAAAATAAGTAGAAATCCACTAAAAGTTTTGTTTGGTTATCTTGCAATTCCGAGATAATCGTCTCCATGCTTCAAATGCTCTTAAAAGCCAATTCTAAGGCATTTCGCGCATAAATAAAACGAACACATTTTTCTCCAAAACTATAACAGATGCATGCTTTTCCGGTTTGGTGGAGATGATATTTAATAAAATAAGTAGAAATCCACTAAAAGTTTTGTTTGGTTATCTTGCAATCTCGAGATAATCGTCTCTATGCTTTAAATGCTCTTAAAAGCCATTTTTAAGGCATTTCGCGCCTAAATGAAATGAACACATTTTTCTCCAAAACTATAACAGATGCAAGCTTGTCCTGTTTGGTGGGGATGATATTTAATAAAATAAATAGAAATCCACTAAAAGTTTTGTTTGGTTATCTTGCAATCCCGAGATAATCGTCTCCATGCTTCAAATGCTCTTAAAAGCCAATTCTAAGGCATTTCGCGCATAAATGAAATGAACACATTTTTCTCCAAAACTATAACAGATGCAAGCTTGTCCTGTTTGGTGGAGATGATATTTAATAAAATAAGTAGAAATCCACTAAAAGTTTTGTTTGGTTATCTTGCAATCCCGAGATAATCGTCTCCATGCTTCAAATGCTCTTAAAAGCCAATTCTAAGGCATTTCGCGCATAAATGAAATGAACACATTTTTCTCCAAAACTATAACAGATGCAAGCTTGTCCTGTTTGGTGGGGATGATATTTAATAAAATAAATAGAAATCCACTAAAAGTTTTGTTTGGTTATCTTGCAATCCCGAGATAATCGTCTTTATGCTTCAAATGCTCTTAAAAGCCAATTCTAAGGCATTTCGCGCATAAATGAAATGAACACATTTTTCTCCAAAACTATAACAGATGCAAGCTTGTCCTGTTTGGTGGAGATGATATTTAATAAAATAATTAGAAATCCACTAAAAGTTTTGTTTGGTTATCTTGCAATCCCGAGATAATCGTCTCCATGCTTCAAATGCTCTTAACAGCCAATTCTAAGGCATTTCGCGCATAAATGAAATGAACACATTTTTCTCCAAAACTATAACAGATGCAAGCTTGTCCTGTTTGGTGGAGATGATATTTAATAAAATAAGTAGAAATCCACTAAAAGTTTTGTTTGGTTATCTTGCAATCCCGAGATAATCGTCTCCATGCTTCAAATGCTCTTAAAAGCCAATTCTAAGGCATTTCGCGCATAAATGAAATTAACACATTTTTCTCCAAAACTATAACAGATGCAAGCTTGTCCTGTTTGGTGGAGATGATATTTGATAAAATAAGTAGAAATCCACTAAAATGTTTGTTTGGTTATCTTGCAATCCCGAGATAATCGTCTCCATGCTTCAAATGCTCTTAATAGCCAATTCTAAGGCATTTCGCGCATAAATGAAATGAACACCTTTTTCTCCAAAACTATAACAGATGCAAGCTTGTCCTGTTTGGTGAAGATGATATTTAATAAAATAAGTAGAAATCCACTAAAAGTTTTGTTTGGTTATCTTGCAATCTCGAGATAATCGTCTCTATGCTTTAAATGCTCTTAAAAGCCAATTCTAAGGCATTTCGCGCATAAATGAAATGAACACATTTTTCTCCAAAACTATAACAGATGCAAGCTTGTCCTGTTTGGTGGAGATGATATTTAATAAAATAAGTAGAAATCCACTAAAAGTTTTGTTTGGTTATCTTGCAATCTCGAGATAATCGTCTCTATGCTTTAAATGCTCTTAAAAGCCATTTTTAAGGCATTTCGCGCATAAATGAAATGAACACATTTTTCTCCAAAACTATAACAGATGCAAGCTTGTCCTGTTTGGTGGGGATGATATTTAATAAAATAAATAGAAATCCACTAAAAGTTTTGTTTGGTTATCTTGCAATCCCGAGATAATCGTCTCCATGCTTCAAATGCTCTTAAAAGCCAATTCTAAGGCATTTCGCGCATAAATGAAATGAACACATTTTTCTCCAAAACTATAACAGATGCAAGCTTGTCCTGTTTGGTGGAGATGATATTTAATAAAATAAGTAGAAATCCACTAAAAGTTTTGTTTGGTTATCTTGCAATCCCGAGATAATCGTCTCCATGCTTCAAATGCTCTTAAAAGCCAATTCTAAGGCATTTCGCGCATAAATGAAATGAACACATTTTTCTCCAAAACTATAACAGATGCAAGCTTGTCCTGTTTGGTGGAGATGATATCTAATAAAATAAGTAGAAATCCACTAAAAGTTTTGTTTGGTTATCTTGCAATTCCGAGATAATCGTCTCCATGCTTCAAATGCTCTTAAAAGCCAATTCTAAGGCATTTCGCGCATA
The DNA here is from genome assembly GCF_048569485.1 of Anomaloglossus baeobatrachus. Taxonomy (NCBI): domain Eukaryota; kingdom Metazoa; phylum Chordata; class Amphibia; order Anura; family Aromobatidae; genus Anomaloglossus; species Anomaloglossus baeobatrachus. The sequence continues at coordinate 186,423 of NW_027442439.1, read as the reverse complement.
AATAAAATGAACACATTTTTCTCCAAAACTATAACAGATGCAAGCTTGTCCTGTTTGGTGGAGATGATATTTAATAAAATAAGTAGAAATCCACTAAAAGTTTTGTTTGGTTATCTTGCAATCTCGAGATAATCGTCTCTATGCTTTAAATGCTCTTAAAAGCCAATTCTAAGGCATTTCGCGCATAAATGAAATGAACACATTTTTCTCCAAAACTATAACAGATGCAAGCTTGTCCTGTTTGGTGGAGATGATATTTAATAAAATAAGTAGAAATCCACTAAAAGTTTTGTTTGGTTATCTTGCAATCTCGAGATAATCGTCTCTATGCTTTAAATGCTCTTAAAAGCCATTTTTAAGGCATTTCGCGCATAAATGAAATGAACACATTTTTCTCCAAAACTATAACAGATGCAAGCTTGTCCTGTTTGGTGGGGATGATATTTAATAAAATAAATAGAAATCCACTAAAAGTTTTGTTTGGTTATATTGCAATCCCGAGATAATCGTCTCCATGCTTCAAATGCTCTTAAAAGCCAATTCTAAGGCATTTCGCGCATAAATGAAATGAACACATTTTTCTCCAAAACTATAACAGATGCAAGCTTGTCCTGTTTGGTGGAGATGATATTTAATAAAATAAGTAGAAATCCACTAAAAGTTTTGTTTGGTTATCTTGCAATCTCGAGATAATCGTCTCTATGCTTTAAATGCTCTTAAAAGCCATTTTTAAGGCATTTCGCGCATAAATGAAATGAACACATTTTTCTCCAAAACTATAACAGATGCAAGCTTGTCCTGTTTGGTGGGGATGATATTTAATAAAATAAATAGAAATCCACTAAAAGTTTTGTTTGGTTATCTTGCAATCCCGAGATAATCGTCTCCATGCTTCAAATGCTCTTAAAAGCCAATTCTAAGGCATTTCGCGCATAAATGAAATGAACACATTTTTCTCCAAAACTATAACAGATGCAAGCTTGTCCTGTTTGTTGGAGATGATATTTAATAAAATAAGTAAAAATCCACGAAAAGTTTTGTTTGGTTATCTTGCAATCCCGAGATAATCGTCTCCATGCTTCAAATGCTCTTAAAAGCCAATTCTAAGGCATTTCGCGCATAAATGAAATGAACACATTTTTCTCCAAAACTATAACAGATGCAAGCTTGTCCTGTTTGGTGGAGATGATATTTAATAAAATAAGTAGAAATCCACTAAAAGTTTTGTTTGGTTATCTTGCAATCCCGAGATAATCGTCTCCATGCTTCAAATGCTCTTAAAAGCGATTTCTAAGGCATTTCGCGCATAAATGAAATGAACACTTTTTTCTCCAAAACTATAACAGATGCAAACTTGTCCTGTTTGGTGGAGATGATATTTAATAAAATAAGTAGAAATCCACTAAAAGTTTTGTTTGGTTATCTTGCAATCTCGAGATAATCGTCTCCATGCTTTAAATGCTCTTAAAAGCCATTTCTAAGGCATTTCGCGCATAAATGAAATGAACACATTTTTCTCCAAAACTATAACAGATGCAAGCTTGTCCTGTTTGGTGGAGATGATATTTAATAAAATAAATAGAAATCCACTAAAAGTTTTGTTTGGTTATCTTGCAATCCCGAGATAATCGTCTCCATGCTTCAAATGGTCTTAAAAGCCAATTCTAAGGCATTTCGCGCATAAATAAAATGAACACATTTTTCTCCAAAACTATAACAGATGCAAGCTTGTCCTGTTTGGTGGAGATGATATTTAATAAAATAAGTAGAAATCCACTAAAAGTTTTTTTTGATTATCTTGCAATCCCGAGATAATCGTCTCCATGCTTCAAATGCTCTTAAAAGCCAATTCTAAGGCATTTCGCGCATAAATGAAATTAACACATTTTTCTCCAAAACTATAACAGATGCAAGCTTGTCCTGTTTGGTGGAGATGATATTTAATAAAATAAGTAGAAATCCACTAAAAGTTTTGTTTGGTTATCTTGCAATCCCGAGATAATCGTCTCCATGCTTCAAATGCTCTTAAAAGCGATTTCTAAGGCATTTCACGCATAAATGAAATGAACACATTTTTCTCCAAAACTATAACAGATGCAAACTTGTCCTGTTTGGTGGAGATGATATTTAATAAAATAAGTAGAAATCCACTAAAAGTTTTGTTTGGTTATCTTGCAATCCCGAGATAATCGTCTCCATGTTTCAAATGCTCTTAAAAGCCAATTCTAAGGCATTTTGCGCATAAATGAAATGAACACATTTTTCTCCAAAACTATATAACAGATGCAAACTTGTCCTGTTTGGTGGAGATGATATTTAATAAAATAAGTAGAAATCCACTAAAAGTTTTGTTTGGTTATCTTGCAATCTCGAGATAATCGTCTCCATGCTTTAAATGCTCTTAAAAGCCATTTCTAAGGCATTTCGCGCATAAATGAAATGAACACATTTTTCTCCAAAACTATAACAGATGCAAGCTTGTCCTGTTTGGTGGAGATGATATTTAATAAAATAAATAGAAATCCACTAAAAGTTTTGTTTGGTTATCTTGCAATCCCGAGATAATCGTCTCCATGCTTCAAATGGTCTTAAAAGCCAATTCTAAGGCATTTCGCGCATAAATAAAATGAACACATTTTTCTCCAAAACTATAACAGATGCAAGCTTGTCCTGTTTGGTGGAGATGATATTTAATAAAATAAGTAGAAATCCACTAAAAGTTTTTTTTGGTTATCTTGCAATCCCGAGATAATCGTCTCCATGCTTCAAATGCTCTTAAAAGCCAATTCTAAGGCATTTCGCGCATAAATGAAATGAACACATTTTTCTCCAAAACTATAACAGATGCAAGCTTGTCCTGTTTGGTGGAGATGATATTTAATAAAATAAGTAGAAATCCACTAAAAGTTTTGTTTGGTTATCTTGCAATCCCGAGATAATCGTCTCCATGCTTCAAATGCTCTTAAAAGCGATTTCTAAGGCATTTCGCGCATAAATGAAATGAACACATTTTTCTCCAAAACTATAACAGATGCAAGCTTGTCCTGTTTGGTGGAGATGATATTTAATAAAATAAATAGAAATCCACTAAAAGTTTTGTTTGGTTATCTTGCAATCCCGAGATAATCGTCTCCATGCTTCAAATGCTTTTAAAAGCCAATTCTAAGGCATTTCGCGCATAAATGAAATGAACACATTTTTCTCCAAAACTATAACAGATGCAAGCTTGTCCTGTTTGGTGGAGATGATATTTAATAAAATAAATAGAAATCCACTAAAAGTTTTGTTTGGTTATCTTGCAATCCCGAGATAATCGTCTCCATGCTTCAAATGCTCTTAAAAGCCAATTCTAAGGCATTTTGCGCATAAATGAAATGAACACATTTTTCTCCAAAACTATAACAGATGCAAGCTTGTCCTGTTTGGTGGAGATGATATTTAATAAAATAAGTAGAAATCCACTAAAAGTTTTGTTTGGTTATCTTGCAATCCCGAGATAATCGTCTCCATGCTTCAAATGCTCTTAAAAGCCAATTCTAAGGCATTTCGCGCATAAATGAAATGAACACATTTTTCTCCAAAACTATAACAGATGCAAGCTTGTCCTGTTTGGTGGAGATGATATTTAATAAAATAAGTAGAAATCCACTAAAAGTTTTGTTTGGTTATCTTGCAATCCCGAGATAATCGTCTCCATGCTTCAAATGCTCTTAAAAGCCAATTCTAAGGCATTTCGCGCATAAATGAAATGAACACATTTTTCTCCAAAACTATAACAGATGCAAGCTTGTCCTGTTTGGTGGAGATGATATTTAATAAAATAAGTAGAAATCCACTAAAAGTTTTGTTTGGTTATCTTGCAATCCCGAGATAATCGTCTCCATGCTTCAAATGCTCTTAAAAGCCAATTCTAAGGCATTTCGCGCATAAATGAAATGAACACATTTTTCTCCAAAACTATAACAGATGCAAGCTTGTCCTGTTTGGTGGAGATGATATTTAATAAAATAAGTGGAAATCCACTAAAAGTTTTGTTTGGTTATCTTGCAATCCCGAGATAATCGTCTCCATGCTTCAAATGCTCTTAAAAGCCAATTCTAAGGCATTTCGCGCATAAATGAAATGAACACATTTTTCTCCAAAACTATAACAGATGCAAGCTTGTCCTGTTTGGTGGAGATGATATTTAATAAAATAAGTAGAAATCCACTAAAAGTTTTGTTTGGTTATCTTGCAATCCCGAGATAATCGTCTCCATGCTTCAAATGCTCTTAAAAGCGATTTCTAAGGCATTTCGCGCATAAATGAAATGAACACATTTTTCTCCAAAACTATAACAGATGCAAACTTGTCCTGTTTGGTGGAGATGATATTTAATAAAATAAGTAGGGAATCCACTAAAAGTTTTGTTTGGTTATCTTGCAATCTCGAGATAATCGTCTCCATGCTTCAAATGCTCTTAAAAGCGATTTCTAAGGCATTTCGCACATAAATGAAATGAACACATTTTTCTCCAAAACTATAACAGATGCAAACTTGTCCTGTTTGGTGGAGATGATATTTAATAAAATAAGTAGAAATCCACTAAAAGTTTTGTTTGGATATCTTGCAATCCCGAGATAATCGTCTCCATGCTTCAAATGCTCTTAAAAGCCAATTCTAAGGCATTTTGCGCATAAATGAAATGAACACATTTTTCTCCAAAACTATAACAGATGCAAGCTTGTCCTGTTTGGTGGGGATGATATTTAATAAAATAAATAGAAATCCACTAAAAGTTTTGTTTGGTTATCTTGCAATCCCGAGATAATCGTCTTTATGCTTCAAATGCTCTTAAAAGCCAATTCTAAGGCATTTCGCGCATAAATGAAATGAACACATTTTTCTCCAAAACTATAACAGATGCAAGCTTGTCCTGTTTGGTGGAGATGATATTTAATAAAATAAGTAGAAATCCACTAAAAGTTTTGTTTGGTTATCTTGCAATCCCGAGATAATCGTCTCCATGCTTCAAATGCTCTTAAAAGCCAATTCTAAGGCATTTTGCGCATAAATGAAATGAACACATTTTTCTCCAAAACTATAACAGATGCAAGCTTGTCCTGTTTAGTGGAGATGATATTTAATAAAATAAGTAGAAATCCACTAAAAGTTTTGTTTGGTTATCTTGCAATCCCGAGATAATCGTCTCCATGCTTTAAATGCTCTTAAAAGCCATTTCTAAGGCATTTCGCGCATAAATGAAATGAACACATTTTTCTCCAAAACTATAACAGATGCAAGCTTGTCCTGTTTGTTGGAGATGATATTTAATAAAATAAGTAGAAATCCACGAAAAGTTTTGTTTGGTTATCTTGCAATCCCGAGATAATCGTCTCCATGCTTCAAATGCTCTTAAAAGCCAATTCTAAGGCATTTCGCGCATAAATGAAATGAACACATTTTTCTCCAAAACTATAACAGATGCAAGCTTGTCCTGTTTGGTGGAGATGATATTTAATAAAATAAGTAGAAATCCACTAAAAGTTTTGTTTGGTTATCTTGCAATCCCGAGATAATCGTCTCCATGCTTCAAATGCTCTTAAAAGCGATTTCTAAGGCATTTCGCGCATAAATGAAATGAACACATTTTTCTCCAAAACTATAACAGATGCAAACTTGTCCTGTTTGGTGGAGATGATATTTAATAAAATAAGTAGAAATCCACTAAAAGTTTTGTTTGGTTATCTTGCAATCTCGAGATAATCGTCTCCATGCTTTAAATGCTCTTAAAAGCCATTTCTAAGGCATTTCGCGCATAAATGAAATGAACACATTTTTCTCCAAAACTATAACAGATGCAAGCTTGTCCTGTTTGGTGGAGATGATATTTAATAAAATAAATAGAAATCCACTAAAAGTTTTGTTTGGTTATCTTGCAATCCCGAGATAATCGTCTCCATTAGTGATGAGCGAGCATGCTTGTCACTACTCGGTACTCGCACGAGTATCACTGTACTCGGGCTGCTCGGCGGGGACCGAGTAATCTCGCGATACTCGTGCTTTACTCGTGGTCTTCATTTCTGCATGTTGGCGCTCTTTTGAGAGCCAGCCCTCATGCAGGGATTGGCTGGCAGACCACTGCAATGCCACAGCCCTGTTAGTTGTGGAATTGCAGTGATTGGCCGGCCTGCACAGCGTCACCGAGCCTTTATATAGGCCGGCGCGCTGTGCTCTGCTCACAGCTATTCTGACAGTGAGTGTAGGGAGAGTGTCGCTGATTCAGGGAAAGCTTTGCGGCCCTTTATAGCTTTTTCAGTTGCAGGGCTGCAAACAGTGTGACCAAAAGTCCTTCTCAGGACTATTCTAGTTGTATACAGGCAGGCAGGGTATAGCCAGGTCGGCGTACAGTAGCAGAGTCCTTCTCAGGACTATTGTTGCTATATACAGGCAGGGTATAGCCAGGTCTGAATACAGGCTAGTGACCAAAAGAGTCCTTGTCAGGACTATTGTAGCAGTATACAGGCAGGCAGGCAGGCAGGGTAGTGGTGACCGTATACCAGCCTTCATATCTGGGGCTGGTGTACACAGTGTAAAACAGTCCAGATAGTGTCTGACTTGTCTGTACTGTAATTGTCGCTCCCCAAAAAAACCTGTTAGGTTATTATTGCGTCCGTGCTTGGTTTTTAAAACCGCACGTGTGTGCCTGTTGGTGGCAGCGTACAGGTGCACTGGTGTGCGTTTACCAAACTATTATATAACGCACAAGTGTAGTGTATAATACACGTCAGTCAGCAGTGGCTGATAGTGTCAGAGTTCTTAATTTTTGCTCCTAAAACCTGTGTTAGGTTATTATTGCGTCCGTGCTTGGTTTTTAAAACCGCACGTGTGTGCCTGTTGGTGGCAGCGTACAGGTGCACTGGTGTGCGTTTACCAAACTATTATATAACGCACAAGTGTAGTGTATAATACACGTCAGTCAGCAGTGGCTGATAGTGTCAGAGTTCTTAATTTTTGCTCCTAAAACCTGTGTTAGGTTATTATTGCGTCCGTGCTTGGTTTTTAAAACCGCACGTGTGTGCCTGTTGGTGGCAGCGTACAGGTGCACTGGTGTGCGTTTACCAAACTATTATATAACGCACAAGTGTAGTGTATAATACACGTCAGTCAGCAGTGGCTGATAGTGTCAGAGTTCTTAATTTTTGCTCCTAAAACCTGTGTTAGGTTATTATTGCGTCCGTGCTTGGTTTTTAAAACCGCACGTGTGTGCCTGTTGGTGGCAGCGTACAGGTGCACTGGTGTGCGTTTACCAAACTATTATATAACGCACAAGTGTAGTGTATAATACACGTCAGTCAGCAGTGGCTGATAGTGTCAGAGTTCTTAATTTTTGCTCCTAAAACCTGTGTTAGGTTATTATTGCGTCCGTGCTTGGTTTTTAAAACCGCACGTGTGTGCCTGTTGGTGGCAGCGTACAGGTGCACTGGTGTGCGTTTACCAAACTATTATATAACGCACAAGTGTAGTGTATAATACACGTCAGTCAGCAGTGGCTGATAGTGTCAGAGTTCTTAATTTTTGCTCCTAAAACCTGTGTTAGGTTATTATTGCGTCCGTGCTTGGTTTTTAAAACCGCACGTGTGTGCCTGTTGGTGGCAGCGTACAGGTGCACTGGTGTGCGTTTACCAAACTATTATATAACGCACAAGTGTAGTGTATAATACACGTCAGTCAGCAGTGGCTGATAGTGTCAGAGTTCTTAATTTTTGCTCCTAAAACCTGTGTTAGGTTATTATTGCGTCCGTGCTTGGTTTTTAAAACCGCACGTGTGTGCCTGTTGGTGGCAGCGTACAGGTGCACTGGTGTGCGTTTACCAAACTATTATATAACGCACAAGTGTAGTGTATAATACACGTCAGTCAGCAGTGGCTGATAGTGTCAGAGTTCTTAATTTTTGCTCCTAAAACCTGTGTTAGGTTATTATTGCGTCCGTGCTTGGTTTTTAAAACCGCACGTGTGTGCCTGTTGGTGGCAGCGTACAGGTGCACTGGTGTGCGTTTACCAAACTATTATATAACGCACAAGTGTAGTGTATAATACACGTCAGTCAGCAGTGGCTGATAGTGTCAGAGTTCTTAATTTTTGCTCCTAAAACCTGTGTTAGGTTATTATTGCGTCCGTGCTTGCATTTAAAAACCGCACGTGTGTGCCTGTCGGTGGCAGCGTACAGGTGCACTTGTGTGCAATTTCCAGAAACTTTGATATAACGCACAAGTAGTGAATATACACGTCAGCAGTGCACAGCATTGCAAAATGCGCAAGGGCATTGGCAAGGAACAAGGAAGTGGACGTGATGGTGGTGCAGGCAGAGGCCGAGGTCGTGGGCAAGCTCTAATTTCGCCACAACAAAGGGCCACATCTAGTCGCTCGCACGTCCTGTCCCAAATTCTTGGGGACCGCAGCAGTACACCGCTCTTGAACCAAGACCAGTGTCAACAGGTTGTTAGTTGGATAGCGGATAATGCTTCCAGTCAGATTGGCACCACCACAAACACTCTGTCTTCCACACGGTCAAGTGTCAGTAGCCGTGATACTGCACCGCACATTTCTGAACCTGATCCTCCTTCCTACCACCAGGCTGAGTACACGTCCTCCTCGGACATTAATGATCCCACACTTGGACACTCGGAAGAGCTGTTCACGTTTCCATTCACACATTCTGGCCTCTCGCCAGCTCATATTGAAGTGGGTCATGAGGAGATCGTCTGTACAGATGGCCAAATATTTGAGCAGCCACGTTCTCACGAAGTTGGCAACGTGTCTCAACAAGTGGTGGACGATGATGAGACACAATTGTCAGCAAGTCAGGAGGAGGAGCAGGGTGCGGAAGAGGAAGACGACGTGGTGGATGATCCAGTAACTGACCCAACCTGGCAGGAGGATATGCAGAGCGAGGACAGCAGTGCACAGGGGGAGGGAGGCGTAGCATCACAACAGGCAGTAAGAAGCAGGGTGGTGGCCCCAGGCAGAAGTCAGGCAACCGTTCCCCGGAACAACACGACGACACAAGGTGCCTGTACAAATGTTAGGTCTTCACGAGTCTGGCAGTTTTTTAAGTTGGATCCAGATGATTCAAAAAAGGCCATTTGCAACACCTGCCGTGCCAGCATCAGCAGGGGTACCAAAACTAGCAGCCTGACCACCACCAGCATGATCAGGCACATGTCAGCCAAGCACCCGACTTTGTGGGAAGTACAACAGAGTCGAGGAGCAGTGCTTGCTGATGTCACTGCTACGTCTTCGCTGGTTGTGCATGCGAGCCAATCCTCTGTCCATGCTGCCTGCGAACAAGCCTCCTCCACTCCTGCACCTGCAGTTGCCTACGCAGAAAGAACACCATCATCAAGCACGTCCTTGTCCCAGCGCAGCGTTCAGTTATCCATTCAGCAAACCTTTGAACGCAGGCGCAAATACACTGCCAACACCCCACATGCCACAGTTCTAAATGCTAACATTTCGCGACTGCTTGCGCTGGAAATGTTGCCTTTTAGGCTGGTGGAGACAGAAGCATTCCGTGACCTGATGGCGGCAGCTGTCCCACGTTACTCGGTCCCCAGCCGCCACTATTTCTCCCGGTGTGCCGTCCCCGCGTTGCATAACCACGTGTCACAAAACATCACACGTGCCCTGAACAACGCTGTTTCACCCAAGGTCCACCTAACCACAGACACGTGGACAAGTGCTTGTGGGCAAGGCCGCTACATCTCGTTGACGGCACACTGGGTTAATATTGTGGAAGCTGGGACCCAGTCTGAGCGAGGGACGCAACACGTCCTTCCCACACCAAGGTTTGCAGGCCCTACCTCAGTCAGTGTTTCACCCACACTCTACAGCTCCGGAATGTCATGCTCTTCAGCCTCCTCCTCCTCCTGCGCATCCTCATCCACTGTGCCCTCCACACCAGTCACAAGCTGGAAGCACTGCAGCACTGCCTCGGCGAAGCGGCAACAGGCTGTGCTGAAGCTAATCTGCATAGGTGACAAACCCCACAATGCAGAAGAGCTGTGGACAGCTCTGAAACAGCAGGCAGATCACTGGCTCACACCTCTGAACCTAAAGCCAGGAAAGGTCGTTTGTGACAATGGCCGGAACCTGGTGGCGGCTTTGAGTCGAGGCCAGCTGACACATGTTCCATGCGTGGCCCATGTGCTCAACCTCGTGGTTCAGCGGTTTATAAAGTCATACCCAGAGCTGTCTGATCTGCTGGTAAAAGTTCGCCGCCTGTCTGCACATTTTCGAAAGTCACCTACTGCTTCAGCCGGCCTTGCCGGCTTTCAGCGCCGTTTGCATCTTCCGGCTCACAGACTGGTGTGTGATGTCCCCACGCGTTGGAATTCAACTCTGCACATGTTGGTCAGGATATGTGAGCAGAAGAGGGCAGTTGTTGAGTACCTGCATCACCTAAGCCGTCGGGAAATGGGTCAAACTCCACACATAACACCTGAGGAGTGGAGATGGATGTCAGACCTATGTACCATCCTCCAAAACTTTGAGGACTCCACCAAGATGGTGAGTGGTGATGACGCCATTATTAGCGTCACCATACCGCTACTCTGCCTTCTAAAACGGTCCCTGCTGAAAAACAAACATGATGCATTGCAGGCGGAGCGCGATGAGTTGCAGCAAGAAACAGTAGTGGGTGTGGGTGATAACACACAGCCCAGCCTCGTCTCATCACAACGTGCAGTGGAGGACTATGACGAGGAGGAGGATGAAGACATGGAGCAACTCTCCGGCCAAATTGAGGATATGACATGCACACCAGTCATATCCTCGATTCAGCGTGGCTGGCCAGAGGACAGGGTAGATGAGGAGGAGGAGGAGGAGGAGGAGGAGGAGGAGGACAGCATGTTCAGTCATCTTGTTGGTCAGGCTACTGAAGTCCTGGCTGTTAAGAGTCTGGCGCACATGGCTGACTTTATGGTAAGCTGCCTGTCTCGTGACCCTCGCGTTAAGAACATCTTGGCCGACAATCATTACTGGTTGGTAACACTGTTAGACCCACGCTACAAGGAGAACTTTTTGTCTCTTATTCCCGTGGAGGAGAGGTCAACCAAAATGCAGCAGTTTCGGAAGGCCATACTCACGGAAGTAGGCAAAGCATTCCCCTCACAAAACGCTAGCGGCATAGGTCAGGAATCAGTGGACAACCGAGGCGTACAGCCGAGAGAGGCACAAGTCCAATCCGCCAGAGGTAGGGGAACAGTCTTTAAGATGTGGGACAGTTTTCTCAGCCCCTCACGTACCACAGCCCCTGAGGTGCGGGGTAGTGCCACAAGAAATCCTAAGTTTGCCCAGATGCTGAAGGAGTACCTTGCAGATCGAACAACTGTACTCCGACATTCCTCTGTGCCTTACAATTATTGGGTATCCAAGCTGGACACGTGGCATGAATTGGCTCTCTACGCCTTGGAAGTCCTGGCCTGCCCTGCTGCTAGCGTTTTGTCAGAGCGTGTTTTTAGTGCCGCAGGTGGAATCATTACAGATAAACGCACCCGCCTGTCAACTGAAAATGCTGACAGGCTGACTCTGATAAAGATGAACAAGGGTTGGATTGGGCCAGACTTCACCACACCACCAGCAAATGAGAGCGGAGTTTAAAGTTTGCCATGTACCTCCACTCACCCATGGGTACACTTCTCGACTTTGGATAATCGCTGGACTGCTCCTCCTTCTCCTCATGCGCCATCATGATGACCGTTACAATAGTTAGGTCTTTGTTTCAGGTATACCCCCAGTGGTAAATTTTTTCGCCCATTCTTTGCAGAATGGACATTACAACGACAGGAGACCCGCTCCTTTGCAATGGGAACAATGTTTTGAGGCCCTCATGCACGTCTCTACCCAGGGACAACGTGGAGCCTCCCAATTTTTGGCTGCCCTGCCTAAGGGCTATACTGAAATACACCCACTTCCTTACAATGGGCACTTCAGGTTTACAGGCCATCATGCACGTCTCTATCCAGGGACAATGTGGAGCCTCCCAATTTTTGGCTGCCCTGGCAAAGGGCTATACTGAAATAGACCCACTTCCTTACAATGGGCACTTCAGGTTTACAGGCCATCATGCACGTCTCTATCCAGGGACAATGTGGAGCCTCCCAATTTTTGGCTGCCCTGGCAAAGGGCTATACTGAAATAGACCCACTTCCTTAAAATGGACACTTAATGTTTTGAGGCCATCATGCACGTCTCTACCCAGGGACAATGTGGAGCCTCCCAATTTTTGGCTGCCCTGGCAAAGGGCTATACTGAAATACACCCACTTCCTTACAATGGGCACTTCAGGTTTACAGGCCATCATGCACGTCTCTATCCAGGGACAATGTGGAGCCTCCCAATTTTTGGCTGCCCTGGCAAAGGGCTATACTAAAATAGACCCACTTCCTTACAATGGGCACTTCAGGTTTACAGGCCATCATGCACGTCTCTATCCAGGGACAATGTGGAGCCTCCCAATTTTTGGCTGCCCTGGCAAAGGGCTATACTGAAATAGACCCACTTCCTTAAAATGGACACTTAATGTTTTGAGGCCATCATGCACGTCTCTACCCAGGGACAATGTGGAGCCTCCCAATTTTTGGCTGCCCTGGCAAAGGGCTATACTGAAATACACCCACTTCCTTACAATGGGCACTTCAGGTTTACAGGCCATCATGCACGTCTCTATCCAGGGACAATGTGGAGCCTCCCAATTTTTGGCTGCCCTGGCAAAGGGCTATACTAAAATAGACCCACTTCCTTACAATGGGCACTTCAGGTTTACAGGCCATCATGCACGTCTCTATCCAGGGACAATGTGGAGCCTCCCAATTTTTGGCTGCCCTGGCAAAGGGCTATACTGAAATAGACCCACTTCCTTACAATGGGCACTTCAGGTTTACAGGCCATCATGCACGTCTCTATCCAGGGACAATGTGGAGCCTCCCAATTTTTGGCTGCCCTGGCAAAGGGCTATACTGAAATAGACCCACTTCCTTACAATGGGCACTTCAGGTTTACAGGCCATCATGCACGTCTCTATCCAGGGACAATGTGGAGCCTCCCAATTTTTGGCTGCCCTGGCAAAGGGCTATACTGAAATAGACCCACTTCCTTAAAATGGACACTTAATGTTTTGAGGCCATCATGCACGTCTCTACCCAGGGACAATGTGGAGCCTCCCAATTTTTGGCTGCCCTGGCAAAGGGCTATACTGAAATACACCCACTTCCTTACAATGGGCACTTCAGGTTTACAGGCCATCATGCACGTCTCTATCCAGGGACAATGTGGAGCCTCCCAATTTTTGGCTGCCCTGGCAAAGGGCTATACTAAAATAGACCCACTTCCTTACAATGGGCACTTCAGGTTTACAGGCCATCATGCACGTCTCTATCCAGGGACAATGTGGAGCCTCCCAATTTTTGGCTGCCCTGGCAAAGGGCTATACTAAAATAGACCCACTTCCTTACAATGGGCACTTCAGGTTTACAGGCCATCATGCACGTCTCTATCCAGGGACAATGTGGAGCCTCCCAATTTTTGGCTGCCCTGGCAAAGGGCTATACTGAAATAGACCCACTTCCTTACAATGGGCACTTCAGGTTTACAGGCCATCATGCACGTCTCTATCCAGGGACAATGTGGAGCCTCCCAATTTTTGGCTGCCCTGGCAAAGGGCTATACTAAAATAGACCCACTTCCTTACAATGGGCACTTCAGGTTTACAGGCCATCATGCACGTCTCTATCCAGGGACATTGGTGAACCTCACAATTTTGGACTGCCCTGGCAAAGGAAAATACTACAAAGACTCACTTCCTCAAAATGGGCACATTAGACTCAAGAGGCCTTCATGTACGTCTCTTCTCAGGGACATCGGAGTGCCACACAATGTTTTCACGTAAAATCTTTCATGTATTAATCTCAAAAAGTAACATACACCAGCTCTATCTCACTATTGGGTATGTGCCCTTAACATTTCTGCCATGAAAAATCATTTTGGGGTCATTTTGGAAGGTTTTCTGGTGAGTCCGTAAAAATGGCGTAAAACGCGGACAAAATTGTTCACAGCTGTGACTTTTGAGTGATAAATGCTTCAAGGGGTCTTCCCCATGCTGTTGCCATGTCATTTGAGCACTCTTCTGAGACTTTTGTGCCATTTTTAGGGTTTCTCCATGCTGCCGGGAGGTCATTTCACAAAAATACTCGGGTCTCCCATAGGATAACATTGGGCTCGTTGCTCGGGCCGAGTACACGAGTATCTTGGGAGGCTCGGCCCGAGCTTCGAGCACCCGAGCTTTTTAGTACTCGCTCATCACTAGTCTCCATGCTTCAAATGGTCTTAAAAGCCAATTCTAAGGCATTTCGCGCATAAATAAAATGAACACATTTTTCTCCAAAACTATAACAGATGCAAGCTTGTCCTGTTTGGTGGAGATGATATTTAATAAAATAAGTAGAAATCCACTAAAAGTTTTTTTTGATTATCTTGCAATCCCGAGATAATCGTCTCCATGCTTCAAATGCTCTTAAAAGCCAATTCTAAGGCATTTCGCGCATAAATGAAATTAACACATTTTTCTCCAAAACTATAACAGATGCAAGCTTGTCCTGTTTGGTGGAGATGATATTTAATAAAATAAGTAGAAATCCACTAAAAGTTTTGTTTGGTTATCTTGCAATCCCGAGATAATCGTCTCCATGCTTCAAATGCTCTTAAAAGCGATTTCTAAGGCATTTCACGCATAAATGAAATGAACACATTTTTCTCCAAAACTATAACAGATGCAAACTTGTCCTGTTTGGTGGAGATGATATTTAATAAAATAAGTAGAAATCCACTAAAAGTTTTGTTTGGTTATCTTGCAATCCCGAGATAATCGTCTCCATGTTTCAAATGCTCTTAAAAGCCAATTCTAAGGCATTTTGCGCATAAATGAAATGAACACATTTTTCTCCAAAACTATATAACAGATGCAAACTTGTCCTGTTTGGTGGAGATGATATTTAATAAAATAAGTAGAAATCCACTAAAAGTTTTGTTTGGTTATCTTGCAATCTCGAGATAATCGTCTCCATGCTTTAAATGCTCTTAAAAGCCATTTCTAAGGCATTTCGCGCATAAATGAAATGAACACATTTTTCTCCAAAACTATAACAGATGCAAGCTTGTCCTGTTTGGTGGAGATGATATTTAATAAAATAAATAGAAATCCACTAAAAGTTTTGTTTGGTTATCTTGCAATCCCGAGATAATCGTCTCCATGCTTCAAATGGTCTTAAAAGCCAATTCTAAGGCATTTCGCGCATAAATAAAATGAACACATTTTTCTCCAAAACTATAACAGATGCAAGCTTGTCCTGTTTGGTGGAGATGATATTTAATAAAATAAGTAGAAATCCACTAAAAGTTTTTTTTGGTTATCTTGCAATCCCGAGATAATCGTCTCCATGCTTCAAATGCTCTTAAAAGCCAATTCTAAGGCATTTCGCGCATAAATGAAATGAACACATTTTTCTCCAAAACTATAACAGATGCAAGCTTGTCCTGTTTGGTGGAGATGATATTTAATAAAATAAGTAGAAATCCACTAAAAGTTTTGTTTGGTTATCTTGCAATCCCGAGATAATCGTCTCCATGCTTCATATGCTCTTAAAAGCGATTTCTAAGGCATTTCGCGCATAAATGAAATGAACACATTTTTCTCCAAAACTATAACAGATGCAAGCTTGTCCTGTTTGGTGGAGATGATATTTAATAAAATAAATAGAAATCCACTAAAAGTTTTGTTTGGTTATCTTGCAATCCCGAGATAATCGTCTCCATGCTTCAAATGCTTTTAAAAGCCAATTCTAAGGCATTTCGCGCATAAATGAAATGAACACATTTTTCTCCAAAACTATAACAGATGCAAGCTTGTCCTGTTTGGTGGAGATGATATTTAATAAAATAAATAGAAATCCACTAAAAGTTTTGTTTGGTTATCTTGCAATCCCGAGATAATCGTCTCCATGCTTCAAATGCTCTTAAAAGCCAATTCTAAGGCATTTTGCGCATAAATGAAATGAACACATTTTTCTCCAAAACTATAACAGATGCAAGCTTGTCCTGTTTGGTGGAGATGATATTTAATAAAATAAGTAGAAATCCACTAAAAGTTTTGTTTGGTTATCTTGCAATCCCGAGATAATCGTCTCCATGCTTCAAATGCTCTTAAAAGCCAATTCTAAGGCATTTCGCGCATAAATGAAATGAACACATTTTTCTCCAAAACTATAACAGATGCAAGCTTGTCCTGTTTGGTGGAGATGATATTTAATAAAATAAGTAGAAATCCACTAAAAGTTTTGTTTGGTTATCTTGCAATCCCGAGATAATCGTCTCCATGCTTCAAATGCTCTTAAAAGCCAATTCTAAGGCATTTCGCGCATAAATGAAATGAACACATTTTTCCCCAAAACTATAACAGATGCAAGCTTGTCCTGTTTGGTGGAGATGATATTTAATAAAATAAGTAGAAATCCACTAAAAGTTTTGTTTGGTTATCTTGCAATCCCGAGATAATCGTCTCCATGCTTCAAATGCTCTTAAAAGCCAATTCTAAGGCATTTCGCGCATAAATGAAATGAACACATTTTTCTCCAAAACTATAACAGATGCAAGCTTGTCCTGTTTGGTGGAGATGATATTTAATAAAATAAGTGGAAATCCACTAAAAGTTTTGTTTGGTTATCTTGCAATCCCGAGATAATCGTCTCCATGCTTCAAATGCTCTTAAAAGCCAATTCTAAGGCATTTCGCGCATAAATGAAATGAACACATTTTTCTCCAAAACTATAACAGATGCAAGCTTGTCCTGTTTGGTGGAGATGATATTTAATAAAATAAGTAGAAATCCACTAAAAGTTTTGTTTGGTTATCTTGCAATCCCGAGATAATCGTCTCCATGCTTCAAATGCTCTTAAAAGCGATTTCTAAGGCATTTCGCGCATAAATTAAATGAACACATTTTTCTCCAAAACTATAACAGATGCAAACTTGTCCTGTTTAGTGGAGATGATATTTAATAAAATAAGTAGGGAATCCACTAAAAGTTTTGTTTGGTTATCTTGCAATCTCGAGATAATCGTCTCCATGCTTCAAATGCTCTTAAAAGCGATTTCTAAGGCATTTCGCACATAAATGAAATGAACACATTTTTCTCCAAAACTATAACAGATGCAAGCTTTTCCTGTTTGGTGGAGATGATATTTAATAAAATAAGTAGAAATCCACTAAAAGTTTTGTTTGGTTATCTTGCAATCCCGAGATAATCGTCTCCATGCTTCAAATGCTCTTAAAAGCCAATTCTAAGGCATTTCGCGCATAAATGAAATGAACACATTTTTCTCCAAAACTATAACAGATGCAAGCTTGTCCTGTTTGGTGGAGATGATATTTAATAAAATAAGTAGAAATCCACTAAAAGTTTTGTTTGGTTATCTTGCAATTCCGAGATAATCGTCTCCATGCTTCAAATGCTCTTAAAAGCCAATTCTAAGGCATTTCGCGCATAAATGAAATGAACACATTTTTCTCCAAAACTATAACAGATGCAAGCTTGTCCTGTTTGGTGGGGATGATATTTAATAAAAGAAATAGAAATCCACTAAAAGTTTTGTTTGGTTATCTTGCAATCCCGAGATAATCGTCTCCATGCTTCAAATGCTCTTAAAAGTCAATTCTAAGGCATTTCGCGCATAAATGAAATGAACACATTTTTCTCCAAAACTATAACAGATGCAAGCTTGTCCTGTTTGGTGGGGATGATATTTAATAAAATTAGAAATCCACTAAAAGTTTTGTTTGGTTATCTTGCAATCCCGAGATAATCGTCTCCATGCTTCAAATGCTCTTAAAAGCCAATTCTAAGGCATTTCGCGCATAAATGAAATGAACACATTTTTCTCCAAAACTATAACAGATGCAAGCTTGTCCTGTTTGGTGGAGATGATATTTAATAAAATAAGTAGAAATCCACTAAAAGTTTTGTTTGGTTATCTTGCAATTCCGAGATAATCGTCTCCATGCTTCAAATGCTCTTAAAAGCCAATTCTAAGGCATTTCGCGCATAAATGAAATGAACACATTTTTCTCCAAAACTATAACAGATGCAAGCTTGTCCTGTTTGGTGGGGATGATATTTAATAAAAGAAATAGAAATCCACTAAAAGTTTTGTTTGGTTATCTTGCAATCCCGAGATAATCGTCTCCATGCTTCAAATGCTCTTAAAAGCCAATTCTAAGGCATTTCGCGCATAAATGAAATGAACACATTTTTCTCCAAAACTATAACAGATGCAAGCTTGTCCTGTTTGGTGGAGATGATATTTAATAAAATTAGAAATCCACTAAAAGTTTTGTTTGGTTATCTTGCAATCCCGAGATAATCGTCTCCATGCTTCAAATGCTCTTAAAAGCCAATTCTAAGGCATTTCGCGCATAAATGAAATGAACACATTTTTCTCCAAAACTATAACAGATGCAAGCTTGTCCTGTTTGGTGGAGATGATATTTAATAAAATAAGTAGAAATCCACTAAAAGTTTTGTTTGGTTATCTTGCAATCTCGAGATAATCGTCTCTATGCTTTAAATGCTCTTAAAAGCCATTTCTAAGGCATTTCGCGCATACATGAAATGAACACATTTTTCTCCAAAACTATAACAGATGCAAGCTTGTCCTGTTTGGTGGGGATGATATTTAATAAAATAAATAGAAATCCACTAAAAGTTTTGTTTGGTTATCTTGCAATCCCGAGATAATCGTCTCCATGCTTCAAATGCTCTTAAAAGCCAATTCTAAGGCATTTCGCGCATAAATGAAATGAACACATTTTTCTCCAAAACTATAACAGATGCAAGCTTGTCCTGTTTGGTGGAGATGATATTTAATAAAATAAGTAGAAATCCACTAAAAGTTTTGTTTGGTTATCTTGCAATTCCGAGATAATCGTCTCCATGCTTCAAATGCTCTTAAAAGCCAATTCTAAGGCATTTCGCGCATAAATGAAATGAACACATTTTTCTCCAAAACTATAACAGATGCAAGCTTGTCCTGTTTGGTGGGGATGATATTTAATAAAAGAAATAGAAATCCACTAAAAGTTTTGTTTGGTTATCTTGCAATCCCGAGATAATCGTCTCCATGCTTCAAATGCTCTTAAAAGCCAATTCTAAGGCATTTCGCGCATAAATGAAATGAACACATTTTTCTCCAAAACTATAACAGATGCAAGCTTGTCCTGTTTGGTGGAGATGATATTTAATAAAATTAGAAATCCACTAAAAGTTTTGTTTGGTTATCTTGCAATCCCGAGATAATCGTCTCCATGCTTCAAATGCTCTTAAAAGCCAATTCTAAGGCATTTCGCGCATAAATGAAATGAACACATTTTTCTCCAAAACTATAACAGATGCAAGCTTGTCCTGTTTGGTGGAGATGATATTTAATAAAATAAGTAGAAATCCACTAAAAGTTTTGTTTGGTTATCTTGCAATCTCGAGATAATCGTCTCTATGCTTTAAATGCTCTTAAAAGCCATTTCTAAGGCATTTCGCGCATACATGAAATGAACACATTTTTCTCCAAAACTATAACAGATGCAAGCTTGTCCTGTTTGGTGGGGATGATATTTAATAAAATAAATAGAAATCCACTAAAAGTTTTGTTTGGTTATCTTGCAATCCCGAGATAATCGTCTCCATGCTTCAAATGCTCTTAAAAGCCAATTCTAAGGCATTTCGCGCATAAATGAAATGAACACATTTTTCTCCAAAACTATAACAGATGCAAGCTTGTCCTGTTTGGTGGAGATGATATTTAATAAAATAAGTAGAAATCCACTAAAAGTTTTGTTTGGTTATCTTGCAATCCCGAGATAATCGTCTCCATGCTTCAAATGCTCTTAAAAGCCAATTCTAAGGCATTTCGCGCATAAATGAAATGAACACATTTTTCTCCAAAACTATAACAGATGCAAGCTTGTCCTGTTTGGTGGAGATGATATTTAATAAAATAAGTAGAAATCCACTAAAAGTTTTGTTTGGTTATCTTGCAATCCCGAAATAATCGTCTCCATGCTTCAAATGCTCTTAAAAGCCAATTCTAAGGCATTTCGCGCATAAATTAAATGAACACATTTTTCTCCAAAACTATAACAGATGCAAGCTTGTCCTGTTTGGTGGAGATGATATTTAATAAAATAAGTAGAAATCCACTAAAAGTTTTGTTTGGTTATCTTGCAATCCCGAGATAATCGTCTCCATGCTTCAAATGCTCTTAATAGCCAATTCTAAGGCATTTCGCGCATAAATGAAATGAACACATTTTTCTCCAAAACTATAACAGATGCAAGCTTGTCCTGTTTGGTGGGGATGATATTTAATAAAATTAGAAATCCACTAAAAGTTTTGTTTGGTTATCTTGCAATCCCGAGATAATCGTCTCCATGCTTCAAATGCTCTTAAAAGCCAATTCTAAGGCATTTCGCGCATAAATGAAATGAACACATTTTTCTCCAAAACTATAACAGATGCAAGCTTGTCCTGTTTGGTGGAGATGATATTTAATAAAATGAGTAGAAATCCACTAAAAGTTTTGTTTGGTTATCTTGCAATTCCGAGATAATCGTCTCCATGCTTCAAATGCTCTTAAAAGCCAATTCTAAGGCATTTCGCGCATAAATGAAATGAACACATTTTTCTCCAAAACTATAACAGATGCAAGCTTGTCCTGTTTGGTGGGGATGATATTTAATAAAAGAAATAGAAATCCACTAAAAGTTTTGTTTGGTTATCTTGCAATCCCGAGATAATCGTCTCCATGCTTCAAATGCTCTTAAAAGCCAATTCTAAGGCATTTCGCGCATAAATGAAATGAACACATTTTTCTCCAAAACTATAACAGATGCAAGCTTGTCCTGTTTGGTGGAGATGATATTTAATAAAATTAGAAATCCACTAAAAGTTTTGTTTGGTTATCTTGCAATCCCGAGATAATCGTCTCCATGCTTCAAATGCTCTTAAAAGCCAATTCTAAGGCATTTCGCGCATAAATGAAATGAACACATTTTTCTCCAAAACTATAACAGATGCAAGCTTGTCCTGTTTGGTGGAGATGATATTTAATAAAATAAGTAGAAATCCACTAAAAGTTTTGTTTGGTTATCTTGCAATCTCGAGATAATCGTCTCTATGCTTTAAATGCTCTTAAAAGCCATTTCTAAGGCATTTCGCGCATAAATGAAATGAACACATTTTTCTCCAAAACTATAACAGATGCAAGCTTGTCCTGTTTGGTGGGGATGATATTTAATAAAATAAATAGAAATCCACTAAAAGTTTTGTTTGGTTATCTTGCAATCCCGAGATAATCGTCTCCATGCTTCAAATGCTCTTAAAAGCCAATTCTAAGGCATTTTGCGCATAAATGAAATGAACACATTTTTCTCCAAAACTATAACAGATGCAAGCTTGTCCTGTTTGGTGGAGATGATATTTAATAAAATAAGTAGAAATCCACTAAAAGTTTTGTTTGGTTATCTTGCAATCCCGAGATAATCGTCTCCATGCTTCAAATGCTCTTAAAAGCCAATTCTAAGGCATTTCGCGCATAAATGAAATGAACACATTTTTCTCCAAAACTATAACAGATGCAAGCTTGTCCTGTTTGGTGGAGATGATATTTAATAAAATAAGTAGAAATCCACTAAAAGTTTTGTTTGGTTATCTTGCAATCCCGAAATAATCGTCTCCATGCTTCAAATGCTCTTAAAAGCCAATTCTAAGGCATTTCGCGCATAAATTAAATGAACACATTTTTCTCCAAAACTATAACAGATGCAAGCTTGTCCTGTTTGGTGGAGATGATATTTAATAAAATAAGTAGAAATCCACTAAAAGTTTTGTTTGGTTATCTTGCAATCCCGAGATAATCGTCTCCATGCTTCAAATGCTCTTAAAAGCCAATTCTAAGGCATTTCGCGCATAAATGAAATGAACACATTTTTCTCCAAAACTATAACAGATGCAAGCTTGTCCTGTTTGGTGGAGATGATATTTAATAAAATAAGTAGAAATCCACTAAAAGTTTTGTTTGGTTATCTTGCAATCCCGAAATAATCGTCTCCATGCTTCAAATGCTCTTAAAAGCCAATTCTAAGGCATTTCGCGCATAAATTAAATGAACACATTTTTCTCCAAAACTATAACAGATGCAAGCTTGTCCTGTTTGGTGGAGATGATATTTAATAAAATAAGTAGAAATCCACTAAAAGTTTTGTTTGGTTATCTTGCAATCCCGAGATAATCGTCTCCATGCTTCAAATGCTCTTAAAAGCCAATTCTAAGGCATTTCGCGCATAAATGAAATGAACACATTTTTCTCCAAAACTATAACAGATGCAAGCTTGTCCTGTTTGGTGGAGATGATATTTAATAAAATAAGTAGAAATCCACTAAAAGTTTTGTTTGGTTATCTTGCAATCCCGAGATAATCGTCTCCATGCTTCAAATGCTCTTAAAAGCCAATTCTAAGGCATTTCGCGCATAAATGAAATGAACACATTTTTCTCCAAAACTATAACAGATGCAAGCTTGTCCTGTTTGGTGGAGATGATATTTAATAAAATAAGTAGAAATCCACTAAAAGTTTTGTTTGGTTATCTTGCAATCCCGAGATAATCGTCTCCATGCTTCAAATGCTCTTAAAAGCCAATTCTAAGGCATTTCGCGCATAAATGAAATGAACACATTTTTCTCCAAAACTATAACAGATGCAAGCTTGTCCTGTTTGGTGGAGATGATATTTAATAAAATAAGTAGAAATCCACTAAAAGTTTTGTTTGGTTATCTTGCAATCCCGAGATAATCGTCTCCATGCTTCAAATGCTCTTAAAAGCCAATTCTAAGGCATTTAGCGCATAAATGAAATGAACACATTTTTCTCCAAAACTATAACAGATGCAAGCTTGTCCTGTTTGGTGGAGATGATATTTAATAAAATAAGTAGAAATCCACTAAAAGTTTTGTTTGGTTATCTTGCAATCCCGAGATAATCGTCTCCATGCTTCAAATGCTCTTAAAAGCCAATTCTAAGGCATTTCGCGCATAAATGAAATGAACACATTTTTCTCCAAAACTATAACAGATGCAAGCTTGTCCTGTTTGGTGGAGATGATATTTAATAAAATAAGTAGAAATCCACTAAAAGTTTTGTTTGGTTATCTTGCAATCCCGAGATAATCGTCTCCATGCTTCAAATGCAAATCCACTAAAATGTTTGTTTGGTTATCTTGCAATCCCGAGATAATCGTCTCCATGCTTCAAATGCTCTTAAAAGCCAATTCTAAGGCATTTCGCGCATAAATGAAATGAACACCTTTTTCTCCAAAACTATAACAGATGCAAGCTTGTCCTGTTTGGTGGAGATGATATTTAATAAAATAAGTAGAAATCCACTAAAAGTTTTGTTTGGTTATCTTGCAATCCCGAGATAATCGTCTCCATGCTTCAAATGCTCTTAAAAGCCAATTCTAAGGCATTTTGCGCATAAATGAAATGAACACATTTTTCTCCAAAACTATAACAGATGCAAGCTTGTCCTGTTTGGTGGAGATGATATTTAATAAAATAAGTAGAAATCCACTAAAAGTTTTGTTTGGTTATCTTGCAATCCCGAGATAATCGTCTCCATGCTTCAAATGCTCTTAAAAGCGATTTCTAAGGCATTTCGCGCATAAATGAAATGAACACATTTTTCTCCAAAACTATAACAGATGCAAACTTGTCCTGTTTGGTGGTTTGATATTTAATAAAATAAGTAGAAATCCACTAAAAGTTTTGTTTGGTTATCTTGCAATCTCGAGATAATCGTCTCCATGCTTCAAATGCTCTTAAAAGCGATTTCTAAGGCATTTCGCGCATAAATGAAATGAACACATTTTTCTCCAAAACTATAACAGATGCAAACTTGTCCTGTTTGGTGGAGATGATATTTAATAAAATAAGTAGAAATCCACTAAAAGTTTTGTTTGGTTATCTTGCAATCCCGAGATAATCGTCTCCATGCTTCAAATGCTCTTAAAAGCCAATTCTAAGGCATTTCGCGCATAAATGAAATGAACACATTTTTCTCCAAAACTATAACAGATGCAAGCTTGTCCTGTTTGGTGGAGATGATATTTAATAAAATAAGTAGAAATCCACTAAAAGTTTTGTTTGGTTATCTTGCAATCCCGAGATAATCGTCTCCATGCTTCAAATGCTCTTAAAAGCCAATTCTAAGGCATTTCGCGCATAAATGAAATGAACATATTTTTCTCCAAAACTATAACAGATGCAAGCTTGTCCTGTTTGGTGGAGATGATATTTAATAAAATAAGTAGAAATCCACTAAAAGTTTTGTTTGGTTATCTTGCAATCCCGAGATAATCGTCTCCATGCTTCAAATGCTCTTAAAAGCCAATTCTAAGGCATTTCGCGCATAAATGAAATGAACACATTTTTCTCCAAAACTATAACAGATGCAAGCTTGTCCTGTTTGGTGGAGATGATATTTAATAAAATAAGTAGAAATCCACTAAAAGTTTTGTTTGGTTATCTTGCAATCCCGAGATAATCGTCTCCATGCTTCAAATGCTCTTAAAAGCCATTTCTAAGGCATTTCGCGCATAAATGAAATGAACACATTTTTCTCCAAAACTATAACAGATGCAAGCTTGTCCTGTTTGGTGGTTTGATATTTAATAAAATAAGTAGAAATCCACTAAAAGTTTTGTTTGGTTATCTTGCAATCTCGAGATAATCGTCTCCATGCTTCAAATGCTCTTAAAAGCGATTTCTAAGGCATTTCGCGCATAAATGAAATGAACACATTTTTCTCCAAAACTATAACAGATGCAAACTTGTCCTGTTTGGTGGAGATGATATTTAATAAAATAAGTAGAAATCCACTAAAAGTTTTGTTTGGTTATCTTGCAATCCCGAGATAATCGTCTCCATGCTTCAAATGCTCTTAAAAGCCAATTCTAAGGCATTTCGCGCATAAATGAAATGAACACATTTTTCTCCAAAACTATAACAGATGCAAGCTTGTCCTGTTTGGTGGAGATGATATTTAATAAAATAAGTAGAAATCCACTAAAAGTTTTGTTTGGTTATCTTGCAATCCCGAGATAATCGTCTCCATGCTTCAAATGCTCTTAAAAGCCAATTCTAAGGCATTTCGCGCATAAATGAAATGAACATATTTTTCTCCAAAACTATAACAGATGCAAGCTTGTCCTGTTTGGTGGAGATGATATTTAATAAAATAAGTAGAAATCCACTAAAAGTTTTGTTTGGTTATCTTGTAATCCCGAGATAATCGTCTCCATGCTTCAAATGCTCTTAAAAGCCAATTCTAAGGCATTTCGCGCATAAATGAAATGAACACATTTTTCTCCAAAACTATAACAGATGCAAGCTTGTCCTGTTTGGTGGAGATGATATTTAATAAAATAAGTAGAAATCCACTAAAAGTTTTGTTTGGTTATCTTGCAATCCCGAGATAATCGTCTCCATGCTTCAAATGCTCTTAAAAGCCATTTCTAAGGCATTTCGCGCATAAATGAAATGAACACATTTTTCTCCAAAACTATAACAGATGCAAGCTTGTCCTGTTTGGTGGAGATGATATTTAATAAAATAAGTAGAAATCAACTAAAAGTTTTGTTTGGTTATCTTGCAATCCCGAGATAATCGTCTCCATGCTTCAAATGCTCTTAAAAGCCAATTCTAAGGCATTTCGCGCATAAATGAAATGAACACATTTTTCTCCAAAACTATAACAGATGCAAGCTTGTCCTGTTTGGTGGAGATGATATTTAATAAAATAAGTAGAAATCCACTAAAAGTTTTGTTTGGTTATCTTGCAATCCCGAGATAATCGTCTCCATGCTTCAAATACTCTTAAAAGCGATTTCTAAGGCATTTCGCGCATAAATGAAATGAACACATTTTTCCCCAAAACTATAACAGATGCAAACTTGTCCTGTTTGGTGGAGATGATATTTAATAAAATAAGTAGAAATCCACTAAAAGTTTTGTTTGGTTATCTTGCAATTCCGAGATAATCGTCTCCATGCTTCAAATGCTCTTAAAAGCCAATTCTAAGGCATTTCGCGCATAAATGAAATGAACACATTTTTCTCCAAAACTATAACAGATGCAAGCTTGTCCTGTTTGGTGGAGATGATATTTAATAAAATAAGTAGAAATCCACTAAATGTTTTGTTTGGTTATCTTGCAATCCCGAGATAATCGTCTCCATGCTTCAAATGCTCTTAAAAGCCAATTCTAAGGCATTTCGCGCATAAATGAAATGAACACATTTTTCTCCAAAACTATAACAGATGCAAGCTTGTCCTGTTTGGTGGTTTGATATTTAATAAAATAAGTAGAAATCCACTAAAAGTTTTGTTTGGTTATCTTGCAATCCCGAGATAATCGTCTCCATGCTTCAAATGCTCTTAAAAGCCAATTCTAAGGCATTTCGCGCATAAATGAAATGAACACATTTTTCTCCAAAACTATAACAGATGCAAGCTTGTCCTGTTTGGTGGAGATGATATTTAATAAAATAAGTAGAAGTCCACTAAAAGTTTTGTTTGGTTATCTTGCAATCCCGAGATAATCGTCTCCATGCTTCAAATGCTCTTAAAAGCCAATTCTAAGGCATTTCGCGCATAAATGAAATGAACACATTTTTCTCCAAAACTATAACAGATGCAAGCTTGTCCTGTTTGGTGGAGATTATATTTAATAAAATAAGTAGAAATCCACTAAAGGTTTTGTTTGGTTATCTTGCAATCCCGAGATAATCGTCTCCATGCTTCAAATGCTCTTAAAAGCGATTTCTAAGGCATTTCGCGCATAAATGAAATGAACACATTTTTCTCCAAAACTATAACAGATGCAAACTTGTCCTGTTTGGTGGTTTGATATTTAATAAAATAAGTAGAAATCCACTAAAAGTTTTGTTTGGTTATCTTGCAATCTCGAGATAATCGTCTCCATGCTTCAAATGCTCTTAAAAGCGATTTCTAAGGCATTTCGCGCATAAATGAAATGAACACATTTTTCTCCAAAACTATAACAGATGCAAACTTGTCCTGTTTGGTGGAGATGATATTTAATAAAATAAGTAGAAATCCACTAAAAGTTTTGTTTGGTTATCTTGCAATCCCGAGATAATCGTCTCCATGCTTCAAATGCTCTTAAAAGCCAATTCTAAGGCATTTCGCGCATAAATGAAATGAACACATTTTTCTCCAAAACTATAACAGATGCAAGCTTGTCCTGTTTGGTGGAGATGATATTTAATAAAATAAGTAGAAATCCACTAAAAGTTTTGTTTGGTTATCTTGCAATCCCGAGATAATCGTCTCCATGCTTCAAATGCTCTTAAAAGCCAATTCTAAGGCATTTCGCGCATAAATGAAATGAACATATTTTTCTCCAAAACTATAACAGATGCAAGCTTGTCCTGTTTGGTGGAGATGATATTTAATAAAATAAGTAGAAATCCACTAAAAGTTTTGTTTGGTTATCTTGCAATCCCGAGATAATCGTCTCCATGCTTCAAATGCTCTTAAAAGCCAATTCTAAGGCATTTCGCGCATAAATGAAATGAACACATTTTTCTCCAAAACTATAACAGATGCAAGCTTGTCCTGTTTGGTGGAGATGATATTTAATAAAATAAGTAGAAATCCACTAAAAGTTTTGTTTGGTTATCTTGCAATCCCGAGATAATCGTCTCCATGCTTCAAATGCTCTTAAAAGCCATTTCTAAGGCATTTCGCGCATAAATGAAATGAACACATTTTTCTCCAAAACTATAACAGATGCAAGCTTGTCCTGTTTGGTGGAGATGATATTTAATAAAATAAGTAGAAATCAACTAAAAGTTTTGTTTGGTTATCTTGCAATCCCGAGATAATCGTCTCCATGCTTCAAATGCTCTTAAAAGCGATTTCTAAGGCATTTCGCGCATACATGAAATGAACACATTTTTCCCCAAAACTATAACAGATGCAAACTTGTCCTGTTTGGTGGAGATGATATTTAATAAAATAAGTAGAAATCCACTAAAAGTTTTGTTTGGTTATCTTGCAATTCCGAGATAATCGTCTCCATGCTTCAAATGCTCTTAAAAGCCAATTCTAAGGCATTTCGCGCATAAATGAAATGAACACATTTTTCTCCAAAACTATAACAGATGCAAGCTTGTCCTGTTTGGTGGAGATGATATTTAATAAAATAAGTAGAAATCCACTAAAAGTTTTGTTTGGTTATATTGCAATCCCGAGATAATCGTCTCCATGCTTCAAATGCTCTTAAAAGCCAATTCTAAGGCATTTCGCGCATAAATGAAATGAACACATTTTTCTCCAAAACTATAACAGATGCAAGCTTGTCCTGTTTGGTGGTTTGATATTTAATAAAATAAGTAGAAATCCACTAAAAGTTTTGTTTGGTTATCTTGCAATCCCGAGATAATCGTCTCCATGCTTCAAATGCTCTGAAAAGCCAATTCTAAGGCATTTCGCGCATAAATGAAATGAACACATTTTTCTCCAAAACTATAACAGATGCAAGCTTGTCCTGTTTGGTGATGATATTTAATAAAATAAATAGAAATCCACTAAAAGTTTTGTTTGGTTATCTTGCAATCCCGAGATAATCGTCTCCATGCTTCAAATGCTTTTAAAAGCCAATTCTAAGGCATTTCGCGCATAAATGAAATGAACACATTTTTCTCCAAAACTATAACAGATGCAAGCTTGTCCTGTTTGGTGGAGATGATATTTAATAAAATAAATAGAAATCCACTAAAAGTTTTGTTTGGTTATCTTGCAATCCCGAGATATTCGTCTCCATGCTTCAAATGCTCTTAAAAGCCAATTCTAAGGCATTTTGCGCATAAATGAAATGAACACATTTTTCTCCAAAACTATAACAGATGCAAGCTTGTCCTGTTTGGTGGAGATGGTATTTAATAAAATAAGTAGAAATCCACTAAAAGTTTTGTTTGGTTATCTTGCAATCCCGAGATAATCGTCTCCATGCTTCAAATGCTCTTAAAAGCCAATTCTAAGGCATTTCGCGCATAAATGAAATGAACACATTTTTCTCCAAAACTATAACAGATGCAAGCTTGTCCTGTTTGGTGGAGATGATATTTAATAAAATAAGTAGAAATCCACTAAAAGTTTTGTTTGGTTATCTTGCAATCCCGAGATAATCGTCTCCATGCTTCAAATGCTCTTAAAAGCCATTTCTAAGGCATTTCGCACATAAATGAAATGAACACATTTTTCTCCAAAACTATAACAGATGCAAGCTTGTCCTGTTTGGTGGAGATGATATTTAATAAAATAAGTAGAAATCAACTAAAAGTTTTGTTTGGTTATCTTGCAATCCCGAGATAATCGTCTCCATGCTTCAAATGCTCTTAAAAGCCAATTCTAAGGCATTTCGCGCATAAATGAAATGAACACATTTTTCTCCAAAACAATAACAGATGCAAGCTTTTCCTGTTTGGTGGAGATGATATTTAATAAAATAAGTAGAAATCCACTAAAATGTTTGTTTGGTTATCTTGCAATCCCGAGATAATCGTCTCCATGCTTCAAATGCTCTTAAAAGCCAATTCTAAGGCATTTCGCGCATAAATGAAATGAACACCTTTTTCTCCAAAACTATAACAGATGCAAGCTTGTCCTGTTTGGTGGAGATGATATTTAATAAAATAACTAGAAATCCACTAAAAGTTTTGTTTGGTTATCTTGCAATCCCGAGATAATCGTCTCCATGCTTCAAATGCTCTTAAAAGCCAATTCTAAGGCATTTCGCGCATAAATGAAATGAACACATTTTTCTCCAAAACTATAACAGATGCAAGCTTGTCCTGTTTGGTGGAGATGATATTTAATAAAATAAGTAGAAATCCACTAAAAGTTTTGTTTGGTTATCTTGCAATCCCGAGATAATAGTCTCCATGCTTCAAATGCTCTTAAAAGCGATTTCTAAGGCATTTCGCGCATAAATGAAATGAACACATTTTTCTCCAAAACTATAACAGATGCAAACTTGTCCTGTTTGGTGGTTTGATATTTAATAAAATAAGTAGAAATCCACTAAAAGTTTTGTTTGGTTATCTTGCAATCTCGAGATAATCGTCTCTATGCTTCAAATGCTCTTAAAAGCGATTTCTAAGGCATTTCGCGCATAAATGAAATGAGCACATTTTTCTCCAAAACTATAACAGATGCAAACTTGTCCTGTTTGGTGGAGATGATATTTAATAAAATAAGTAGAAATCCACTAAAAGTTTTGTTTGGTTATCTTGCAATCCCGAGATAATCGTCTCCATGCTTCAAATGCTCTTAAAAGCCAATTCTAAGGCATTTCGCGCATAAATGAAATGAACACATTTTTCTCCAAAACTATAACAGATGCAAGCTTGTCCTGTTTGGTGGAGATGATATTTAATAAAATAAGTAGAAATCCACTAAAAGTTTTGTTTGGTTATCTTGCAATCCCGAGATAATCGTCTCCATGCTTCAAATGCTCTTAAAAGCCAATTCTAAGGCATTTCGCGCATAAATGAAATGAACACATTTTTCTCCAAAACTATAACAGATGCAAGCTTGTCCTGTTTGGTGGAGATGATATTTAATAAAATAAGTAGAAATCCACTAAAAGTTTTGTTTGGTTATCTTGCAATCCCGAGATAATCGTCTCCATGCTTCAAATGCTCTTAAAAGCCAATTCTAAGGCATTTCGCGCATAAATGAAATGAACATATTTTTCTCCAAAACTATAACAGATGCAAACTTGTCCTGTTTGGTGGAGATGATATTTAATAAAATAAGTAGAAATCCACTAAAAGTTTTGTTTGGTTATCTTGCAATCCCGAGATAATCGTCTCCATGCTTCAAATGCTCTTAAAAGCCAATTCTAAGGCATTTCGCGCATAAATGAAATGAACACATTTTTCTCCAAAACTATAACAGATGCAAGCTTGTCCTGTTTGGTGGAGATGATATTTAATAAAATAAGTAGAAATCCACTCAAAGTTTTGTTTGGTTATCTTGCAATCCCGAGATAATCGTCTCCATGCTTCAAATGCTCTTAAAAGTTAATTCTAAGGCATTTCGCGCATAAATGAAATGAACACATTTTTCTCCAAAACTATAACAGATGCAAGCTTGTCCTGTTTGGTGGAGATGATATTTAATAAAATAAGTAGAAATCCACTAAAAGTTTTGTTTGGTTATCTTGCAATCCCGAGATAATCGTCTCCATGCTTCAAATGCTCTTAAAAGCGATTTCTAAGGCATTTCGCGCATAAATGAAATGAACACATTTTTCTCCAAAACTATAACAGATGCAAGCTTGTCCTGTTTGGTGGAGATGATATTTAATAAAATAAATAGAAATCCACTAAAAGTTTTGTTTGGTTATCTTGCAATCCCGAGATAATCGTCTCCATGCTTCAAATGCTTTTAAAAGCCAATTCTAAGGCATTTCGCGCCTAAATGAAATTAACACATTTTTCTCCAAAACTATAACAGATGCAAGCTTGTCCTGTTTGGTGGAGATGATATTTAATAAAATAAATAGAAATCCACTAAAAGTTTTGTTTGGTTATCTTGCAATCCCGAGATAATCGTCTCCATGCTTCAAATGCTCTTAAAAGCCAATTCTAAGGCATTTTGCGCATAAATGAAATGAACACATTTTTCTCCAAAACTATAACAGATGCAAGCTTGTCCTGTTTGGTGGAGATGATATTTAATAAAATAAGTAGAAATCCACTAAAAGTTTTGTTTGGTTATCTTGCAATCCCGAGATAATCGTCTCCATGCTTCAAATGCTCTTAAAAGCGATTTCTAAGGCATTTCGCGCATAAATGAAATGAACACATTTTTCTCCAAAACTATAACAGATGCAAACTTGTCCTGTTTGGTGGAGATGATATTTAATAAAATAAGTAGAAATCCACTAAAAGTTTTGTTTGGTTATCTTGCAATCCCGAGATAATCGTCTCCATGCTTCAAATGCTCTTAAAAGCCAATTCTAAGGCATTTTGCGCATAAATGAAATGAACACATTTTTCTCCAAAACTATAACAGATGCAAGCTTGTCCTGTTTGGTGGAGATGATATTTAATAAAATAAGTAGAAATCCACTAAAAGTTTTGTTTGGTTATCTTGCAATCCCGAGATAATCGTCTCCATGCTTCAAATGCTCTTAAAAGCCAATTCTAAGGCATTTCGCGCATAAACGAAATGAACACATTTTTCTCCAAAACTATAACAGATGCAAGCTTGTCCTGTTTGGTGGAGATGATATTTAATAAAATAAGTAGAAATCCACTAAAAGTTTTGTTTGGTTATCTTGCAATCCCGAGATAATCGTCTCCATGCTTCAAATGCTCTTAAAAGCCAATTCTGAGGCATTTCGCGCATAAATGAAATGAACACATTTTTCTCCAAAACTATAACAGATGCAAGCTTGTCCTGTTTGGTGGAGATGATATTTAATAAAATAAGTAGAAATCCACTAAAAGTTTTGTTTGGTTATCTTGCAATCCCGAGATAATCGTCTCCATGCTTCAAATGCTCTTAAAAGCCAATTCTAAGGCATTTCGCGCATAAATGAAATGAACACATTTTTCTCCAAAACTATAACAGATGCAAGCTTGTCCTGTTTGGTGGAGATGATATTTAATAAAATAAGTAGAAATCCACTAAAAGTTTTGTTTGGTTATCTTGCAATCCCGAGATAATCGTCTCCATGCTTCAAATGCTCTTAAAAGCCAATTCTAAGGCATTTCGCGCATAAATGAAATGAACACATTTTTCTCCAAAACTATAACAGATGCAAGCTTGTCCTGTTTGGTGGAGATGATATTTAATAAAATAAGTAGAAATCCACTAAAGGTTTTGTTTGGTTATCTTGCAATCCCGAGATAATCGTCTCCATGCTTCAAATGCTCTTAAAAGCGATTTCTAAGGCATTTTGCGCATAAATGAAATGAACACATTTTTCTCCAAAACTATAACAGATGCAAGCTTGTCCTGTTTGGTGATGATATTTAATAAAATAAATAGAAATCCACTAAAAGTTTTGTTTGGTTATCTTGCAATCCCGAGATAATCGTCTCCATGCTTCAAATGCTTTTAAAAGCCAATTCTAAGGCATTTCGCGCATAAATGAAATGAACACATTTTTCTCCAAAACTATAACAGATGCAAGCTTGTCCTGTTTGGTGGAGATGATATTTAATAAAATAAATAGAAATCCACTAAAAGTTTTGTTTGGTTATCTTGCAATCCCGAGATAATCGTCTCCATGCTTCAAATGCTCTTAAAAGCCAATTCTAAGGCATTTTGCGCATAAATGAAATGAACACATTTTTCTCCAAAACTATAACAGATGCAAGCTTGTCCTGTTTGGTGGAGATGATATTTAATAAAATAAGTAGAAATCCACTAAAAGTTTTGTTTGGTTATCTTGCAATCCCGAGATAATCGTCTCCATGCTTTAAATGCTCTTAAAAGCCAATTCTAAGGCATTTCGCGCATAAATGAAATGAACACATTTTTCTCCAAAACTATAACAGATGCAAGCTTGTCCTGTTTGGTGGAGATGATATTTAATAAAATAAGTAGAAATCCACTAAAAGTTTTGTTTGATTATCTTGCAATCCCGAGATAATCGTATCCATGCTTCAAATGCTCTTAAAAGCCATTTCTAAGGCATTTCGCGCATAAATGAAATGAACACATTTTTCTCCAAAACTATAACAGATGCAAGCTTGTCCTGTTTGGTGGAGATGATATTTAATAAAATAAGTAGAAATCAACTAAAAGTTTTGTTTGGTTATCTTGCAATCCCGAGATAATCGTCTCCATGCTTCAAATGCTCTTAAAAGCCAATTCTAAGGCATTTCGCGCATAAATGAAATGAACACATTTTTCTCCAAAACTATAACAGATGCAAGCTTGTCCTGTTTGGTGGAGATGATATTTAATAAAATAAGTAGAAATCCACTAAAATGTTTGTTTGGTTATCTTGCAATCCCGAGATAATCGTCTCCATGCTTCAAATGCTCTTAAAAGCCAATTCTAAGGCATTTCGCGCATAAATGAAATGAACACCTTTTTCTCCAAAACTATAACAGATGCAAGCTTGTCCTGTTTGGTGGAGATGATATTTAATAAAATAAGTAGAAATCCACTAAAAGTTTTGTTTGGTTATCTTGCAATCCCGAGATAATCGTCTCCATGCTTCAAATGCTCTTAAAAGCGATTTCTAAGGCATTTCGCGCATAAATGAAATGAACACATTTTTCTCCAAAACTATAACAGATGCAAACTTGTCCTGCTTGGTGGTTTGATATTTAATAAAATAAGTAGAAATCCACTAAAAGTTTTGTTTGGTTATCTTGCAATCTCGAGATAATCGTCTCCATGCTTCAAATGCTCTTAAAAGCGATTTCTAAGGCATTTCGCGCATAAATGAAATGAACACATTTTTCTCCAAAACTATAACAGATGCAAACTTGTCCTGTTTGGTGGAGATGATATTTAATAAAATAAGTAGAAATCCACTAAAAGTTTTGTTTGGT
Organism: Anomaloglossus baeobatrachus; assembly: GCF_048569485.1. Taxonomy (NCBI): domain Eukaryota; kingdom Metazoa; phylum Chordata; class Amphibia; order Anura; family Aromobatidae; genus Anomaloglossus; species Anomaloglossus baeobatrachus. Next base: position 151,678 of record NW_027442439.1, on the reverse strand, counting down.
TATCTTGCAATCCCGAGATAATCGTCTCCATGCTTCAAATGCTCTTAAAAGCCAATTCTAAGGCATTTCGCGCATAAATGAAATGAACACATTTTTCTCCAAAACTATAACAGATGCAAGCTTGTCCTGTTTGGTGGAGATAATATTTAATAAAATGAGTAGAAATCCACTAAAAGTTTTGTTTGGTTATCTTGCAATCCCGAGATAATCGTCTCCATGCTTCAAATGCTCTTAAAAGCCAATTCTAAGGCATTTCGCGCATAAACGAAATGAACACATTTTTCTCCAAAACTATAACAGATGCAAGCTTGTCCTGTTTGGTGGAGATGATATTTAATAAAATAAGTAGAAATCCACTAAAAGTTTTGTTTGGTTATCTTGCAATCCCGAGATAATCGTCTCCATGCTTCAAATGCTCTTAAAAGCCAATTCTGAGGCATTTCGCGCATAAATGAAATGAACACATTTTTCTCCAAAACTATAACAGATGCAAGCTTGTCCTGTTTGGTGGAGATGATATTTAATAAAATAAGTAGAAATCCACTAAAAGTTTTGTTTGGTTATCTTGCAATCCCGAGATAATCGTCTCCATGCTTCAAATGCTCTTAAAAGCCAATTCTAAGGCATTTCGCGCATAAATGAAATGAACACATTTTTCTCCAAAACTATAACAGATGCAAGCTTGTCCTGTTTGGTGGAGATGATATTTAATAAAATAAGTAGAAATCCACTAAAAGTTTTGTTTAGTTATCTTGCAATCCCGAGATAATCGTCTCCATGCTTCAAATGCTCTTAAAAGCGATTTCTAAGGCATTTCGCGCATAAATGAAATGAACGCATTTTTCTCCAAAACTATAACAGATGCAAGCTTGTCCTGTTTGGTGGATATGATATTTAATAAAATAAATAGAAATCCACTAAAAGTTTTGTTTGGTTATCTTGCAATCCCGAGATAATCGTCTCCATGCTTCAAATGCTTTTAAAAGCCAATTCTAAGGCATTTCGCGCCTAAATGAAATGAACACATTTTTCTCCAAAACTATAACAGATGCAAGCTTGTCCTGTTTGGTGGAGATGATATTTAATAAAATAAATAGAAATCCACTAAAAGTTTTGTTTGGTTATCTTGCAATCCCGAGATAATCGTCTCCATGCTTCAAATGCTCTTAAAAGCCAATTCTAAGGCATTTTGCGCATAAATGAAATGAACACATTTTTCTCCAAAACTATAACAGATGCAAGCTTGTCCTGTTTGGTGGAGATGATATTTAATAAAATAAGTAGAAATCCACTAAAAGTTTTGTTTGGTTATCTTGCAATCCCGAGATAATCGTCTCCATGCTTCAAATGCTCTTAAAAGCGATTTCTAAGGCATTTCGCGCATAAATGAAATGAACACATTTTTCTCCAAAACTATAACAGATGCAAACTTGTCCTGTTTGGTGGAGATGATATTTAATAAAATAAGTAGAAATCCACTAAAAGTTTTGTTTGGTTATCTTGCAATCCCGAGATAATCGTCTCCATGCTTCAAATGCTCTTAAAAGCCAATTCTAAGGCATTTTGCGCATAAATGAAATGAACACATTTTTCTCCAAAACTATAACAGATGCAAGCTTGTCCTGTTTGGTGGACATGATATTTAATAAAATAAGTAGAAATCCACTAAAAGTTTTGTTTGGTTATCTTGCAATCCCGAGATAATCGTCTCCATGCTTCAAATGCTCTTAAAAGCCAATTCTAAGGCATTTCGCGCATAAACGAAATGAACACATTTTTCTCCAAAACTATAACAGATGCAAGCTTGTCCTGTTTGGTGGAGATGATATTTAATAAAATAAGTAGAAATCCACTAAAAGTTTTGTTTGGTTATCTTGCAATCCCGAGATAATCGTCTCCATGCTTCAAATGCTCTTAAAAGCCAATTCTGAGGCATTTCGCGCATAAATGAAATGAACACATTTTTCTCCAAAACTATAACAGATGCAAGCTTGTCCTGTTTGGTGGAGATGATATTTAATAAAATAAGTAGAAATCCACTAAAAGTTTTGTTTGGTTATCTTGCAATCCCGAGATAATCGTCTCCATGCTTCAAATGCTCTTAAAAGCCAATTCTAAGGCATTTCGCGCATAAATGAAATGAACACATTTTTCTCCAAAACTATAACAGATGCAAGCTTGTCCTGTTTGGTGGAGATGATATTTAATAAAATAAGTAGAAATCCACTAAAAGTTTTGTTTGGTTATCTTGCAATCCCGAGATAATTGTCTCCATGCTTCAAATGCTCTTAAAAGCGATTTCTAAGGCATTTCGCGCATAAATGAAATGAACACATTTTTCTCCAAAACTATAACAGATGCAAACTTGTCCTGTTTGGTGGAGATGATATTTAATAAAATAAGTAGAAATCCACTAAAAGTTTTGTTTGGTTATCTTGCAATCCCGAGATAATCGTCTCCATGCTTCAAATGCTCTTAAAAGCCAATTCTAAGGCATTTTGCGCATAAATGAAATGAACACATTTTTCTCCAAAACTATAACAGATGCAAGCTTGTCCTGTTTGGTGGACATGATATTTAATAAAATAAGTAGAAATCCACTAAAAGTTTTGTTTGGTTATCTTGCAATCCCGAGATAATCGTCTCCATGCTTCAAATGCTCTTAAAAGCCAATTCTAAGGCATTTCGCGCATAAACGAAATGAACACATTTTTCTCCAAAACTATAACAGATGCAAGCTTGTCCTGTTTGGTGGAGATGATATTTAATAAAATAAGTAGAAATCCACTAAAAGTTTTGTTTGGTTATCTTGCAATCCCGAGATAATCGTCTCCATGCTTCAAATGCTCTTAAAAGCCAATTCTGAGGCATTTCGCGCATAAATGAAATGAACACATTTTTCTCCAAAACTATAACAGATGCAAGCTTGTCCTGTTTGGTGGAGATGATATTTAATAAAATAAGTAGAAATCCACTAAAAGTTTTGTTTGGTTATCTTGCAATCCCGAGATAATCGTCTCCATGCTTCAAATGCTCTTAAAAGCCAATTCTAAGGCATTTCGCGCATAAATGAAATGAACACATTTTTCTCCAAAACTATAACAGATGCAAGCTTGTCCTGTTTGGTGGAGATGATATTTAATAAAATAAGTAGAAATCCACTAAAAGTTTTGTTTGGTTATCTTGCAATCCCGAGATAATTGTCTCCATGCTTCAAATGCTCTTAAAAGCGATTTCTAAGGCATTTCGCGCATAAATGAAATGAACACATTTTTCTCCAAAACTATAACAGATGCAAGCTTGTCCTGTTTGGTGGAGATGATATTTAATAAAATAAATAGAAATCCACTAAAAGTTTTGTTTGGTTATCTTGCAATCCCGAGATAATCGTCTCCATGCTTCAAATGCTTTTAAAAGCCAATTCTAAGGCATTTCGCGCATAAATGAAATGAACACATTTTTCTCCAAAACTATAACAGATGCAAGCTTGTCCTGTTTGGTGGAGATGATATTTAATAAAATAAATAGAAATCCACTAAATGTTTTGTTTGGTTATCTTGCAATCCCGAGATAATCGTCTCCATGCTTCAAATGCTCTTAAAAGCCAATTCTAAGGCATTTCGCGCATAAATGAAATGAACACATTTTTCTCCAAAACTATAACAGATGCAAGCTTGTCCTGTTTGGTGGAGATGATATTTAATAAAATAAGTAGAAATCCACTAAAAGTTTTGTTTGGTTATCTTGCAATCCCGAGATAATCGTCTCCATGCTTCAAATGCTCTTAAAAGCCAATTCTAAGGCATTTCGCGCATAAACGAAATGAACACATTTTTCTCCAAAACTATAACAGATGCAAGCTTGTCCTGTTTGGTGGAGATGATATTTAATAAAATAAGTAGAAATCCACTAAAAGTTTTGTTTGGTTATCTTGCAATCCCGAGATAATCGTCTCCATGCTTCAAATGCTCTTAAAAGCCAATTCTGAGGCATTTCGCGCATAAATGAAATGAACACATTTTTCTCCAAAACTATAACAGATGCAAGCTTGTCCTGTTTGGTGGAGATGATATTTAATAAAATAAGTAGAAATCCACTAAAAGTTTTGTTTGGTTATCTTGCAATCCCGAGATAATCGTCTCCATGCTTCAAATGCTCTTAAAAGCCAATTCTAAGGCATTTCGCGCATAAATGAAATGAACACATTTTTCTCCAAAACTATAACAGATGCAAGCTTGTCCTGTTTGGTGGAGATGATATTTAATAAAATAAGTAGAAATCCACTAAAAGTTTTGTTTGGTTATCTTGCAATCCCGAGATAATCGTCTCCATGCTTCAAATGCTCTTAAAAGCGATTTCTAAGGCATTTCGCGCATAAATGAAATGAACACATTTTTCTCCAAAACTATAACAGATGCAAGCTTGTCCTGTTTGGTGGAGATGATATTTAATAAAATAAATAGAAATCCACTAAAAGTTTTGTTTGGTTATCTTGCAATCCCGAGATAATCGTCTCCATGCTTCAAATGCTTTTAAAAGCCAATTCTAAGGCATTTCGCGCCTAAATGAAATGAACACATTTTTCTCCAAAGCTATAACAGATGCAAGCTTGTCCTGTTTGGTGGAGATGATATTTAATAAAATAAATAGAAATCCACTAAAAGTTTTGTTTGGTTATCTTGCAATCCCGAGATAATCGTCTCCATGCTTCAAATGCTCTTAAAAGCGATTTCTAAGGCATTTCGCGCATAAATGAAATGAACACATTTTTCTCCAAAACTATAACAGATGCAAACTTGTCCTGTTTGGTGGAGATGATATTTAATAAAATAAGTAGAAATCCACTAAAAGTTTTGTTTGGTTATCTTGCAATCCCGAGATAATCGTCTCCATGCTTCAAATGCTCTTAAAAGCCAATTCTAAGGCATTTCGCACATAAATGAAATGAACACATTTTTCTCCAAAACTATAACAGATGCAAGCTTGTCCTGTTTGGTGGAGATGATATTTAATAAAATAAGTAGAAATCCACTAAAAGTTTTGTTTGGTTATCTTGCAATCCCGAGATAATCGTCTCCATGCTTCAAATGCTCTTAAAAGCCAATTCTAAGGCATTTCGCGCATAAACGAAATGAACACATTTTTCTCCAAAACTATAACAGATGCAAGCTTGTCCTGTTTGGTGGAGATGATATTTAATAAAATAAGTAGAAATCCACTAAAAGTTTTGTTTGGTTATCTTGCAATCCCGAGATAATCGTCTCCATGCTTCAAATGCTCTTAAAAGCCAATTCTGAGGCATTTCGCGCATAAATGAAATGAACACATTTTTCTCCAAAACTATAACAGATGCAAGCTTGTCCTGTTTGGTGGAGATGATATTTAATAAAATAAGTAGAAATCCACTAAAAGTTTTGTTTGGTTATCTTGCAATCCCGAGATAATCGTCTCCATGCTTCAAATGCTCTTAAAAGCCAATTCTAAGGCATTTCGCGCATAAATGAAATGAACACATTTTTCTCCAAAACTATAACAGATGCAAGCTTGTCCTGTTTGGTGGAGATGATATTTAATAAAATAAGTAGAAATCCACTAAAAGTTTTGTTTGGTTATCTTGCAATCCCGAGATAATCGTCTCCATGCTTCAAATGCTCTTAAAAGCGATTTCTAAGGCATTTCGCGCATAAATGAAATGAACACATTTTTCTCCAAAACTATAACAGATGCAAGCTTGTCCTGTTTGGTGGAGATGATATTTAATAAAATAAATAGAAATCCACTAAAAGTTTTGTTTGGTTATCTTGCAATCCCGAGATAATCGTCTCCATGCTTCAAATGCTCTTAAAAGCCAATTCTAAGGCATTTTGCGCATAAATGAAATGAACACATTTTTCTCCAAAACTATAACAGATGCAAGCTTGTCCTGTTTGGTGGAGATGATATTTAATAAAATAAGTAGAAATCCACTAAAAGTTTTGTTTGGTTATCTTGCAATCCCGAGATAATCGTCTCCATGCTTCAAATGCTCTTAAAAGCCAATTCTAAGGCATTTCGCGCATAAATGAAATGAACACATTTTTCTCCAAAACTATAACAGATGCAAGCTTGTCCTGTTTGGTGGAGATGATATTTAATAAAATAAGTAGAAATCCACTAAACGTTTTGTTTGGTTATCTTGCAATTCCGAGATAATCGTCTCCATGCTTCAAATGCTCTTAAAAGCCAATTCTAAATCATTTCGCGCATAAATAAAATGAACACATTTTCTCCAAAACTATAACAGATGCAAGCTTGTCCTGTTTGGTGGAGATGATATTTAATAAAATAAGTAGAAATCCACTAAAAGTTTTGTTTGGTTATCTTGCAATCTCGAGATAATCGTCTCTATGCTTTAAATGCTCTTAAAAGCCATTTTTAAGGCATTTCGGGCATAAATGAAATGAACACATTTTTCTCCAAAACTATAACAGATGCAAGCTTGTCCTGTTTGGTGGTGATGATATTTAATAAAATAAATCGAAATCCACTAAAAGTTTTGTTTGGTTATCTTGCAATCCCGAGATAATCGTCTCCATGCTTCAAATGCTCTTAAAAGCCAATTCTAAGGCATTTCGCGCATAAATGAAATGAACACATTTTTCTCCAAAACTATAACAGATGCAAGCTTGTCCTGTTTGGTGGAGATGATATTTAATAAAATAAGTAGAAATCCACTAAAAGTTTTGTTTGGTTATCTTGCAATCTCGAGATAATCGTCTCTATGCTTTAAATGCTCTTAAAAGCCAATTCTAAGGCATTTCGCGCATAAATGAAATGAACACATTTTTCTCCAAAACTATAACAGATGCAAGCTTGTCCTGTTTGGTGGAGATGATATTTAATAAAATAAGTAGAAATCCACTAAAAGTTTTGTTTGGTTATCTTGCAATCCCGAGATAATCGTCTCCATGCTTGAAATGCTCTTAAAAGCGATTTCTAAGGCATTTCGCGCATAAATGAAATGAACACATTTTTCTCCAAAACTATAACAGATGCAAACTTGTCCTGTTTGGTGGAGATGATATTTAATAAAATAAGTAGAAATCCACTAAAAGTTTTGTTTGGTTATCTTGCAATCTCGAGATAATCGTCTCCATGCTTTAAATGCTCTTAAAAGCCATTTCTAAGGCATTTCGCGCATAAATGAAATGAACACATTTTTCTCCAAAACTATAACAGATGCAAGCTTGTCCTGTTTGGTGGAGATGATATTTAATAAAATAAGTAGAAATCCACTAAAAGTTTTGTTTGGTTATCTTGCAATCCCGAGATAATCGTCTCCATGCTTCAAATGCTCTTAAAAGCCAATTCTAAGGAATTTCGCGCATAAATAAAATGAACACATTTTTCTCCAAAACTATAACAGATGCAAGCTTGTCCTGTTTGGGGGAGATGATATTTAATAAAATAAGTAGAAATCCACTAAAAGTTTTGTTTGGTTATCTTGCAATCCCGAGATAATCGTCTCCATGCTTCAAATGCTCTTATAAGCCAATTCTAAGGCATTTCGCACATAAATGAAATGAACACATTTTTCTCCAAAACTATAACAGATGCAAGCTTGTCCTGTTTGGTGGAGATGATATTTAATAAAATAAGTAGAAATCCACTAAAAGTTTTGTTTGGTTATCTTGCAATCCCGAGATAATCGTCTCCATGCTTCAAATGCTCTTAAAAGCGATTTCTAAGGCATTTCGCGCATAAATGAAATGGACACATTTTTCTCCAAAACTATAACAGATGCAAGCTTGTCCTGTTTGGTGGAGATGATATTTAATAAAATAAGTAGAAATCCACTAAAAGTTTTGTTTGGTTATCTTGCAATCTCGAGATAATCGTCTCCATGCTTTAAATGCTCTTAAAAGCCATTTCTAAGGCATTTCGCGCATAAATGAAATGAACACATTTTTCTCCAAAACTATAACAGATGCAAGCTTATCCTGTTTGGTGGAGATGATATTTAATAAAATAAGTAGAAATCCACTAAAAGTTTTGTTTGGTTATCTTGCAAATCCCGTGATAATCGTCTCCATGCTTCAAATGCTCTTAAAAGCCAATTCTAAGGCATTTCGCGCATAAATGAAATGAACACATTTTTCTCCAAAACTATAACAGATGCAAGCTTGTCCTGTTTGGTGGAGATGATATTTAATAAAATAAGTAGAAATCCACTAAAAGTTTTGTTTGGTTATCTTGCAATCCCGAGATAATCGTCTCCATGCTTCAAATGCTCTTAAAAGCGATTTCTAAGGCATTTCGCGCATAAATAAAATGAACACATTTTTCTCCAAAACTATAACAGATGCAAGCTTGTCCTGTTTGGTGGAGATGATATTTAATAAAATAAGTCGAAATCCACTAAAAGTTTTGTTTGGTTATCTTGCAATCCCGAGATAATCGTCTCCATGCTTCAAATGCTCTTAAAAGCCAATTCTAAGGCATTTCGCGCATAAATGAAATGAACACATTTTTCTCCAAAACTATAACAGATGCAAGCTTGTCCTGTTTGGTGGAGATGATATTTAATAAAATAAGTAGAAATCCACTAAATGTTTTGTTTGGTTATCTTGCAATCCCGAGATAATCGTCTTCATGCTTCAAATGCTCTTAAAAGCCAATTCTAAGGCATTTCGCGCATAAATGAAATGAACATATTTTTCTCCAAAACTATAACAGATGCAAGCTTGTCCTGTTTGGTGGAGATGATATTTAATAAAATAAGTAGAAATCCACTAAAAGTTTTGTTTGGTTATCTTGCAAATCCCGAGATAATCGTCTCCATGCTTCAAATGCTCTTAAAAGCCAATTCTAAGGCATTTCGCGCATAAATGAAATGAACACATTTTTCTCCAAAACTATAACAGATGCAAGCTTGTCCTGTTTGGTGGAGATGATATTTAATAAAATAAGTAGAAATCCACTAAAAGTTTTGTTTGGTTATCTTGCAATCCCGAGATAATCGTCTCCATGCTTCAAATGCTCTTAAAAGCCAATTCTAAGGCATTTCGCGCATAAATAAAATGAACACATTTTTCTCCAAAACTATAACAGATGCAAGCTTGTCCTGTTTGGTGGAGATGATATTTAATAAAATAAGTAGAAATCCACTAAAAGTTTTGTTTGGTTATCTTGCAATCTCAAGATAATCGTCTCCATGCTTTAAATGCTCTTAAAAGCCATTTCTAAGGCATTTCGCACATAAATGAAATGAACACATTTTTCTCCAAAACTATAACAGATGCAAGCTTGTCCTGTTTGGTGGAGATGATATTTAATAAAATAAGTAGAAATCCACTAAAAGTTTTGTTTAGTTATCTTGCAATCCCGAGATAATCGTCTCCATGCTTCAAATGCTCTTAAAAGCCAATTCTAAGGCATTTCGCGCATAAATGAAATGAACACATTTTTTTCCAAAACTATAACAGATGCAAGCTTGTCCTGTTTGGTGGAGATGATATTTAATAAAAATAAGTAGAAATCCACTAAAAGTTTTGTTTGGTTATCTTGCAATCCCGAGATAATCGTCTCCATGCTTCAAATGCTCTTAAAAGCGATTTCTAAGGCATTTCGCGCATAAATGAAATGGACACATTTTTCTCCAAAACTATAACAGATGCAAGCTTGTCCTGTTTGGTGGAGATGATATTTAATAAAATAAGTAGAAATCCACTAAAAGTTTTGTTTGGTTATCTTGCAATCTCGAGATAATCGTCTCCATGCTTTAAATGCTCTTAAAAGCCATTTCTAAGGCATTTCGCGCATAAATGAAATGAACACATTTTTCTCCAAAACTATAACAGATGCAAGCTTGTTCTGTTTGGTGGAGATGATATTTAATAAAATAAGTAGAAATCCACTAAAAGTTTTGTTTGGTTATCTTGCAATCCCGAGATAATCGTCTCCATGCTTCAAATGCTCTTAAAAGCCAATTCTAAGGCATTTCGCGCATAAATGAAATGAACACATTTTTCTCCAAAACTATAACAGATGCAAGCTTGTCCTGTTTGGTGGAGATGATATTTAATAAAATAAGTAGAAATCCACTAAAAGTTTTGTTTGGTTATCTTGCAATCCCGAGATAATCGTCTCCATGCTTCAAATGCTCTTAAAAGCCAATTCTAAGGCATTTCGCGCATAAATGAAATGAACACATTTTTCTCCAAAACTATAACAGATGCAAGCTTGTCCTGTTTGGTGGAGATGATATTTAATAAAATAAGTAGAAATCCACTAAAAGTTTTGTTTGTTTATCTTGCAATCCCGAGATAATCGACTCCATGCTTCAAATGCTCTTAAAAGCCAATTCTAAGGCATTTCGCGCATAAATGAAATGAACACATTTTTCTCCAAAACTATAACAGATGCAAGCTTGTCCTGTTTGGTGGAGATGATATTTAATAAAATAAGTAGAAATCCACTAAAAGTTTTGTTTGGTTATCTTGCAATCCCGAGATAATCGTCTATATGCTTCAAATGCTCTTAAAAGCCAATTCTAAGGCATTTCGCGCATAAATAAAATGAACACATTTTTCTCCAAAACTATAAAAGACGCAAGCTTGTCCTGTTTGGTGGAGATGATATTTAATAAAATAAGTAGAAATCCACTAAAAGTTTTGTTTGGTTATCTTGCAATCCCGAGATAATCGTCTCCATGCTTCAAATGCTCTTAAAAGCCAATTCTAAGGCATTTCGCGCATAAATGAAATGAACACATTTTTCTCCAAAACTATAACAGATGCAAGCTTGTCCTGTTTGGTGGAGATGATATTTAATAAAATAAGTAGAAATCCACTAAAAGTTTTGTTTGGTTATCTTGCAATCCCGAGATAATCGTCTCCATGCTTCAAATGCTCTTAAAAGCCAATTCTAAGGCATTTCGCGCATAAATGAAATGAACACATTTTTCTCCAAAACTATAACAGATGCAAGCTTGTCCTGTTTGGTGGAGATGATATTTAATAAAATAAATAGAAATCCACTAAAAGTTTTGTTTGGTTATCTTGCAATCCCGAGATAATCGTCTCCATGCTTCAAATGCTTTTAAAAGCCAATTCTAAGGCATTTCGCGCATAAATGAAATGAACACATTTTTCTCCAAAACTATAACAGATGCAAGCTTGTCCTGTTTGGTGGAGATGATATTTAATAAAATAAGTAGAAATCCACTAAAAGTTTTGTTTGGTTATCTTGCAATCCCGAGATAATCGTCTCCATGCTTCAAATGCTTTTAAAAGCCAATTCTAAGGCATTTCGCGCATAAATGAAATGAACACATTTTTCTCCAAAACTATAACAGATGCAAGCTTGTCCTGTTTGGTGGAGATGATATTTAATAAAATAAGTAGAAATCCACTAAAAGTTTTGTTTGGTTATCTTGCAATCCCGAGATAATCGTCTCCATGCTTCAAATGCTCTTAAAAGCCAATTCTAAGGCATTTTGCGCATAAATGAAATGAACACATTTTTCTCCAAAACTATAACAGATGCAAGCTTGTCCTGTTTGGTGGAGATGATATTTAATAAAATAAGTAGAAATCCACTAAAAGTTTTGTTTGGTTATCTTGCAATTCCGAGATAATCGTCTCCATGCTTCAAATGCTCTTAAAAGCCAATTCTAAGGCATTTCGCGCATAAATAAAATGAACACATTTTTCTCCAAAACTATAACAGATGCAAGCTTGTCCTGTTTGGTGGAGATGATATTTAATAAAATAAGTAGAAATCCACTAAAAGTTTTGTTTGGTTATCTTGCAATCTCGAGATAATCGTCTCTATGCTTTAAATGCTCTTAAAAGCCAATTCTAAGGCATTTCGCTCATAAATGAAATGAACACATTTTTCTCCAAAACTATAACAGATGCAAGCTTGTCCTGTTTGGTGGAGATGATATTTAATAAAATAAGTAGAAATCCACTAAAAGTTTTGTTTGGTTATCTTGCAATCTCGAGATAATCGTCTCTATGCTTTAAATGCTCTTAAAAGCCATTTTTAAGGCATTTCGCGCATAAATGAAATGAACACATTTTTCTCCAAAACTATAACAGATGCAAGCTTGTCCTGTTTGGTGGGGATGATATTTAATAAAATAAATAGAAATCCACTAAAAGTTTTGTTTGGTTATCTTGCACTCCCGAGATAATCGTCTCCATGCTTCAAATGCTCTTAAAAGCCAATTCTAAGGCATTTCGCGCATAAATGAAATTAACACATTTTTCTCCAAAACTATAACAGATGCAAGCTTGTCCTGTTTGGTGGAGATGATATTTAATAAAATAAGTAGAAATCCACTAAAAGTTTTGTTTGGTTATCTTGCAATCCCGAGATAATCGTCTCCATGCTTCAAATGCTCTTAAAAGCCAATTCTAAGGCATTTCGCGCATAAATGAAATGAACACATTTTTCTCCAAAACTATAACAGATGCAAGCTTGTCCTGTTTGGTGGAGATGATATTTAATAAAATAAGTAGAAATCCACTAAAAGTTTTGTTTGGTTATCTTGCAATTCCAAGATAATCGTCTCCATGCTTCAAATGCTCTTAAAAGCCAATTCTAAGGCATTTCGCGCATAAATAAAATGAACACATTTTTCTCCAAAACTATAACAGATGCAAGCTTGTCCTGTTTGGTGGAGATGATATTTAATAAAATAAGTAGAAATCCACTAAAAGTTTTGTTTGGTTATCTTGCAATCTCGAGATAATCGTCTCTATGCTTTAAATGCTCTTAAAAGCCAATTCTAAGGCATTTCGCGCATAAATGAAATGAACACATTTTTCTCCAAAACTATAACAGATGCAAGCTTGTCCTGTTTGGTGGAGATGATATTTAATAAAATAAGTAGAAATCCACTAAAAGTTTTGTTTGGTTATCTTGCAATCTCGAGATAATCGTCTCTATGCTTTAAATGCTCTTAAAAGCCATTTTTAAGGCATTTCGCGCATAAATGAAATGAACACATTTTTCTCCAAAACTATAACAGATGCAAGCTTGTCCTGTTTGGTGGGGATGATATTTAATAAAATAAATAGAAATCCACTAAAAGTTTTGTTTGGTTATCTTGCAATCCCGAGATAATCGTCTCCATGCTTCAAATGCTCTTAAACGCCAATTCTAAGGCATTTCGCGCATAAATGAAATGAACACATTTTTCTCCAAAACTATAACAGATGCAAGCTTGTCCTGTTTGGTGGAGATGATATTGAATAAAATAAGTAGAAATCCACTAAAAGTTTTGTTTGGTTATCTTGCAATCTCGAGATAATCGTCTCTATGCTTTAAATGCTCTTAAAAGCCATTTTTAAGGCATTTCGCGCATAAATGAAATGAACACATTTTTCTCCAAAACTATAACAGATGCAAGCTTGTCCTGTTTGGTGGGGATGATATTTAATAAAATAAATAGAAATCCACTAAAAGTTTTGTTTGGTTATCTTGCAATCCCGAGATAATCGTCTCCATGCTTCAAATGCTCTTAAAAGCCAATTCTAAGGCATTTCGCGCATAAATGAAATGAACACATTTTTCTCCAAAACTATAACAGATGCAAGCTTGTCCTGTTTGGTGGAGATGATATTTAATAAAATAAGTAGAAATCCACTAAAAGTTTTGTTTGGTTATCTTGCAATCCCGAGATAATCGTCTCCATGCTTCAAATGCTCTTAAAAGCCAATTCTAAGGCATTTCGCGCATAAATGAAATGAACACATTTTTCTCCAAAACTATAACAGATGCAAGCTTGTCCTGTTTGGTGGAGATGATATTTAATAAAATAAGTAGAAATCCACTAAAAGTTTTGTTTGGTTATCTTGCAATTCCGAGATAATCGTCTCCATGCTTCAAATGCTCTTAAAAGCCAATTCTAAGGCATTTCGCGCATAAATAAAATGAACACATTTTTCTCCAAAACTATAACAGATGCAAGCTTGTCCGGTTTGGTGGAGATGATATTTAATAAAATAAGTAGAAATCCACTAAAAGTTTTGTTTGGTTATCTTGCAATCTCGAGATAATCGTCTCTATGCTTTAAATGCTCTTAAAAGCCAATTCTAAGGCATTTCGCGCATAAATGAAATGAACACATTTTTCTCCAAAACTATAACAGATGCAAGCTTGTCCTGTTTGGTGGAGATGATATTTAATAAAATAAGTAGAAATCCACTAAAAGTTTTGTTTGGTTATCTTGCAATCTCGAGATAATCGTCTCTATGCTTTAAATGCTCTTAAAAGCCATTTTTAAGGCATTTCGCGCATAAATGAAATGAACACATTTTTCTCCAAAACTATAACAGATGCAAGATTGTCCTGTTTGGTGGGGATGATATTTAATAAAATAAATAGAAATCCACTAAAAGTTTTGTTTGGTTATCTTGCAATCCCGAGATAATCGTCTCCATGCTTCAAATGCTCTTAAAAGCCAATTCTAAGGCATTTCGCGCATAAATGAAATGAACACATTTTTCTCCAAAACTATAACAGATGCAAGCTTGTCCTGTTTGGTGGAGATGATATTTAATAAAATAAGTAGAAATCCACTAAAAGTTTTGTTTGGTTATCTTGCAATCCCGAGATAATCGTCTCCATGCTTCAAATGCTCTTAAAAGCCAATTCTAAGGCATTTCGCGCATAAATGAAATGAACACATTTTTCTCCAAAACTATAACAGATGCAGGCTTGTCCTGTTTGGTGGGGATGATATTTAATAAAATAAATAGAAATCCACTAAAAGTTTTGTTTGGTTATCTTGCAATCCCGAGATAATCGTCTTTATGCTTCAAATGCTCTTAAAAGCCAATTCTAAGGCATTTCGCGCATAAATGAAATGAACACATTTTTCTCCAAAACTATAACAGATGCAAGCTTGTCCTGTTTGGTGGAGATGATATTTAATAAAATAAGTAGAAATCCACTAAAAGTTTTGTTTGGTTATCTTGCAATCCCGAGATAATCGTCTCCATGCTTTAAATGCTCTTAAAAGCCATTTCTAAGGCATTTCGCGCATAAATGAAAAGAACACATTTTTCTCCAAAACTATAACAGATGCAAGCTTGTCCTGTTTGTTGGAGATGATATTTAATAAAATAAGTAGAAATCCACGAAAAGTTTTGTTTGGTTATCTTGCAATCCCGAGATAATCGTCTCCATGCTTCAAATGCTCTTAAAAGCCAATTCTAAGGCATTTCGCGCATAAATGAAATGAACACATTTTTCTCCAAAACTATAACAGATGCAAGCTTGTCCTGTTTGGTGGAGATGATATTTAATAAAATAAGTAGAAATCCACTAAAAGTTTTGTTTGGTTATCTTGCAATCCCGAGATAATCGTCTCCATGCTTCAAATGCTCTTAAAAGCGATTTCTAAGGCATTTCGCGCATAAATGAAATGAACACATTTTTCTCCAAAACTATAACAGAGGCAAACTTGTCCTGTTTGGTGGAGATGATATTTAATAAAATAAGTAGAAATCCACTAAAAGTTTTGTTTGGTTATCTTGCAATCTCGAGATAATCGTCTCCATGCTTTAAATGCTCTTAAAAGCCATTTCTAAGGCATTTCGCGCATAAATGAAATGAACACATTTTTCTCCAAAACTATAACAGATGCAAGCTTGTCCTGTTTGGTGGAGATGATATTTAATAAAATAAATAGAAATCCACTAAAAGTTTTGTTTGGTTATCTTGCAATCCCGAGATAATCGTCTCCATGCTTCAAATGGTCTTAAAAGCCAATTCTAAGGCATTTCGCGCATAAATAAAATGAACACATTTTTCTCCAAAACTATAACAGATGCAAGCTTGTCCTGTTTGGTGGAGATGATATTTAATAAAATAAGTAGAAATCCACTAAAAGTTTTGTTTGGTTATCTTGCAATCCCGAGATAATCGTCTCCATGCTTCAAATGCTCTTAAAAGCCAATTCTAAGGCATTTCGCGCATAAATGAAATGAACACATTTTTCTCCAAAACTATAACAGATGCAAGCTTGTCCTGTTTGGTGGAGATGATATTTAATAAAATAAGTAGAAATCCACTAAAAGTTTTGTTTGGTTATCTTGCAATCCCGAGATAATCGTCTCCATGCTTCAAATGCTCTTAAAAGCGATTTCTAAGGCATTTCGCGCATAAATGAAATGAACACATTATTCTCCAAAACTATAACAGATGCAAACTTGTCCTGTTTGGTGGAGATGATATTTAATAAAATAAGTAGAAATCCACTAAAAGTTTTGTTTGGTTATCTTGCAATCTCGAGATAATCGTCTCCATGCTTCAAATGCTCTTAAAAGCGATTTCTAAGGCATTTCGCGCATAAATGAAATGAACACATTTTTCTCCAAAACTATAACAGATGCAAACTTGTCCTGTTTGGTGGAGATGATATTTAATAAAATAAGTAGAAATCCACTAAAAGTTTTGTTTGGTTATCTTGCAATCCCGAGATAATCGTCTCCATGTTTCAAATGCTCTTAAAAGCCAATTCTAAGGCATTTCGCGCATAAATGAAATGAACACATTTTTCTCCAAAACTATATAACAGATGCAAACTTGTCCTGTTTGGTGGAGATGATATTTAATAAAATAAGTAGAAATCCACTAAAAGTTTTGTTTGGTTATCTTGCAATCTCGAGATAATCGTCTCCATGCTTTAAATGCTCTTAAAAGCCATTTCTAAGGCATTTCGCGCATAAATGAAATGAACACATTTTTCTCCAAAACTATAACAGATGCAAGCTTGTCCTGTTTGGTGGAGATGATATTTAATAAAATAAGTAGAAATCCACTAAAAGTTTTGTTTGGTTATCTTGCAATCCCGAGATAATCGTCTCCATGCTTCAAATGCTCTTAAAAGCCAATTCTAAGGCATTTCGCGCATAAATGAAATGAACACATTTTTCTCCAAAACTATAACAGATGCAAGCTTGTCCTGTTTGGTGGAGATGATATTTAATAAAATAAGTAGAAATCCACTAAAAGTTTTGTTTGGTTATTTTGCAATCCCGAGATAATCGTCTCCATGCTTCAAATGCTCTTAAAAGCCAATTCTAAGGCATTTCGCGCATAAATGAAATGAACACATTTTTCTCCAAAACTATAACAGATGCAAGCTTGTCCTGTTTGGTGGAGATGATATTTAATAAAATAAGTGGAAAGCCACTAAAAGTTTTGTTTGGTTATCTTGCAATCCCGAGATAATCGTCTCCATGCTTCAAATGCTCTTAAAAGCCAATTCTAAGGCATTTCGCGCATAAATGAAATGAACACATTTTTCTCCAAAACTATAACAGATGCAAGCTTGTCCTGTTTGGTGGAGATGATATTTAATAAAATAAGTAGAAATCCACTAAAAGTTTTGTTTGGTTATCTTGCAATCCCGAGATAATCGTCTCCATGCTTCAAATGCTCTTAAAAGCGATTTCTAAGGCATTTCGCGCATAAATGAAATGAACACATTTTTCTCCAAAACTATAACAGATGCAAACTTGTCCTGTTTGGTGGAGATGATATTTAATAAAATAAGTAGAAATCCACTAAAAGTTTTGTTTGGTTATCTTGCAATCTCGAGATAATCGTCTCCATGCTTCAAATGCTCTTAAAAGCGATTTCTAAGGCATTTCGCGCATAAATGAAATGAACACATTTTTCTCCAAAACTATAACAGATGCAAACTTGTCCTGTTTGGTGAAGATGATATTTAATAAAATAAGTAGAAATCCACTAAAAGTTTTGTTTGGATATCTTGCAATCCCGAGATAATCGTCTCCATGCTTCAAATGCTCTCAAAAGCCAATTCTAAGGCATTTTGCGCATAAATGAAATGAACACATTTTTCTCCAAAACTATAACAGATGCAAGCTTGTCCTGTTTGGTGGAGATGATATTTAATAAAATAAGTAGAAATCCACTAAAAGTTATGTTTGGTTATCTTGCAATCCCGAGATAATCGTCTCCATGCTTCAAATGCTCTTAAAAGCCAATTCTAAGGCATTTCGCGCATAAATGAAATGAACACATTTTTCTCCAAAACTATAACAGATGCAAGCTTGTCCTGTTTGGTGGGGATGATATTTAATAAAATAAATAGAAATCCACTAAAAGTTTTGTTTGGTTATCTTGCAATCCCGAGATAATCGTCTCCATGCTTCAAATGCTCTTAAAAGCCAATTCTAAGGCATTTCGCGCATAAATGAAATGAACACATTTTTCTCCAAAACTATAACAGATGCAAGCTTGTCCTGTTTGGTGGAGATGATATTTAATAAAATTAGAAATCCACTAAACGTTTTGTTTGGTTATCTTGCAATCCCGAGATAATCGTCTCCATGCTTCAAATGCTCTTAAAAGCCAATTCTAAGGCATTTCGCGCATAAATGAAATGAACACATTTTTCTCCAAAACTATAACAGATGCAAGCTTGTCCTGTTTGGTGGAGATGATATTTAATAAAATAAGTAGAAATCCACTAAAAGTTTTGTTTGGTTATCTTGCAATCTCGAGATAATCGTCTCTATGCTTTAAACGCTCTTAAAAGCCATTTCTAAGGCATTTCGCGCATAAATGAAATGAACACATTTTTCTCCAAAACTATAACAGATGCAAGCTTGTCCTGTTTGGTGGGGATGATATTTAATAAAATAAATAGAAATCCACTAAAAGTTTTGTTTGGTTATCTTGCAATCCCGAGATAATCGTCTCCATGCTTCAAATGCTCTTAAAAGCCAATTCTAAGGCATTTCGCGCATAAATGAAATGAACACATTTTTCTCCAAAACTATAACAGATGCAAGCTTGTCCTGTTTGGTGGAGATGATATTTAATAAAATAAGTAGAAATCCACTAAAAGTTTTGTTTGGTTATCTTGCAATCCCGAGATAATCGTCTCCATGCTTCAAATGCTCTTAAAAGCCAATTCTACGGCATTTCGCGCATAAATGAAATGAACACATTTTTCTCCAAAACTATAACAGATGCAAGCTTGTCCTGTTTGGTGGAGATGATATTTAATAAAATAAGTAGAAATCCACTAAAAGTTTTGTTTGGTTATCTTGCAATCTCGAGATAATCGTCTCTATGCTTTAAACGCTCTTAAAAGCCATTTCTAAGGCATTTCGCGCATAAATGAAATGAACACATTTTTCTCCAAAACTATAACAGATGCAAGCTTGTCCTGTTTGGTGGAGATGATATTTAATAAAATAAGTAGAAATCCACTAAAAGTTTTGTTTGGTTATCTTGCAATCCCGAGATAATCGTCTCCATGCTTCAAATGCTCTTAAAAGCGATTTCTAAGGCATTTCGCGCATAAATGAAATGAACACATTTTTCTCCAAAACTATAACAGATGCAAACTTGTCCTGTTTGGTTGAGATGATATTTAATAAAATAAGTAGAAATCCACTAAAAGTTTTGTTTGGTTATCTTGCAATCTCGAGATAATCGTCTCCATGCTTCAAATGCTCTTAAAAGCGATTTCTAAGGCATTTCGCGCATAAATGAAATGAACACATTTTTCTCCAAAACTATAACAGATGCAAACTTGTCCTGTTTGGTGGAGATGATATTTAATAAAATAAGTAGAAATCCACTAAAAGTTTTGTTTGGTTATCTTGCAATCCCGAGATAATCGTCTCCATGTTTCAAATGCTCTTAAAAGCCAATTCTAAGGCATTTCGCGCATAAATGAAATGAACACATTTTTCTCCAAAACTATATAACAGATGCAAACTTGTCCTGTTTGGTGGAGATGATATTTAATAAAATAAGTAGAAATCCACTAAAAGTTTTGTTTGGTTATCTTGCAATCTCGAGATAATCGTCTCCATGCTTTAAATGCTCTTAAAAGCCATTTCTAAGGCATTTCGCGCATAAATGAAATGAACACATTTTTCTCCAAAACTATAACAGATGCAAGCTTGTCCTGTTTGGTGGAGATGATATTTAATAAAATAAATAGAAATCCACTAAAAGTTTTGTTTGGTTATCTTGCAATCCCGAGATAATCGTCTCCATGCTTCAAATGGTCTTAAAAGCCAATTCTAAGGCATTTCGCGCATAAATAAAATGAACACATTTTTCTCCAAAACTATAACAGATGCAAGCTTGTCCTGTTTGGTGGAGATGATATTTAATAAAATAAGTAGAAATCCACTAAAAGTTTTTTTTGGTTATCTTGCAATCCCGAGATAATCGTCTCCATGCTTCAAATGCTCTTAAAAGCCAATTCTAAGGCATTTTGCGCATAAATGAAATGAACACATTTTTCTCCAAAACTATAACAGATGCAAGCTTGTCCTGTTTGGTGGAGATGATATTTAATAAAATAAGTAGAAATCCACTAAAAGTTTTGTTTGGTTATCTTGCAATCCCGAGATAATCGTCTCCATGCTTCAAATGCTCTTAAAAGCCAATTCTAAGGCATTTCGCGCATAAATGAAATGAACACATTTTTCTCCAAAACTATAACAGATGCAAGCTTGTCCTGTTTGGTGGAGATGATATTTAATAAAATAAGTAGAAATCCACTAAAAGTTTTGTTTGGTTATCTTGCAATCCCGAGATAATCGTCTCCATGCTTCAAATGCTCTTAAAAGCGATTTCTAAGGCATTTCGCGCATAAATGAAATGAACACATTTTTCTCCAAAACTATAACAGATGCAAGCTTGTCCTGTTTGGTGGAGATGATATTTAATAAAATAAATAGAAATCCACTAAAAGTTTTGTTTGATTATCTTGCAATCCCGAGATAATCGTCTCCATGCTTCAAATGCTTTTAAAAGCCAATTCTAAGGCATTTCGCGCATAATTTAAATGAACACATTTTTCTCCAAAACTATAACAGATGCAAGCTTGTCCTGTTTGGTGGAGATGATATTTAATAAAATAAATAGAAATCCACTAAAAGTTTTGTTTGGTTATCTTGCAATCCCGAGATAATCGTCTCCATGATTCAAATGCTCTTAAAAGCCAATTCTAAGGCATTTTGCGCATAAATGAAATGAACACATTTTTCTCCAAAACTATAACAGATGCAAGCTTGTCCTGTTTGGTGGAGATGATATTTAATAAAATAAGTAGAAATCCACTAAAAGTTTTGTTTGGTTATCTTGCAATCCCGAGATAATCGTCTCCATGCTTCAAATGCTCTTAAAAGCCAATTCTAAGGCATTTCGCGCATAAATGAAATGAACACATTTTTCTCCAAAACTATAACAGATGCAAGCTTGTCCTGTTTGGTGGAGATGATATTTAATAAAATAAGTAGAAATCCACTAAAAGTTTTGTTTGGTTATCTTGCAATTCCGAGATAATCGTCTCCATGCTTCAAATGCTCTTAAAAGTCAATTCTAAGGCATTTCGCGCATAAATGAAATGAACACATTTTTCTCCAAAACTATAACAGATGCAAGCTTGTCCTGTTTGGTGGGGATGATATTTAATAAAATAAATAGAAATCCACTAAAAGTTTTGTTTGGTTATCTTGCAATCCCGAGATAATCGTCTCCATGCTTCAAATGCTCTTAAAAGCCAATTCTAAGGCATTTCGCGCATAAATGAAATGAACACATTTTTCTCCAAAACTATAACAGATGCAAGCTTGTCCTGTTTGGTGGAGATGATATTTAATAAAATAAGTAGAAATCCACTAAAAGTTTTGTTTGGTTATCTTGCAATCCCGAGATAATCGTCTCCATGCTTCAAATGCTCTTAAAAGCCAATTCTAAGGCATTTCGCGCATAAATGAAATGAACACATTTTTCTCCAAAACTATAACAGATGCAAGCTTGTCCTGTTTGGTGGAGATGATATTTAATAAAATAAGTAGAAATCCACTAAAAGTTTTGTTTGGTTATTTTGCAATCCCGAGATAATCGTCTCCATGCTTCAAATGCTCTTAAAAGCCAATTCTAAGGCATTTCGCGCATAAATGAAATGAACACATTTTTCTCCAAAACTATAACAGATGCAAGCTTGTCCTGTTTGGTGGAGATTATATTTAATAAAATAAGTGGAAAGCCACTAAAAGTTTTGTTTGGTTATCTTGCAATCCCGAGATAATCGTCTCCATGCTTCAAATGCTCTTAAAAGCCAATTCTAAGGCATTTCGCGCATAAATGAAATGAACACATTTTTCTCCAAAACTATAACAGATGCAAGCTTGTCCTGTTTGGTGGAGATGATATTTAATAAAATAAGTAGAAATCCACTAAAAGTTTTGTTTGGTTATCTTGCAATCCCGAGATAATCGTCTCCATGCTTCAAATGCTCTTAAAAGCGATTTCTAAGGCATTTCGCGCATAAATGAAATGAACACATTTTTCTCCAAAACTATAACAGATGCAAACTTGTCCTGTTTGGTGGAGATGATATTTAATAAAATAAGTAGAAATCCACTAAAAGTTTTGTTTGGTTATCTTGCAATCTCGAGATAATCGTCTCCATGCTTCAAATGCTCTTAAAAGCGATTTCTAAGGCATTTCGCGCATAAATGAAATGAACACATTTTTCTCCAAAACTATAACAGATGCAAACTTGTCCTGTTTGGTGGAGATGATATTTAATAAAATAAGTAGAAATCCACTAAAAGTTTTGTTTGGATATCTTGCAATCCCGAGATAATCGTCTCCATGCTTCAAATGCTCTCAAAAGCCAATTCTAAGGCATTTTGCGCATAAATGAAATGAACACATTTTTCTCCAAAACTATAACAGATGCAAGCTTGTCCTGTTTGGTGGAGATGATATTTAATAAAATAAGTAGAAATCCACTAAAAAGTTTGTTTGGTTATCTTGCAATCCCGAGATAATCGTCTCCATGCTTCAAATGCTCTTAAAAGCCAATTCTAAGGCATTTCGCGCATAAATGAAATGAACACATTTTTCTCCAAAACTATAACAGATGCAAGCTTGTCCTGTTTGGTGGGGATGATATTTAATAAAATAAATAGAAATCCACTAAAAGTTTTTTTTGGTTATCTTGCAATCCCGAGATAATCGTCTCCATGCTTCAAATGCTCTTAAAAGCCAATTCTAAGGCATTTCGCGCATAAATGAAATGAACACATTTTTCTCCAAAACTATAACAGATGCAAGCTTGTCCTGTTTGGTGGAGATGATATTTAATAAAATTAGAAATCCACTAAACGTTTTGTTTGGTTATCTTGCAATCCCGAGATAATCGTCTCCATGCTTCAAATGCTCTTAAAAGCCAATTCTAAGGCATTTCGCGCATAAATGAAATGAACACATTTTTCTCCAAAACTATAACAGATGCAAGCTTGTCCTGTTTGGTGGAGATGATATTTAATAAAATAAGTAGAAATCCACTAAAAGTTTTGTTTGGTTATCTTGCAATCTCGAGATAATCGTCTCTATGCTTTAAACGCTCTTAAAAGCCATTTCTAAGGCATTTCGCGCATAAATGAAATGAACACATTTTTCTCCAAAACTATAACAGATGCAAGCTTGTCCTGTTTGGTGGGGATGATATTTAATAAAATAAATAGAAATCCACTAAAAGTTTTGTTTGGTTATCTTGCAATCCCGAGATAATCGTCTCCATGCTTCAAATGCTCTTAAAAGCCAATTCTAAGGCATTTCGCGCATAAATGAAATGAACACATTTTTCTCCAAAACTATAACAGATGCAAGCTTGTCCTGTTTGGTGGAGATGATATTTAATAAAATAAGTAGAAATCCACTAAAAGTTTTGTTTGGTTATCTTGCAATCCCGAGATAATCGTCTCCATGCTTCAAATGCTCTTAAAAGCCAATTCTACGGCATTTCGCGCATAAATGAAATGAACACATTTTTCTCCAAAACTATAACAGATGCAAGCTTGTCCTGTTTGGTGGAGATGATATTTAATAAAATAAGTAGAAATCCACTAAAAGTTTTGTTTGGTTATCTTGCAATCCCGAAATAATCGTCTCCATGCTTCAAATGCTCTTAAAAGCCAATTCTAAGGCATTTGGCGCATAAATTAAATGAACACATTTTTCTCCAAAACTATAACAGATGCAAGCTTGTCCTGTTTGGTGGAGATGATATTTAATAAAATAAGTAGAAATCCACTAAAAGTTTTGTTTGGTTATCTTGCAATCCCGAGATAATCGTCTCCATGCTTCAAATGCTCTTAAAAGCCAATTCTAAGGCATTTCGCGCATAAATGAAATGAACACATTTTTCTCCAAAACTATAACAGATGCAAGCTTGTCCTGTTTGGTGGAGATGATATTTAATAAAATAAGTAGAAATCCACTAAAAGTTTTGTTTGGTTATCTTGCAATCCCGAGATAATCGTCTCCATGCTTCAAATGCTCTTAAAAGCCAATTCTAAGGCATTTCGCGCATAAATGAAATGAACACATTTTTCTCCAAAACTATAACAGATGCAAGCTTGTCCTGTTTGGTGGAGATGATATTTAATAAAATAAGTAGAAATCCACTAAAAGTTTTGTTTGGTTATCTTGCAATCCCGAGATAATCGTCTCCATGCTTCAAATGCTCTTAAAAGCCAATTCTAAGGCATTTCGCGCATAAATGAAATGAACACATTTTTCTCCAAAACTATAACAGATGCAAGCTTGTCCTGTTTGGTGGAGATGATATTTAATAAAATAAGTAGCAATCCACTAAAAGTTTTGTTTGGTTATTTTGCAATCCCGAGATAATCGTCTCCATGCTTCAAATGCTCTTAAAAGCCAATTCTAAGGCATTTCGCGCATAAATGAAATGAACACATTTTTCTCCAAAACTATAACAGATGCAAGCTTGTCATGTTTGGTGGAGATGATATTTAATAAAATAAGTAGAAATCCACTAAAAGTTTTGTTTGGTTATCTTGCAATCCCGAGATAATCGTCTCCATGCTTCAAATGCTCTTAAAAGCCAATTCTAAGGCATTTCGCGCATAAATGAAATGAACACATTTTTCTCCAAAACTATAACAGATGCAAGCTTGTCCTGTTTGGTGGAGATGATATTTAATAAAATAAGTAGAAATCCACTAAACGTTTTGTTTGGTTATCTTGCAATCCCGAGATAATCGTCTCCATGCTTCAAATGCTCTTAAAAGCCAATTCTAAGGCATTTCGCGCATAAATGAAATGAACACATTTTTCTCCAAAACTATAACAGATGCAAGCTTGTCATGTTTGGTGGAGATGATATTTAATAAAATAAGTAGAAATCCACTAAAAGTTTTGTTTGGTTATCTTGCAATCCCGAGATAATCGTCTCCATGCTTCAAATGCTCTTAAAAGCCAATTCTAAGGCATTTCGCGCATAAATGAAATGAACACATTTTTCTCCAAAACTATAACAGATGCAAGCGTGTCCTGTTTGGTGGAGATGATATTTAATAAAATAAGTAGAAATCCACTAAACGTTTTGTTTGGTTATCTTGCAATCCCGAGATAATCGTCTCCATGCTTCAAATGCTCTTAAAAGCCAATTCTAAGGCATTTCGCGCATAAATGAAATGAACACATTTTTCTCCAAAACTATAACAGATGCAAGCTTGTCCTGTTTGGTGGAGATGATATTTAATAAAATAAGTAAAAATCCACTAAAATGTTTTTTTGGTTATCTTGCAATCCCGAGATAATCGTCTCCATGCTTCAAATGCTCTTAAAAGCCAATTCTAAGGCATTTCGCGCATAAATGAAATGAACACATTTTTCTCCAAAACTATAACAGATTCAAGCTTGTGCTGTTTGGTGGAGATGATATTTAATAAAATAAGTAGAAATCCACTAAAAGTTTTGTTTGGTTATCTTGCAATCCCGAGATAATCGTCTCCATGCTTCAAATGCTCTTAAAAGCCAATTCTAAGGCATTTCGCGCATAAATGAAATGAACACATTTTTCTCCAAAACTATAACAGATGCAAGCTTGTCCTGTTTGGTGGAGATGATATTTAATAAAATAAGTAGAAATCCACTAAAAGTTTTGTTTGGTTATCTTGCAATCCCGAGATAATCGTCTCCATGCTTCAAATGCTCTTAAAAGCTATTTCTAAGGCATTTCGCGCATAAATGAAATGAACACATTTTTCTCCAAAACTATAACAGATGCAAGCTTGTCCTGTTTGGTGGAGATGATATTTAATAAAATAAGTAGAAATCCACTAAAAGTTTTGTTTGGTTATCTTGCAATCCCGAGATAATCGTCTCCATGCTTCAAATGCTCTTAAAAGCCAATTCTAAGGCATTTCGCGCATAAATGAAATGAACACATTTTTCTCCAAAACTATAACAGATGCAAGCTTGTCCTGTTTGGTGGAGATGATATTTAATAAAATAAGTAGAAATCCACTAAAATGTTTGTTTGGTTATCTTGCAATCCCGAGATAATCGTCTCCATGCTTCAAATGCTCTTAAAAGCCAATTCTAAGGCATTTCGCGCATAAATGAAATGAACACCTTTTTCTCCAAAACTATAACAGATGCAAGCTTGTCCTGTTTGGTGGAGATGATATTTAATAAAATAAGTAGAAATCCACTAAAAGTTTTGTTTGGTTATCTTGCAATCCCGAGATAATCGTCTCCATGCTTCAAATGCTCTTAAAAGCCAATTCTAAGGCATTTCGCGCATAAATGAAATGAACACATTTTTCTCCAAAACTATAACAGATGCAAGCTTGTCCTGTTTGGTGGAGATGATATTTAATAAAATAAGTAGAAATCCACTAAAAGTTTTGTTTGGTTATCTTGCAATCCCGAGATAATCGTCTCCATGCTTCAAATGCTCTTAAAAGCCAATTCTAAGGCATTTCGCGCATAAATGAAATGAACACATTTTTCTCCAAAACTATAACAGATGCAAGCTTGTCCTGTTTGGTGGAGATGATATTTAATAAAATAAGTAGAAATCCACTAAACGTTTTGTTTGGTTATCTTGCAATCCCGAGATAATCGTCTCCATGCTTCAAATGCAAATCCACTAAAATGTTTGGTTATCTTGCAATCCCGAGATAATCGTCTCCATGCTTCAAATGCTCTTAAAAGCCAATTCTAAGGCATTTCGCGCATAAATGAAATGAACACCTTTTTCTCCAAAACTATAACAGATGCAAGCTTGTCCTGTTTGGTGGAGATGATATTTAATAAAATAAGTAGAAATCCACTAAAAGTTTTGTTTGGTTATCTTGCAATCCCGAGATAATCGTCTCCATGCTTCAAATGCTCTTCAAAGCCAATTCTAAGGCATTTCGCGCATAAATGAAATGAACACATTTTTCTCCAAAACTATAACAGATGCAAGCTTGTCCTGTTTGGTGGAGATGATATTTAATAAAATAAGTAGAAATCCACTAAAAGTTTTGTTTGGTTATCTTGCAATCCCGAGATAATCGTCTCCATGCTACAAATGCTCTTAAAAGCGATTTCTAAGGCATTTCGCGCATAAATGAAATGAACACATTTTTCTCCAAAACTATAACAGATGCAAACTTGTCCTGTTTGGTGGTTTGATATTTAATAAAATAAGTAGAAATCCATTAAAAGTTTTGTTTGGTTATCTTGCAATCTCGAGATAATCGTCTCCATGCTTCAAATGCTCTTAAAAGCGATTTCTAAGGCATTTCGCGCATAAATGAAATGAACACATTTTTTTTCAAAACTATAACAGATGCAAACTTGTCCTGTTTGGTGGAGATGATATTTAATAAAATAAGTAGAAATCCACTAAAAGTTTTGTTTGGTTATCTTGCAATCCCGAGATAATCGTCTCCATGCTTCAAATGCTCTTAAAAGCCAATTCTATGGCATTTCGCGCATAAATGAAATGAACACATTTTTCTCCAAAACTATAACAGATGCAAGCTTGTCCTGTTTGGTGGAGATGATATTTAATAAAATAAGTATAAATCCACTAAAAGTTTTGTTTGGTTATCTTGCAATCCCGAGATAATCGTCTCCATGCTTCAAATGCTCTTAAAAGCCAATTCTAAGGCATTTCGCGCATAAATGAAATGAACACCTTTTTCTCCAAAACTATAACAGATGCAAGCTTGTCCTGTTTGGTGGTTTGATATTTAATAAAATAAGTAGAAATCCATTAAAAGTTTTGTTTGGTTATCTTGCAATCTCGAGATAATCGTCTCCATGCTTCAAATGCTCTTAAAAGCGATTTCTAAGGCATTTCGCGCATAAATGAAATGAACACATATTTTTTCAAAACTATAACAGATGCAAACTTGTCCTGTTTGGTGGAGATGATATTTAATAAAATAAGTAGAAATCCACTAAAAGTTTTGTTTGGTTATCTTGCAATCCCGAGATAATCGTCTCCATGCTTCAAATGCTCTTAAAAGCCAATTCTATGGCATTTCGCGCATAAATGAAATGAACACATTTTTCTCCAAAACTATAACAGATGCAAGCTTGTCCTGTTTGGTGGAGATGATATTTAATAAAATAAGTATAAATCCACTAAAAGTTTTGTTTGGTTATCTTGCAATCCCGAGATAATCGTCTCCATGCTTCAAATGCTCTTAAAAGCCAATTCTAAGGCATTTCGCGCATAAATGAAATGAACACCTTTTTCTCCAAAACTATAACAGATGCAAGCTTGTCCTGTTTGGTGGAGATGATATTTAATAAAATAAGTAGAAATCCACTAAAATGTTTGTTTGGTTATCTTGCAATCCCGAGATAATCGTCTCCATGCTTCAAATGCTCTTAAAAGCCAATTCTAAGGCATTTCGCGCATAAATGAAATGAACACCTTTTTCTCCAAAACTATAACAGATGCAAGCTTGTCCTGTTTGGTGGAGATGATATTTAATAAAATAAGTAGAAATCCACTAAAAGTTTTGTTTGGTTATCTTGCAATCCCGAGATAATCGTCTCCATGCTTCAAATGCTCTTCAAAGCCAATTCTAAGGCATTTCGCGCATAAATGAAATGAACACATTTTTCTCCAAAACTATAACAGATGCAAGCTTGTCCTGTTTGGTGGAGATGATATTTAATAAAATAAGTAGAAATCCACTAAAAGTTTTGTTTGGTTATCTTGCAATCCCGAGATAATCGTCTCCATGCTACAAATGCTCTTAAAAGCGATTTCTAAGGCATTTCGCGCATAAATGAAATGAACACATTTTTCTCCAAAACTATAACAGATGCAAACTTGTCCTGTTTGGTGGTTTGATATTTAATAAAATAAGTAGAAATCCATTAAAAGTTTTGTTTGGTTATCTTGCAATTCCAAGATAATCGTCTCCATGCTTCAAATGCTCTTAAAAGCCAATTCTAAGGCATTTCGCGCATAAATAAAATGAACACATTTTTCTCCAAAACTATAACAGATGCAAGCTTGTCCTGTTTGGTGGAGATGATATTTAATAAAATAAGTAGAAATCCACTAAAAGTTTTGTTTGGTTATCTTGCAATCTCGAGATAATCGTCTCTATTCTTTAAATGCTCTTAAAAGCCAATTCTAAGGCATTTCGCGCATAAATGAAATGAACACATTTTTCTCCAAAACTATAACAGATGCAAGCTTGTCCTGTTTGGTGGAGATGATATTGAATAAAATAAGTAGAAATCCACTAAAAGTTTTGTTTGGTTATCTTGCAATCTCGAGATAATCGTCTCTATGCTTTAAATGCTCTTAAAAGCCATTTTTAAGGCATTTCGCGCATAAATGAAATGAACACATTTTTCTCCAAAACTATAACAGATGCAAGCTTGTCCTGTTTGGTGGGGATGATATTTAATAAAATAAATAGAAATCCACTAAAAGTTTTGTTTGGTTATCTTGCAATCCCGAGATAATCGTCTCCATGCTTCAAATGCTCTTAAAAGCCAATTCTAAGGCATTTCGCGCATAAATGAAATGAACACATTTTTCTCCAAAACTATAACAGATGCAAGCTTGTCCTGTTTGGTGGAGATGATATTTAATAAAATAAGTAGAAATCCACTAAAAGTTTTGTTTGGTTATCTTGCAATCCCGAGATAATCGTCTCGATGCTTCAAATGCTCTTAAAAGCCAATTCTAAGGCATTTCGCGCATAAATGAAATGAACACATTTTTCTCCAAAACTATAACAGATGCAAGCTTGTCCTGTTTGGTGGAGATGATATTTAATAAAATAAGTAGAAATCCACTAAAAGTTTTGTTTGGTTATCTTGCAATCTCGAGATAATCGTCTCTATGCTTTAAATGCTCTTAAAAGCCATTTTTAAGGCATTTCGCGCATAAATGAAATGAACACATTTTTCTCCAAAACTATAACAGATGCAAGCTTGTCCTGTTTGGTGGGGATGATATTTAATAAAATAAATAGAAATCCACTAAAAGTTTTGTTTGGTTATCTTGCAATCCCGAGATAATCGTCTCCATGCTTCAAATGCTCTTAAAAGCCAATTCTAAGGCATTTCGCGCATAAATGAAATGAACACATTTTTCTCCAAAACTATAACAGATGCAAGCTTGTCCTGTTTGGTGGGGATGATATTTAATAAAATAAATAGAAATCCACTAAAAGTTTTGTTTGGTTATCTTGCAATCCCGAGATAATCGTCTTTATGCTTCAAATGCTCTTAAAAGCCAATTCTAAGGCATTTCGCGCATAAATGAAATGAACACATTTTTCTCCAAAACTAACAGATGCAAGCTTGTCCTGTTTGGTGGAGATGATATTTAATAAAATAAGTAGAAATCCACTAAAAGTTTTGTTTGGTTATCTTGCAATCCCGAGATAATCATCTCCATGCTTCAAATGCTCTTAACAGCCAATTCTAAGGCATTTCGCGCATAAATGAAATGAACACATTTTTCTCCAAAACTATAACAGATGCAAGCTTGTCCTGTTTGGTGGAGATGATATTTAATAAAATAAGTAGAAATCCACTAAAAGTTTTGTTTGGTTATCTTGCAATCCCGAGATAATCATCTCCATGCTTCAAATGCTCTTAAAAGCCAATTCTAAGGCATTTCGCGCATAAATGAAATGAACACATTTTTC
Source organism: Anomaloglossus baeobatrachus (assembly GCF_048569485.1). Classification (NCBI taxonomy): domain Eukaryota; kingdom Metazoa; phylum Chordata; class Amphibia; order Anura; family Aromobatidae; genus Anomaloglossus; species Anomaloglossus baeobatrachus. The sequence goes on along the minus strand of NW_027442439.1, from coordinate 120,668 downwards.
TCCAAAACTATAACAGATGCAAGCTTGTCCTGTTTGGTGGAGATGATATTTGATAAAATAAGTAGAAATCCACTAAAATGTTTGTTTGGTTATCTTGCAATCCCGAGATAATCGTCTCCATGCTTCAAATGCTCTTAAAAGCCAATTCTAAGGCATTTCGCGCATAAATGAAATGAACACCTTTTTCTCCAAAACTATAACAGATGCAAGCTTGTCCTGTTTGGTGGAGATGATATTTAATAAAATAAGTAGAAATCCACTAAAAGTTTTGTTTGGTTATCTTGCAATCCCGAGATAATCGTCTCCATGCTTCAAATGCTCTTAAAAGCCAATTCTAAGGCATTTCGCGCATAAATGAAATGAACACATTTTTCTCCAAAACTATAACAGATGCAAGCTTGTCCTGTTTGGTGGAGATGATATTTAATAAAATAAGTAGAAATCCACTAAAAGTTTTGTTTGGTTATCTTGCAATCCCGAGATAATCGTCTCCATGCTTCAAATGCTCTTAAAAGCCAATTCTAAGGCATTTCGCGCATAAATAAAATGAACACATTTTTCTCCAAAACTATAACAGATGCAAGCTTGTCCTGTTTAGTGGAGATGATATTTAATAAAATAAGTAGAAATCCACTAAAAGTTTTGTTTGGTTATCTTGCAATCCCGAGATAATCGTCTCCATGCTTTAAATGCTCTTAAAAGCCATTTCTAAGGCATTTCGCGCATAAATGAAATGAACACATTTTTCTCCAAAACTATAACAGATGCAAGCTTGTCCTGTTTGGTGGAGATGATATTTAATAAAATAAGTAGAAATCCACTAAAAGTTTTGTTTGGTTATCTTGCAATCCCGAGATAATCGTCTCCATGCTTCAAATGCTCTTAAAAGCCAATTCTAAGGCATTTCGCGCATAAATGAAATGAACACATTTTTCTCCAAAACTATAACAGATGCAAGCTTGTCCTGTTTGGTGGGGATGATATTTAATAAAATAAATAGCAATCCACTAAAAGTTTTGTTTGGTTATCTTGCAATCCCGAGATAATCGTCTTTATGCTTCAAATGCTCTTAAAAGCCAATTCTAAGGCATTTCGCGCATAAATGAAATGAACACATTTTTCTCCAAAACTAAAAGATGCAAGCTTGTCCTGTTTGGTGGAGATGATATTTAATAAAATAAGTAGAAATCCACTAAAAGTTTTGTTTGGTTATCTTGCAATCCCGAGATAATCATCTCCATGCTTCAAATGCTCTTAACAGCCAATTCTAAGGCATTTCGCGCATAAATGAAATGAACACATTTTTCTCCAAAACTATAACAGATGCAAGCTTGTCCTGTTTGGTGGAGATGATATTTAATAAAATAAGTAGAAATCCACTAAAAGTTTTGTTTGGTTATCTTGCAATCCCGAGATAATCGTCTCCATGCTTCAAATGCTCTTAAAAGCCAATTCTAAGGCATTTCGCGCATAAATAAAATGAACACATTTTTCTCCAAAACTATAACAGATGCAAGCTTGTCCTGTTTAGTGGAGATGATATTTAATAAAATAAGTAGAAATCCACTAAAAGTTTTGTTTGGTTATCTTGCAATCCCGAGATAATCGTCTCCATGCTTTAAATGCTCTTAAAAGCCATTTCTAAGGCATTTCGCGCATAAATGAAATGAACACATTTTTCTCCAAAACTATAACAGATGCAAGCTTGTCCTGTTTGTTGGAGATGATATTTAATAAAATAAGTAGAAATCCACGAAAAGTTTTGTTTGGTTATCTTGCAATCCCGAGATAATCGTCTCCATGCTTCAAATGCTCTTAAAAGCCAATTCTAAGGCATTTCGCGCATAAATGAAATGAACACATTTTTCTCCAAAACTATAACAGATGCAAGCTTGTCCTGTTTGGTGGAGATGATATTTAATAAAATAAGTAGAAATCCACTAAAAGTTTTGTTTGGTTATCTTGCAATCCCGAGATAATCGTCTCCATGCTTCAAATGCTCTTAAAAGCGATTTCTAAGGCATTTCGCGCATAAATGAAATGAACACATTTTTCTCCAAAACTATAACAGAGGCAAACTTGTCCTGTTTGGTGGAGATGATATTTAATAAAATAAGTAGAAATCCACTAAAAGTTTTGTTTGGTTATCTTGCAATCTCGAGATAATCGTCTCCATGCTTTAAATGCTCTTAAAAGCCATTTCTAAGGCATTTCGCGCATAAATGAAATGAACACATTTTTCTCCAAAACTATAACAGATGCAAGCTTGTCCTGTTTGGTGGAGATGATATTTAATAAAATAAATAGAAATCCACTAAAAGTTTTGTTTGGTTATCTTGCAATCCCGAGATAATCGTCTCCATGCTTCAAATGCTCTTAAAAGCCAATTCTAAGGCATTTCGCGCATAAATGAAATGAACACCTTTTTCTCCAAAACTATAACAGATGCAAGCTTGTCCTGTTTGGTGGAGATGATATTTAATAAAATAAGTAGAAATCCACTAAAAGTTTTGTTTGGTTATCTTGCAATCCCGAGATAATCGTCTCCATGCTTCAAATGCTCTTAAAAGCCAATTCTAAGGCATTTCGCGCATAAATGAAATGAACACATTTTTCTCCAAAACTATAACAGATGCAAGCTTGTCCTGTTTGGTGGAGATGATATTTAATAAAATAAGTAGAAATCCACTAAAAGTTTTGTTTGGTTATCTTGCAATCCCGAGATAATCGTCTCCATGCTTCAAATGCTCTTAAAAGCGATTTCTAAGGCATTTCGCGCATAAATGAAATGAACACATTTTTCTCCAAAACTATAACAGATGCAAACTTGTCCTGTTTGGTGGAGATGATATTTAATAAAATAAGTAGAAATCCACTAAAAGTTTTGTTTGGTTATCTTGCAATCTCGAGATAATCGTCTCCATGCTTCAAATGCTCTTAAAAGCGATTTCTAAGGCATTTCGCGCATAAATGAAATGAACACATTTTTCTCCAAAACTATAACAGATGCAAACTTGTCCTGTTTGGTGGAGATGATATTTAATAAAATAAGTAGAAATCCACTAAAAGTTTTGTTTGGTTATCTTGCAATCCCGAGATAATCGTCTCCATGTTTCAAATGCTCTTAAAAGCCAATTCTAAGGCATTTCGCGCATAAATGAAATGAACACATTTTTCTCCAAAACTATATAACAGATGCAAACTTGTCCTGTTTGGTGGAGATGATATTTAATAAAATAAGTAGAAATCCACTAAAAGTTTTGTTTGGTTATCTTGCAATCTCGAGATAATCGTCTCCATGCTTTAAATGCTCTTAAAAGCCATTTCTAAGGCATTTCGCGCATAAATGAAATGAACACATTTTTCTCCAAAACTATAACAGATGCAAGCTTGTCCTGTTTGGTGGAGATGATATTTAATAAAATAAATAGAAATCCACTAAAAGTTTTGTTTGGTTATCTTGCAATCCCGAGATAATCGTCTCCATGCTTCAAATGGTCTTAAAAGCCAATTCTAAGGCATTTCGCGCATAAATAAAATGAACACATTTTTCTCCAAAACTATAACAGATGCAAGCTTGTCCTGTTTGGTGGAGATGATATTTAATAAAATAAGTAGAAATCCACTAAAAGTTTTTTTTTGTTATCTTGCAATCCCGAGATAATCGTCTCCATGCTTCAAATGCTCTTAAAAGCCAATTCTAAGGCATTTTGCGCATAAATGAAATGAACACATTTTTCTCCAAAACTATAACAGATGCAAGCTTGTCCTGTTTGGTGGAGATGATATTTAATAAAATAAGTAGAAATCCACTAAAAGTTTTGTTTGGTTATCTTGCAATCTCGAGATAATCGTCTCCATGCTTCAAATGCTCTTAAAAGCGATTTCTAAGGCATTTCGCGCATAAATGAAATGAACACATTTTTCTCCAAAACTATAACAGATGCAAGCTTGTCCTGTTTGGTGGAGATGATATTTAATAAAATAAATAGAAATCCACTAAAAGTTTTGTTTGATTATCTTGCAATCCCGAGATAATCGTCTCCATGCTTCAAATGCTTTTAAAAGCCAATTCTAAGGCATTTCGCGCATAAATTAAATGAACACATTTTTCTCCAAAACTATAACAGATGCAAGCTTGTCCTGTTTGGTGGAGATGATATTTAATAAAATAAATAGAAATCCACTAAAAGTTTTGTTTGGTTATCTTGCAATCCCGAGATAACCGTCTCCATGCTTCAAATGCTCTTAAAAGCCAATTCTAAGGCATTTCGCGCATAAATGAAATGAACACCTTTTTCTCCAAAACTATAACAGATGCAAGCTTGTCCTGTTTGGTGGAGATGATATTTAATAAAATAAGTAGAAATCCACTAAAAGTTTTGTTTGGTTATCTTGCAATCCCGAGATAATCGTCTCCATGCTTCAAATGCTCTTAAAAGCCAATTCTAAGGCATTTCGCGCATAAATGAAATGAACACATTTTTCTCCAAAACTATAACAGATGCAAGCTTGTCCTGTTTGGTGGAGATGATATTTAATAAAATAAGTAGAAATCCACTAAAAGTTTTGTTTGGTTATCTTGCAATCCCGAGATAATCGTCTCCATGCTTCAAATGCTCTTAAAAGCCAATTCTAAGGCATTTCGCGCATAAATAAAATGAACACATTTTTCTCCAAAACTATAACAGATGCAAGCTTGTCCTGTTTAGTGGAGATGATATTTAATAAAATAAGTAGAAATCCACTAAAAGTTTTGTTTGGTTATCTTGCAATCCCGAGATAATCGTCTCCATGCTTTAAATGCTCTTAAAAGCCATTTCTAAGGCATTTCGCGCATAAATGAAATGAACACATTTTTCTTCAAAACTATAACAGATGCAAGCTTGTCCTGTTTGTTGGAGATGATATTTAATAAAATAAGTAGAAATCCACGAAAAGTTTTGTTTGGTTATCTTGCAATCCCGAGATAATCGTCTCCATGCTTCAAATGCTCTTAAAAGCCAATTCTAAGGCATTTCGCGCATAAATGAAATGAACACATTTTTCTCCAAAACTATAACAGATGCAAGCTTGTCCTGTTTGGTGGAGATGATATTTAATAAAATAAGTAGAAATCCACTAAAAGTTTTGTTTGGTTATCTTGCAATCCCGAGATAATCGTCTCCATGCTTCAAATGCTCTTAAAAGCGATTTCTAAGGCATTTCGCGCATAAATGAAATGAACACATTTTTCTCCAAAACTATAACAGAGGCAAACTTGTCCTGTTTGGTGGAGATGATATTTAATAAAATAAGTAGAAATCCACTAAAAGTTTTGTTTGGTTATCTTGCAATCTCGAGATAATCGTCTCCATGCTTTAAATGCTCTTAAAAGCCATTTCTAAGGCATTTCGCGCATAAATGAAATGAACACATTTTTCTCCAAAACTATAACAGATGCAAGCTTGTCCTGTTTGGTGGAGATGATATTTAATAAAATAAATAGAAATCCACTAAAAGTTTTGTTTGGTTATCTTGCAATCCCGAGATAATCGTCTCCATGCTTCAAATGGTCTTAAAAGCCAATTCTAAGGCATTTCGCGCATAAATAAAATGAACACATTTTTCTCCAAAACTATAACAGATGCAAGCTTGTCCTGTTTGGTGGAGATGATATTTAATAAAATAAGTAGAAATCCACTAAAAGTTTTTTTTGGTTATCTTGCAATCCCGAGATAATCGTCTCCATGCTTCAAATGCTCTTAAAAGCCAATTCTAAGGCATTTCGCGCATAAATGAAATGAACACATTTTTCTCCAAAACTATAACAGATGCAAGCTTGTCCTGTTTGGTGGAGATGATATTTAATAAAATAAGTAGAAATCCACTAAAAGTTTTGTTTGGTTATCTTGCAATCCCGAGATAATCGTCTCCATGCTTCAAATGCTCTTAAAAGCCAATTCTAAGGCATTTCGCGCATAAATGAAATGAACACATTTTTCTCCAAAACTATAACAGATGCAAGCTTGTCCTGTTTGGTGGAGATGATATTTAATAAAATAAGTAGAAATCCACTAAAAGTTTTGTTTGGTTATCTTGCAATCCCGAGATAATCGTCTCCATGCTTCAAATGCTCTTAAAAGCGATTTCTAAGGCATTTCGCGCATAAATGAAATGAACACATTTTTCTCCAAAACTATAACAGATGCAAACTTGTCCTGTTTGGTGGAGATGATATTTAATAAAATAAGTAGAAATCCACTAAAAGTTTTGTTTGGTTATCTTGCAATCTCGAGATAATCGTCTCCATGCTTCAAATGCTCTTAAAAGCGATTTCTAAGGCATTTCGCGCATAAATGAAATGAACACATTTTTCTCCAAAACTATAACAGATGCAAACTTGTCCTGTTTGGTGGAGATGATATTTAATAAAATAAGTAGAAATCCACTAAAAGTTTTGTTTGGTTATCTTGCAATCCCGAGATAATCGTCTCCATGTTTCAAATGCTCTTAAAAGCCAATTCTAAGGCATTTCGCGCATAAATGAAATGAACACATTTTTCTCCAAAACTATATAACAGATGCAAACTTGTCCTGTTTGGTGGAGATGATATTTAATAAAATAAGTAGAAATCCACTAAAAGTTTTGTTTGGTTATCTTGCAATCTCGAGATAATCGTCTCCATGCTTTAAATGCTCTTAAAAGCCATTTCTAAGGCATTTCGCGCATAAATGAAATGAACACATTTTTCTCCAAAACTATAACAGATGCAAGCTTGTCCTGTTTGGTGGAGATGATATTTAATAAAATAAATAGAAATCCACTAAAAGTTTTGTTTGGTTATCTTGCAATCCCGAGATAATCGTCTCCATGCTTCAAATGGTCTTAAAAGCCAATTCTAAGGCATTTCGCGCATAAATAAAATGAACACATTTTTCTCCAAAACTATAACAGATGCAAGCTTGTCCTGTTTGGTGGAGATGATATTTAATAAAATAAGTAGAAATCCACTAAAAGTTTTTTTTTGTTATCTTGCAATCCCGAGATAATCGTCTCCATGCTTCAAATGCTCTTAAAAGCCAATTCTAAGGCATTTTGCGCATAAATGAAATGAACACATTTTTCTCCAAAACTATAACAGATGCAAGCTTGTCCTGTTTGGTGGAGATGATATTTAATAAAATAAGTAGAAATCCACTAAAAGTTTTGTTTGGTTATCTTGCAATCTCGAGATAATCGTCTCCATGCTTCAAATGCTCTTAAAAGCGATTTCTAAGGCATTTCGCGCATAAATGAAATGAACACATTTTTCTCCAAAACTATAACAGATGCAAGCTTGTCCTGTTTGGTGGAGATGATATTTAATAAAATAAATAGAAATCCACTAAAAGTTTTGTTTGATTATCTTGCAATCCCGAGATAATCGTCTCCATGCTTCAAATGCTTTTAAAAGCCAATTCTAAGGCATTTCGCGCATAAATTAAATGAACACATTTTTCTCCAAAACTATAACAGATGCAAGCTTGTCCTGTTTGGTGGAGATGATATTTAATAAAATAAATAGAAATCCACTAAAAGTTTTGTTTGGTTATCTTGCAATCCCGAGATAACCGTCTCCATGCTTCAAATGCTCTTAAAAGCCAATTCTAAGGCATTTCGCGCATAAATGAAATGAACACCTTTTTCTCCAAAACTATAACAGATGCAAGCTTGTCCTGTTTGGTGGAGATGATATTTAATAAAATAAGTAGAAATCCACTAAAAGTTTTGTTTGGTTATCTTGCAATCCCGAGATAATCGTCTCCATGCTTCAAATGCTCTTAAAAGCCAATTCTAAGGCATTTCGCGCATAAATGAAATGAACACATTTTTCTCCAAAACTATAACAGATGCAAGCTTGTCCTGTTTGGTGGAGATGATATTTAATAAAATAAGTAGAAATCCACTAAAAGTTTTGTTTGGTTATCTTGCAATCCCGAGATAATCGTCTCCATGCTTCAAATGCTCTTAAAAGCCAATTCTAAGGCATTTCGCGCATAAATAAAATGAACACATTTTTCTCCAAAACTATAACAGATGCAAGCTTGTCCTGTTTAGTGGAGATGATATTTAATAAAATAAGTAGAAATCCACTAAAAGTTTTGTTTGGTTATCTTGCAATCCCGAGATAATCGTCTCCATGCTTTAAATGCTCTTAAAAGCCATTTCTAAGGCATTTCGCGCATAAATGAAATGAACACATTTTTCTCCAAAACTATAACAGATGCAAGCTTGTCCTGTTTGTTGGAGATGATATTTAATAAAATAAGTAGAAATCCACGAAAAGTTTTGTTTGGTTATCTTGCAATCCCGAGATAATCGTCTCCATGCTTCAAATGCTCTTAAAAGCCAATTCTAAGGCATTTCGCGCATAAATGAAATGAACACATTTTTCTCCAAAACTATAACAGATGCAAGCTTGTCCTGTTTGGTGGAGATGATATTTAATAAAATAAGTAGAAATCCACTAAAAGTTTTGTTTGGTTATCTTGCAATCCCGAGATAATCGTCTCCATGCTTCAAATGCTCTTAAAAGCGATTTCTAAGGCATTTCGCGCATAAATGAAATGAACACATTTTTCTCCAAAACTATAACAGAGGCAAACTTGTCCTGTTTGGTGGAGATGATATTTAATAAAATAAGTAGAAATCCACTAAAAGTTTTGTTTGGTTATCTTGCAATCTCGAGATAATCGTCTCCATGCTTTAAATGCTCTTAAAAGCCATTTCTAAGGCATTTCGCGCATAAATGAAATGAACACATTTTTCTCCAAAACTATAACAGATGCAAGCTTGTCCTGTTTGGTGGAGATGATATTTAATAAAATAAATAGAAATCCACTAAAAGTTTTGTTTGGTTATCTTGCAATCCCGAGATAATCGTCTCCATGCTTCAAATGGTCTTAAAAGCCAATTCTAAGGCATTTCGCGCATAAATAAAATGAACACATTTTTCTCCAAAACTATAACAGATGCAAGCTTGTCCTGTTTGGTGGAGATGATATTTAATAAAATAAGTAGAAATCCACTAAAAGTTTTTTTTGGTTATCTTGCAATCCCGAGATAATCGTCTCCATGCTTCAAATGCTCTTAAAAGCCAATTCTAAGGCATTTCGCGCATAAATGAAATGAACACATTTTTCTCCAAAACTATAACAGATGCAAGCTTGTCCTGTTTGGTGGAGATGATATTTAATAAAATAAGTAGAAATCCACTAAAAGTTTTGTTTGGTTATCTTGCAATCCCGAGATAATCGTCTCCATGCTTCAAATGCTCTTAAAAGCCAATTCTAAGGCATTTCGCGCATAAATGAAATGAACACATTTTTCTCCAAAACTATAACAGATGCAAGCTTGTCCTGTTTGGTGGAGATGATATTTAATAAAATAAGTAGAAATCCACTAAAAGTTTTGTTTGGTTATCTTGCAATCCCGAGATAATCGTCTCCATGCTTCAAATGCTCTTAAAAGCGATTTCTAAGGCATTTCGCGCATAAATGAAATGAACACATTTTTCTCCAAAACTATAACAGATGCAAACTTGTCCTGTTTGGTGGAGATGATATTTAATAAAATAAGTAGAAATCCACTAAAAGTTTTGTTTGGTTATCTTGCAATCTCGAGATAATCGTCTCCATGCTTCAAATGCTCTTAAAAGCGATTTCTAAGGCATTTCGCGCATAAATGAAATGAACACATTTTTCTCCAAAACTATAACAGATGCAAACTTGTCCTGTTTGGTGGAGATGATATTTAATAAAATAAGTAGAAATCCACTAAAAGTTTTGTTTGGTTATCTTGCAATCCCGAGATAATCGTCTCCATGTTTCAAATGCTCTTAAAAGCCAATTCTAAGGCATTTCGCGCATAAATGAAATGAACACATTTTTCTCCAAAACTATATAACAGATGCAAACTTGTCCTGTTTGGTGGAGATGATATTTAATAAAATAAGTAGAAATCCACTAAAAGTTTTGTTTGGTTATCTTGCAATCTCGAGATAATCGTCTCCATGCTTTAAATGCTCTTAAAAGCCATTTCTAAGGCATTTCGCGCATAAATGAAATGAACACATTTTTCTCCAAAACTATAACAGATGCAAGCTTGTCCTGTTTGGTGGAGATGATATTTAATAAAATAAATAGAAATCCACTAAAAGTTTTGTTTGGTTATCTTGCAATCCCGAGATAATCGTCTCCATGCTTCAAATGGTCTTAAAAGCCAATTCTAAGGCATTTCGCGCATAAATAAAATGAACACATTTTTCTCCAAAACTATAACAGATGCAAGCTTGTCCTGTTTGGTGGAGATGATATTTAATAAAATAAGTAGAAATCCACTAAAAGTTTTTTTTGGTTATCTTGCAATCCCGAGATAATCGTCTCCATGCTTCAAATGCTCTTAAAAGCCAATTCTAAGGCATTTTGCGCATAAATGAAATGAACACATTTTTCTCCAAAACTATAACAGATGCAAGCTTGTCCTGTTTGGTGGAGATGATATTTAATAAAATAAGTAGAAATCCACTAAAAGTTTTGTTTGGTTATCTTGCAATCTCGAGATAATCGTCTCCATGCTTCAAATGCTCTTAAAAGCGATTTCTAAGGCATTTCGCGCATAAATGAAATGAACACATTTTTCTCCAAAACTATAACAGATGCAAGCTTGTCCTGTTTGGTGGAGATGATATTTAATAAAATAAATAGAAATCCACTAAAAGTTTTGTTTGATTATCTTGCAATCCCGAGATAATCGTCTCCATGCTTCAAATGCTTTTAAAAGCCAATTCTAAGGCATTTCGCGCATAAATTAAATGAACACATTTTTCTCCAAAACTATAACAGATGCAAGCTTGTCCTGTTTGGTGGAGATGATATTTAATAAAATAAATAGAAATCCACTAAAAGTTTTGTTTGGTTATCTTGCAATCCCGAGATAACCGTCTCCATGCTTCAAATGCTCTTAAAAGCCAATTCTAAGGCATTTTGCGCATAAATGAAATGAACACATTTTTCTCCAAAACTATAACAGATGCAAGCTTGTCCTGTTTGGTGGAGATGATATTTAATAAAATAAGTAGAAATCCACTAAAAGTTTTGTTTGGTTATCTTGCAATCCCGAGATAATCGTCTCCATGCTTCAAATGCTCTTAAAAGCCAATTCTAAGGCATTTCGCGCATAAATGAAATGAACACATTTTTCTCCAAAACTATAACAGATGCAAGCTTGTCCTGTTTGGTGGAGATGATATTTAATAAAATAAGTAGAAATCCACTAAAAGTTTTGTTTGGTTATCTTGCAATTCCGAGATAATCGTCTCCATGCTTCAAATGCTCTTAAAAGCCAATTCTAAGGCATTTCGCGCATAAATGAAATGAACACATTTTTCTCCAAAACTATAACAGATGCAAGCTTGTCCTGTTTGGTGGGGATGATATTTAATAAAATAAATAGAAATCCACTAAAAGTTTTGTTTGGTTATCTTGCAATCCCGAGATAATCGTCTCCATGCTTCAAATGCTCTTAAAAGCCAATTCTAAGGCATTTCGCGCATAAATGAAATGAACACATTTTTCTCCAAAACTATAACAGATGCAAGCTTGTCCTGTTTGGTGGAGATGATATTTAATAAAATAAGTAGAAATCCACTAAAAGTTTTGTTTGGTTATCTTGCAATCCCGAGAAAATCGTCTCCATGCTTCAAATGCTCTTAAAAGCCAATTCTAAGGCATTTCGCGCATAAATGAAATGAACACATTTTTCTCCAAAACTATAACAGATGCAAGCTTGTCCTGTTTGGTGGAGATGATATTTAATAAAATAAGTAGAAATCCACTAAAAGTTTTGTTTGGTTATCTTGCAATCCCGAGATAATCGTCTCCATGCTTCAAATGCTCTTAAAAGCCAATTCTAAGGCATTTCGCGCATAAATGAAATGAACACATTTTTCTCCAAAACTATAACAGATGCAAGCTTGTCCTGTTTGGTGGAGATGATATTTAATAAAATAAGTGGAAAGCCACTAAAAGTTTTGTTTGGTTATCTTGCAATCCCGAGATAATCGTCTCCATGCTTCAAATGCTCTTAAAAGCCAATTCTAAGGCATTTCGCGCATAAATGAAATGAACACATTTTTCTCCAAAACTATAACAGATGCAAGCTTGTCCTGTTTGGTGGAGATGATATTTAATAAAATAAGTAGAAATCCACTAAAAGTTTTGTTTGGTTATCTTGCAATCCCGAGATAATCGTCTCCATGCTTCAAATGCTCTTAAAAGCGATTTCTAAGGCATTTCGCGCATAAATGAAATGAACACATTTTTCTCCAAAACTATAACAGATGCAAACTTGTCCTGTTTGGTGGAGATGATATTTAATAAAATAAGTAGAAATCCACTAAAAGTTTTGTTTGGTTATCTTGCAATCTCGAGATAATCGTCTCCATGCTTCAAATGCTCTTAAAAGCGATTTCTAAGGCATTTCGCGCATAAATGAAATGAACACATTTTTCTCCAAAACTATAACAGATGCAAACTTGTCCTGTTTGGTGGAGATGATATTTAATAAAATAAGTAGAAATCCACTAAAAGTTTTGTTTGGATATCTTGCAATCCCGAGATAATCGTCTCCATGCTTCAAATGCTCTTAAAAGCCAATTCTAAGGCATTTTGCGCATAAATGAAATGAACACATTTTTCTCCAAAACTATAACAGATGCAAGCTTGTCCTGTTTGGTGGAGATGATATTTAATAAAATAAGTAGAAATCCACTAAAAGTTTTGTTTGGTTATCTTGCAATCCCGAGATAATCGTCTCCATGCTTCAAATGCTCTTAAAAGCCAATTCTAAGGCATTTCGCGCATAAATGAAATGAACACATTTTTCTCCAAAACTATAACAGATGCAAGCTTGTCCTGTTTGGTGGAGATGATATTTAATAAAATAAGTAGAAATCCACTAAAAGTTTTGTTTGGTTATCTTGCAATTCCGAGATAATCGTCTCCATGCTTCAAATGCTCTTAAAAGCCAATTCTAAGGCATTTCGCGCATAAATGAAATGAACACATTTTTCTCCAAAACTATAACAGATGCAAGCTTGTCCTGTTTGGTGGGGATGATATTTAATAAAATAAATAGAAATCCACTAAAAGTTTTGTTTGGTTATCTTGCAATCCCGAGATAATCGTCTCCATGCTTCAAATGCTCTTAAAAGCCAATTCTAAGGCATTTCGCGCATAAATGAAATGAACACATTTTTCTCCAAAACTATAACAGATGCAAGCTTGTCCTGTTTGGTGGAGATGATATTTAATAAAATTAGAAATCCACTAAACGTTTTGTTTGGTTATCTTGCAATCCCGAGATAATCGTCTCCATGCTTCAAATGCTCTTAAAAGCCAATTCTAAGGCATTTCGCGCATAAATGAAATGAACACATTTTTCTCCAAAACTATAACAGATGCAAGCTTGTCCTGTTTGGTGGAGATGATATTTAATAAAATAAGTAGAAATCCACTAAAAGTTTTGTTTGGTTATCTTGCAATCTCGAGATAATCGTCTCTATGCTTTAAACGCTCTTAAAAGCCATTTCTAAGGCATTTCGCGCATAAATGAAATGAACACATTTTTCTCCAAAACTATAACAGATGCAAGCTTGTCCTGTTTGGTGGAGATGATATTTAATAAAATAAGTAGAAATCCACTAAAAGTTTTGTTTGGTTATCTTGCAATCCCGAGATAATCGTCTCCATGCTTCAAATGCTCTTAAAAGCCAATTCTACGGCATTTCGCGCATAAATGAAATGAACACATTTTTCTCCAAAACTATAACAGATGCAAGCTTGTCCTGTTTGGTGGAGATGATATTTAATAAAATAAGTAGAAATCCACTAAAAGTTTTGTTTGGTTATCTTGCAATCCCGAAATAATCGTCTCCATGCTTCAAATGCTCTTAAAAGCCAATTCTAAGGCATTTGGCGCATAAATTAAATGAACACATTTTTCTCCAAAACTATAACAGATGCAAGCTTGTCCTGTTTGGTGGAGATGATATTTAATAAAATAAGTAGAAATCCACTAAAAGTTTTGTTTGGTTATCTTGCAATCCCGAAATAATCGTCTCCATGCTTCAAATGCTCTTAAAAGCCAATTCTAAGGCATTTCGCGCATAAATGAAATGAACACATTTTTCTCCAAAACTATAACAGATGCAAGCTTGTCCTGTTTGGTGGAGATGATATTTAATAAAATAAGTAGAAATCCACTAAAAGTTTTGTTTGGTTATCTTGCAATCCCGAGATAATCGTCTCCATGCTTCAAATGCTCTTAAAAGCCAATTCTAAGGCATTTCGCGCATAAATGAAATGAACACATTTTTCTTTAAAACTATAACAGATGCAAGCTTGTCCTGTTTGGTGGAGATGATATTTAATAAAATAAGTAGAAATCCACTAAAAGTTTTGTTTGGTTATCTTGCAATCCCGAGATAATCGTCTCCATGCTTCAAATGCTCTTAAAAGCCAATTCTAAGGCATTTCGCGCATAAATGAAATGAACACATTTTTCTCCAAAACTATAACAGATGCAAGCTTGTCCTGTTTGGTGGAGATGATATTTAATAAAATAAGTAGAAATCCACCTAATGTTTTCTTTGGTTATCTTGCAATCCCGAGATAATCGTCTCCATGCTTCAAATGCTCTTAAAAGCCAATTCTAAGGCATTTCGCGCATAAATGAAATGAACACATTTTTCTCCAAAACTATAACAGATGCAAGCTTGTCATGTTTGGTGGAGATGATATTTAATAAAATAAGTAGAAATCCACTAAAAGTTTTGTTTGGTTATCTTGCAATCCCGAGATAATCGTCTCCATGCTTCAAATGCTCTTAAAAGCCAATTCTAAGGCATTTCGCGCATAAATGAAATGAACACATTTTTCTCCAAAACTATAACAGATGCAAGCTTGTCCTGTTTGGTGGAGATGATATTTAAAAAAATAAGTAGAAATCCACTAAAAGTTTTGTTTGGTTATCTTGCAATCCCGAGATAATCGTCTCCATGCTTCAAATGCTCTTAAAAGCCAATTCTAAGGCATTTCGCGCATAAATGAAATGAACACATTTTTCTCCAAAACTATAACAGATGCAAGCTTGTCCTGTTTGGTGGAGATGATATTTAATAAAATAAGTAGAAATCCACTAAACGTTTTGTTTGGTTATCTTGCAATCCCGAGATAATCGTCTCCATGCTTCAAATGCTCTTAAAAGCCAATTCTAAGGCATTTCGCGCATAAATGAAATGAACACATTTTTCTCCAAAACTATAACAGATGCAAGCTTGTCATGTTTGGTGGAGATGATATTTAATAAAATAAGTAGAAATCCACTAAAAGTTTTGTTTGGTTATCTTGCAATCCCGAGATAATCGTCTCCATGCTTCAAATGCTCTTAAAAGCCAATTCTAAGGCATTTCGCGCATAAATGAAATGAACACATTTTTCTCCAAAACTATAACAGATGCAAGCTTGTCCTGTTTGGTGGAGATGATATTTAATAAAATAAGTAGAAATCCACTAAAAGTTTTGTTTGGTTATCTTGCAATCCCGAGATAATCGTCTCCATGCTTCAAATGCTCTTAAAAGCCAATTCTAAGGCATTTCGCGCATAAATGAAATGAACACATTTTTCTCCAAAACTATAACAGATGCAAGCTTGTCCTGTTTGGTGGAGATGATATTTAATAAAATAAGTAGAAATCCACTAAACGTTTTGTTTGGTTATCTTGCAATCCCGAGATAATCGTCTCCATGCTTCAAATGCTCTTAAAAGCCAATTCTAAGGCATTTCGCGCATAAATGAAATGAACACATTTTTCTCCAAAACTATAACAGATGCAAGCTTGTCCTGTTTGGTGGAGATGATATTTAATAAAATAAGTAGAAATCCACTAAAATGTTTTTTTGGTTATCTTGCAATCCCGAGATAATCGTCTCCATGCTTCAAATGCTCTTAAAAGCCAATTCTAAGGCATTTCGCGCATAAATGAAATGAACACATTTTTCTCCAAAACTATAACAGATGCAAGCTTGTCCTGTTTGGTGGAGATGATATTTAATAAAATAAGTAGAAATCCACTAAAAGTTTTGTTTGGTTATCTTGCAATCCCGAGAAAATCGTCTCCATGCTTCAAATGCTCTTAAAAGCCAATTCTAAGGCATTTCGCGCATAAATGAAATGAACACATTTTTCTCCAAAACTATAACAGATGCAAGCTTGTCCTGTTTGGTGGAGATGATATTTAATAAAATAAGTAGAAATCCACTAAAAGTTTTGTTTGGTTATCTTGCAATCCCGAGATAATCGTCTCCATGCTTCAAATGCTCTTAAAAGCCAATTCTAAGGCATTTCGCGCATAAATGAAATGAACACATTTTTCTCCAAAACTATAACAGATGCAAGCTTGTCCTGTTTGGTGGAGATGATATTTAATAAAATAAGTGGAAAGCCACTAAAAGTTTTGTTTGGTTATCTTGCAATCCCGAGATAATCGTCTCCATGCTTCAAATGCTCTTAAAAGCCAATTCTAAGGCATTTCGCGCATAAATGAAATGAACACATTTTTCTCCAAAACTATAACAGATGCAAGCTTGTCCTGTTTGGTGGAGATGATATTTAATAAAATAAGTAGAAATCCACTAAAAGTTTTGTTTGGTTATCTTGCAATCCCGAGATAATCGTCTCCATGCTTCAAATGCTCTTAAAAGCGATTTCTAAGGCATTTCGCGCATAAATGAAATGAACACATTTTTCTCCAAAACTATAACAGATGCAAACTTGTCCTGTTTGGTGGAGATGATATTTAATAAAATAAGTAGAAATCCACTAAAAGTTTTGTTTGGTTATCTTGCAATCTCGAGATAATCGTCTCCATGCTTCAAATGCTCTTAAAAGCGATTTCTAAGGCATTTCGCGCATAAATGAAATGAACACATTTTTCTCCAAAACTATAACAGATGCAAACTTGTCCTGTTTGGTGGAGATGATATTTAATAAAATAAGTAGAAATCCACTAAAAGTTTTGTTTGGATATCTTGCAATCCCGAGATAATCGTCTCCATGCTTCAAATGCTCTTAAAAGCCAATTCTAAGGCATTTTGCGCATAAATGAAATGAACACATTTTTCTCCAAAACTATAACAGATGCAAGCTTGTCCTGTTTGGTGGAGATGATATTTAATAAAATAAGTAGAAATCCACTAAAAGTTTTGTTTGGTTATCTTGCAATCCCGAGATAATCGTCTCCATGCTTCAAATGCTCTTAAAAGCCAATTCTAAGGCATTTCGCGCATAAATGAAATGAACACATTTTTCTCCAAAACTATAACAGATGCAAGCTTGTCCTGTTTGGTGGAGATGATATTTAATAAAATAAGTAGAAATCCACTAAAAGTTTTGTTTGGTTATCTTGCAATTCCGAGATAATCGTCTCCATGCTTCAAATGCTCTTAAAAGCCAATTCTAAGGCATTTCGCGCATAAATGAAATGAACACATTTTTCTCCAAAACTATAACAGATGCAAGCTTGTCCTGTTTGGTGGGGATGATATTTAATAAAATAAATAGAAATCCACTAAAAGTTTTGTTTGGTTATCTTGCAATCCCGAGATAATCGTCTCCATGCTTCAAATGCTCTTAAAAGCCAATTCTAAGGCATTTCGCGCATAAATGAAATGAACACATTTTTCTCCAAAACTATAACAGATGCAAGCTTGTCCTGTTTGGTGGAGATGATATTTAATAAAATTAGAAATCCACTAAACGTTTTGTTTGGTTATCTTGCAATCCCGAGATAATCGTCTCCATGCTTCAAATGCTCTTAAAAGCCAATTCTAAGGCATTTCGCGCATAAATGAAATGAACACATTTTTCTCCAAAACTATAACAGATGCAAGCTTGTCCTGTTTGGTGGAGATGATATTTAATAAAATAAGTAGAAATCCACTAAAAGTTTTGTTTGGTTATCTTGCAATCCCGAGATAATCGTCTCCATGCTTCAAATGCTCTTAAAAGCCAATTCTAAGGCATTTCGCGCATAAATGAAATGAACACATTTTTCTCCAAAACTATAACAGATGCAAGCTTGTCCTGTTTGGTGGAGATGATATTTAATAAAATAAGTAGAAATCCACTAAACGTTTTGTTTGGTTATCTTGCAATCCCGAGATAATCGTCTCCATGCTTCAAATGCTCTTAAAAGCCAATTCTAAGGCATTTCGCGCATAAATGAAATGAACACATTTTTCTCCAAAACTATAACAGATGCAAGCTTGTCATGTTTGGTGGAGATGATATTTAATAAAATAAGTAGAAATCCACTAAAAGTTTTGTTTGGTTATCTTGCAATCCCGAGATAATCGTCTCCATGCTTCAAATGCTCTTAAAAGCCAATTCTAAGGCATTTCGCGCATAAATGAAATGAACACATTTTTCTCCAAAACTATAACAGATGCAAGCTTGTCCTGTTTGGTGGAGATGATATTTAATAAAATAAGTAGAAATCCACTAAAAGTTTTGTTTGGTTATCTTGCAATCCCGAGATAATCGTCTCCATGCTTCAAATGCTCTTAAAAGCCAATTCTAAGGCATTTCGCGCATAAATGAAATGAACACATTTTTCTCCAAAACTATAACAGATGCAAGCTTGTCCTGTTTGGTGGAGATGATATTTAATAAAATAAGTAGAAATCCACTAAACGTTTTGTTTGGTTATCTTGCAATCCCGAGATAATCGTCTCCATGCTTCAAATGCTCTTAAAAGCCAATTCTAAGGCATTTCGCGCATAAATGAAATGAACACATTTTTCTCCAAAACTATAACAGATGCAAGCTTGTCCTGTTTGGTGGAGATGATATTTAATAAAATAAGTAGAAATCCACTAAAATGTTTTTTTGGTTATCTTGCAATCCCGAGATAATCGTCTCCATGCTTCAAATGCTCTTAAAAGCCAATTCTAAGGCATTTCGCGCATAAATGAAATGAACACATTTTTCTCCAAAACTATAACAGATGCAAGCTTGTCCTGTTTGGTGGAGATGATATTTAATAAAATAAGTAGAAATCCACTAAAAGTTTTGTTTGGTTATCTTGCAATCCCGAGATAATCGTCTCCATGCTTCAAATGCTCTTAAAAGCCAATTCTAAGGCATTTCGCGCATAAATGAAATGAACACATTTTTCTCCAAAACTATAACAGATGCAAGCTTGTCCTGTTTGGTGGAGATGATATTTAATAAAATAAGTAGAAATCCACTAAAAGTTTTGTTTGGTTATCTTGCAATCCCGAGATAATCGTCTCCATGCTTCAAATGCTCTTAAAAGCTATTTCTAAGGCATTTCGCGCATAAATGAAATGAACACATTTTTCTCCAAAACTATAACAGATGCAAGCTTGTCCTGTTTGGTGGAGATGATATTTAATAAAATAAGTAGAAATCCACTAAAAGTTTTGTTTGGTTATCTTGCAATCCCGAGATAATCGTCTCCATGCTTCAAATGCTCTTAAAAGCCAATTCTAAGGCATTTCGCGCATAAATGAAATGAACACATTTTTCTCCAAAACTATAACAGATGCAAGCTTGTCCTGTTTGGTGGAGATGATATTTAATAAAATAAGTAGAAATCCACTAAAATGTTTGTTTGGTTATCTTGCAATCCCGAGATAATCGTCTCCATGCTTCAAATGCTCTTAAAAGCCAATTCTAAGGCATTTCGCGCATAAATGAAATGAACACCTTTTTCTCCAAAACTATAACAGATGCAAGCTTGTCCTGTTTGGTGGAGATGATATTTAATAAAATAAGTAGAAATCCACTAAAAGTTTTGTTTGGTTATCTTGCAATCCCGAGATAATCGTCTCCATGCTTCAAATGCTCTTAAAAGCCAATTCTAAGGCATTTCGCGCATAAATGAAATGAACACATTTTTCTCCAAAACTATAACAGATGCAAGCTTGTCCTGTTTGGTGGAGATGATATTTAATAAAATAAGTAGAAATCCACTAAAAGTTTTGTTTGGTTATCTTGCAATCCCGAGATAATCGTCTCCATGCTTCAAATGCTCTTAAAAGCCAATTCTAAGGCATTTCGCGCATAAATGAAATGAACACATTTTTCTCCAAAACTATAACAGATGCAAGCTTGTCCTGTTTGGTGGAGATGATATTTAATAAAATAAGTAGAAATCCACTAAAAGTTTTGTTTGGTTATCTTGCAATCCCGAGATAATCGTCTCCATGCTTCAAATGCAAATCCACTAAAATGTTTGTTTGGTTATCTTGCAATCCCGAGATAATCGTCTCCATGCTTCAAATGCTCTTAAAAGCCAATTCTAAGGCATTTCGCGCATAAATGAAATGAACACCTTTTTCTCCAAAACTATAACAGATGCAGGCTTGTCCTGTTTGGTGGAGATGATATTTAATAAAATAAGTAGAAATCCACTAAAAGTTTTGTTTGGTTATCTTGCAATCCCGAGATAATCGTCTCCATGCTTCAAATGCTCTTCAAAGCCAATTCTAAGGCATTTCGCGCATAAATGAAATGAACACATTTTTCTCCAAAACTATAACAGATGCAAGCTTGTCCTGTTTGGTGGAGATGATATTTAATAAAATAAGTAGAAATCCACTAAAAGTTTTGTTTGGTTATCTTGCAATCCCGAGATAATCGTCTCCATGCTACAAATGCTCTTAAAAGCGATTTCTAAGGCATTTCGCGCATAATTGAAATGAACACATTTTTCTCCAAAACTATAACAGATGCAAACTTGTCCTGTTTGGTGGTTTGATATTTAATAAAATAAGTAGAAATCCATTAAAAGTTTTGTTTGGTTATCTTGCAATCTCGAGATAATCGTCTCCATGCTTCAAATGCTCTTAAAAGCGATTTCTAAGGCATTTCGCGCATAAATGAAATGAACACATTTTTCTCCAAAACTATAACAGATGCAAACTTGTCCTGTTTGGTGGAGATGATATTTAATAAAATAAGTAGAAATCCACTAAAAGTTTTGTTTGGTTATCTTGCAATCCAGAGATAATCGTCTCCATGCTTCAAATGCTCTTAAAAGCCAATTCTATGGCATTTCGCGCATAAATGAAATGAACACATTTTTCTCCAAAACTATAACAGATGCAAGCTTGTCCTGTTTGGTGGAGATGATATTTAATAAAATAAGTATAAATCCACTAAAAGTTTTGTTTGTTATCTTGCAATCCCGAGATAATCGTCTCCATGCTTCAAATGCTCTTAAAAGCCAATTCTAAGGCATTTCGCGCATAAATGAAATGAACATATTTTTCTCCAAAACTATAACAGATGCAAGCTTGTCCTGTTTGGTGGAGATGATATTTAATAAAATAAGTAGAAATCCACTAAAAGTTTTGTTTGGTTATCTTGCAATCCCGAGATAATCGTCTCCATGCTTCAAATGCTCTTAAAAGCCAATTCTAAGGCATTTCGCGCATAAATGAAATGAACACATTTTTCTCCAAAACTATAACAGATGCAAGCTTGTCCTGTTTGGTGGAGATGATATTTAATAAAATAAGTAGAAATCCACTAAAAGTTTTGTTTGGTTATCTTGCAATCCCGAGATAATCGTCTCCATGCTTCAAATGCTCTTAAAAGCCATTTCTAAGGCATTTCGCGCATAAATGAAATGAACACATTTTTCTCCAAAACTATAACAGATGCAAGCTTGTCCTGTTTGGTGGAGATGATATTTAATAAAATAAGTAGAAATCAACTAAAAGTTTTGTTTGGTTATCTTGCAATCCCGAGATAATCGTCTCCATGCTTCAAATGCTCTTAAAAGCCAATTCTAAGGCATTTCGCGCATAAATGAAATGAACACATTTTTCTCCAAAACTATAACAGATGCAAGCTTGTCCTGTTTGGTGGAGATGATATTTAATAAAATAAGTAGAAATCCACTAAAAGTTTTGTTTGGTTATCTTGCAATCCCGAGATAATCGTCTCCATGCTTCAAATGCTCTTAAAAGCCAATTCTAAGGCATTTCGCGCATAAATGAAATGAACACATTTTTCTCCAAAACTATAACAGATGCAAACTTGTCCTGTTTGGTGGTTTGATATTTAATAAAATAAGTAGAAATCCACTAAAAGTTTTGTTTGGTTATCTTGCAATCCCGAGATAATCGTCTCCATGCTTCAAATGCTCTTAAAAGCCAATTCTAAGGCATTTCGCGCATAAATGAAATGAACACATTTTTCTCCAAAACTATAACAGATGCAAACTTGTCCTGTTTGGTGGTTTGATATTTAATAAAATAAGTAGAAATCCACTAAAAGTTTTGTTTGGTTATCTTGCAATCCCGAGATAATCGTCTCCATGCTTCAAATGCTCTTAAAAGCCAATTCTAAGGCATTTCGCGCATAAATGAAATGAACATATTTTTCTCCAAAACTATAACAGATGCAAGCTTGTCCTGTTTGGTGGAGATGATATTTAATAAAATAAGTAGAAATCCACTAAAAGTTTTGTTTGGTTATCTTGCAATCCCGAGATAATCGTCTCCATGCTTCAAATGCTCTTAAAAGCCAATTCTAAGGCATTTCGCGCATAAATGAAATGAACACATTTTTCTCCAAAACTATAACAGATGCAAGCTTGTCCTGTTTGGTGGAGATGATATTTAATAAAATAAGTAGAAATCCACTAAAAGTTTTGTTTGGTTATCTTGCAATCCCGAGATAATCGTCTCCATGCTTCAAATGCTCTTAAAAGCCAATTCTAAGGCATTTCGCGCATAAATGAAATGAACACATTTTTCTCCAAAACTATAACAGATGCAAGCTTGTCCTGTTTGGTGGAGATGATATTTAATAAAATAAGTAGAAATCCACTAAAAGTTTTGTTTGGTTATGTTGCAATCCCGAGATAATCGTCTCCATGCTTCAAATGCTCTTAAAAGCCAATTCTAAGGCATTTCGCGCATAAATGAAATGAACACATTTTTCTCCAAAACTATAACAGATGCAAACTTGTCCTGTTTGGTGGTTTGATATTTAATAAAATAAGTAGAAATCCACTAAAAGTTTTGTTTGGTTATCTTGCAATCCCGAGATAATCGTCTCCATGCTTCAAATGCTCTTAAAAGCCAATTCTAAGGCATTTCGCGCATAAATGAAATGAACACATTTTTCTCCAAAACTATAACAGATGCAAACTTGTCCTGTTTGGTGGTTTGATATTTAATAAAATAAGTAGAAATCCACTAAAAGTTTTGTTTGGTTATCTTGCAATCCCGAGATAATCGTCTCCATGCTTCAAATGCTCTTAAAAGCCAATTCTAAGGCATTTCGCGCATAAATGAAATGAACATATTTTTCTCCAAAACTATAACAGATGCAAGCTTGTCCTGTTTGGTGGAGATGATATTTAATAAAATAAGTAGAAATCCACTAAAAGTTTTGTTTGGTTATCTTGCAATCCCGAGATAATCGTCTCCATGCTTCAAATGCTCTTAAAAGCCAATTCTAAGGCATTTCGCGCATAAATGAAATGAACACATTTTTCTCCAAAACTATAACAGATGCAAGCTTGTCCTGTTTGGTGGAGATGATATTTAATAAAATAAGTAGAAATCCACTAAAAGTTTTGTTTGGTTATCTTGCAATCCCGAGATAATCGTCTCCATGCTTCAAATGCTCTTAAAAGCCAATTCTAAGGCATTTCGCGCATAAATGAAATGAACACATTTTTCTCCAAAACTATAACAGATGCAAACTTGTCCTGTTTGGTGGTTTGATATTTAATAAAATAAGTAGAAATCCACTAAAAGTTTTGTTTGGTTATCTTGCAATCTCGAGATAATCGTCTCCATGCTTCAAATGCTCTTAAAAGCGATTTCTAAGGCATTTCGCGCATAAATGAAATGAACACATTTTTCTCCAAAACTATAACAGATGCAAACTTGTCCTGTTTGGTGGAGATGATATTTAATAAAATAAGTAGAAATCCACTAAAAGTTTTGTTTGGTTATCTTGCAATCCCGAGATAATCGTCTCCATGCTTCAAATGCTCTTAAAAGCCAATTCTAAGGCATTTCGCGCATAAATGAAATGAACATATTTTTCTCCAAAACTATAACAGATGCAAGCTTGTCCTGTTTGGTGGAGATGATATTTAATAAAATAAGTAGAAATCCACTAAAAGTTTTGTTTGGTTATCTTGCAATCCCGAGATAATCGTCTCCATGCTTCAAATGCTCTTAAAAGCCAATTCTAAGGCATTTCGCGCATAAATGAAATGAACACATTTTTCTCCAAAACTATAACAGATGCAAGCTTGTCCTGTTTGGTGGAGATGATATTTAATAAAATAAGTAGAAATCCACTAAAAGTTTTGTTTGGTTATCTTGCAATCCCGAGATAATCGTCTCCATGCTTCAAATGCTCTTAAAAGCCATTTCTAAGGCATTTCGCGCATAAATGAAATGAACACATTTTTCTCCAAAACTATGACAGATGCAAGCTTGTCCTGTTTGGTGGAGATGATATTTAATAAAATAAGTAGAAATCAACTAAAAGTTTTGTTTGGTTATCTTGCAATCCCGAGATAATCGTCTCCATGCTTCAAATGCTCTTAAAAGCCAATTCTTAGGCATTTCGCGCATAAATGAAATGAACACATTTTTCTCCAAAACTATAACAGATGCAAGCTTGTCCTGTTTGGTGGAGATGATATTTAATAAAATAAGTAGAAATCCACTAAAAGTTTTGTTTGGTTATCTTGCAATCCCGAGATAATCGTCTCCATGCTTCAAATGCTCTTAAAAGCCAATTCTAAGGCATTTCGCGCATAAATGAAATGAACATATTTTTCTCCAAAACTATAACAGATGCAAGCTTGTCCTGTTTGGTGGAGATGATATTTAATAAAATAAGTAGAAATCCACTAAAAGTTTTGTTTGGTTATCTTGCAATCCCGAGATAATCGTCTCCATGCTTCAAATGCTCTTAAAAGCCAATTCTAAGGCATTTCGCGCATAAATGAAATGAACACATTTTTCTCCAAAACTATAACAGATGCAAACTTGTCCTGTTTGGTGGTTTGATATTTAATAAAATAAGTAGAAATCCACTAAAAGTTTTGTTTGGTTATCTTGCAATCTCGAGATAATCGTCTCCATGCTTCAAATGCTCTTAAAAGCGATTTCTAAGGCATTTCGCGCATAAATGAAATGAACACATTTTTCTCCAAAACTATAACAGATGCAAACTTGTCCTGTTTGGTGGAGATGATATTTAATAAAATAAGTAGAAATCCACTAAAAGTTTTGTTTGGTTATCTTGCAATCCCGAGATAATCGTCTCCATGCTTCAAATGCTCTTAAAAGCCAATTCTAAGGCATTTCGCGCATAAATGAAATGAACACATTTTTCTCCAAAACTATAACAGATGCAAACTTGTCCTGTTTGGTGGTTTGATATTTAATAAAATAAGTAGAAATCCACTAAAAGTTTTGTTTGGTTATCTTGCAATCCCGAGATAATCGTCTCCATGCTTCAAATGCTCTTAAAAGCCAATTCTAAGGCATTTCGCGCATAAATGAAATGAACATATTTTTCTCCAAAACTATAACAGATGCAAGCTTGTCCTGTTTGGTGGAGATGATATTTAATAAAATAAGTAGAAATCCACTAAAAGTTTTGTTTGGTTATCTTGCAATCCCGAGATAATCGTCTCCATGCTTCAAATGCTCTTAAAAGCCAATTCTAAGGCATTTCGCGCATAAATGAAATGAACACATTTTTCTCCAAAACTATAACAGATGCAAGCTTGTCCTGTTTGGTGGAGATGATATTTAATAAAATAAGTAGAAATCCACTAAAAGTTTTGTTTGGTTATCTTGCAATCCCGAGATAGACGTCTCCATGCTTCAAATGCTCTTAAAAGCCAATTCTAAGGCATTTCGCGCATAAATGAAATGAACACATTTTTCTCCAAAACTATAACAGATGCAAACTTGTCCTGTTTGGTGGTTTGATATTTAATAAAATAAGTAGAAATCCACTAAAAGTTTTGTTTGGTTATCTTGCAATCTCGAGATAATCGTCTCCATGCTTCAAATGCTCTTAAAAGCGATTTCTAAGGCATTTCGCGCATAAATGAAATGAACACATTTTTCTCCAAAACTATAACAGATGCAAACTTGTCCTGTTTGGTGGAGATGATATTTAATAAAATAAGTAGAAATCCACTAAAAGTTTTGTTTGGTTATCTTGCAATCCCGAGATAATCGTCTCCATGCTTCAAATGCTCTTAAAAGCCAATTCTAAGGCATTTCGCGCATAAATGAAATGAACATATTTTTCTCCAAAACTATAACAGATGCAAGCTTGTCCTGTTTGGTGGAGATGATATTTAATAAAATAAGTAGAAATCCACTAAAAGTTTTGTTTGGTTATCTTGCAATCCCGAGATAATCGTCTCCATGCTTCAAATGCTCTTAAAAGCCAATTCTAAGGCATTTCGCGCATAAATGAAATGAACACATTTTTCTCCAAAACTATAACAGATGCAAGCTTGTCCTGTTTGGTGGAGATGATATTTAATAAAATAAGTAGAAATCCACTAAAAGTTTTGTTTGGTTATCTTGCAATCCCGAGATAATCGTCTCCATGCTTCAAATGCTCTTAAAAGCCATTTCTAAGGCATTTCGCGCATAAATGAAATGAACACATTTTTCTCCAAAACTATGACAGATGCAAGCTTGTCCTGTTTGGTGGAGATGATATTTAATAAAATAAGTAGAAATCAACTAAAAGTTTTGTTTGGTTATCTTGCAATCCCGAGATAATCGTCTCCATGCTTCAAATGCTCTTAAAAGCCAATTCTAAGGCATTTCGCGCATAAATGAAATGAACACATTTTTCTCCAAAACTATAACAGATGCAAGCTTGTCCTGTTTGGTGGAGATGATATTTAATAAAATAAGTAGAAATCCACTAAAAGTTTTGTTTGGTTATCTTGCAATCCCGAGATAATCGTCTCCATGCTTCAAATGCTCTTAAAAGCCAATTCTAAGGCATTTCGCGCATAAATGAAATGAACACATTTTTCTCCAAAACTATAACAGATGCAAACTTGTCCTGTTTGGTGGTTTGATATTTAATAAAATAAGTAGAAATCCACTAAAAGTTTTGTTTGGTTATCTTGCAATCCCGAGATAATCGTCTCCATGCTTCAAATGCTCTTAAAAGCCAATTCTAAGGCATTTCGCGCATAAATGAAATGAACATATTTTTCTCCAAAACTATAACAGATGCAAGCTTGTCCTGTTTGGTGGAGATGATATTTAATAAAATAAGTAGAAATCCACTAAAAGTTTTGTTTGGTTATCTTGCAATCCCGAGATAATCGTCTCCATGCTTCAAATGCTCTTAAAAGCCAATTCTAAGGCATTTCGCGCATAAATGAAATGAACACATTTTTCTCCAAAACTATAACAGATGCAAGCTTGTCCTGTTTGGTGGAGATGATATTTAATAAAATAAGTAGAAATCCACTAAAAGTTTTGTTTGGTTATCTTGCAATCCCGAGATAATCGTCTCCATGCTTCAAATGCTCTTAAAAGCCAATTCTAAGGCATTTCGCGCATAAATGAAATGAACACATTTTTCTCCAAAACTATAACAGATGCAAACTTGTCCTGTTTGGTGGTTTGATATTTAATAAAATAAGTAGAAATCCACTAAAAGTTTTGTTTGGTTATCTTGCAATCTCGAGATAATCGTCTCCATGCTTCAAATGCTCTTAAAAGCGATTTCTAAGGCATTTCGCGCATAAATGAAATGAACACATTTTTCTCCAAAACTATAACAGATGCAAACTTGTCCTGTTTGGTGGAGATGATATTTAATAAAATAAGTAGAAATCCACTAAAAGTTTTGTTTGGTTATCTTGCAATCCCGAGATAATCGTCTCCATGCTTCAAATGCTCTTAAAAGCCAATTCTAAGGCATTTCGCGCATAAATGAAATGAACATATTTTTCTCCAAAACTATAACAGATGCAAGCTTGTCCTGTTTGGTGGAGATGATATTTAATAAAATAAGTAGAAATCCACTAAAAGTTTTGTTTGGTTATCTTGCAATCCCGAGATAATCGTCTCCATGCTTCAAATGCTCTTAAAAGCCAATTCTAAGGCATTTCGCGCATAAATGAAATGAACACATTTTTCTCCAAAACTATAACAGATGCAAGCTTGTCCTGTTTGGTGGAGATGATATTTAATAAAATAAGTAGAAATCCACTAAAAGTTTTGTTTGGTTATCTTGCAATCCCGAGATAATCGTCTCCATGCTTCAAATGCTCTTAAAAGCCATTTCTAAGGCATTTCGCGCATAAATGAAATGAACACATTTTTCTCCAAAACTATAACAGATGCAAGCTTGTCCTGTTTGGTGGAGATGATATTTAATAAAATAAGTAGAAATCAACTAAAAGTTTTGTTTGGTTATCTTGCAATCCCGAGATAATCGTCTCCATGCTTCAAATGCTCTTAAAAGCCAATTCTAAGGCATTTCGCGCATAAATGAAATGAACACATTTTTCTCCAAAACTATAACAGATGCAAGCTTGTCCTGTTTGGTGGAGATGATATTTAATAAAATAAGTAGAAATCCACTAAAAGTTTTGTTTGGTTATCTTGCAATCCCGAGATAATCGTCTCCATGCTTCAAATGCTCTTAAAAGCGATTTCTAAGGCATTTCGCGCATAAATGAAATGAACACATTTTTCCCCAAAACTATAACAGATGCAAACTTGTCCTGTTTGGTGGAGATGATATTTAATAAAATAAGTAGAAATCCACTAAAAGTTTTGTTTGGTTATCTTGCAATCCCGAGATAATCGTCTCCATGCTTCAAATGCTCTTAAAAGCCAATTCTAAGGCATTTCGCGCATAAATGAAATGAACACATTTTTCTCCAAAACTATAACAGATGCAAGCTTGTCCTGTTTGGTGGAGATGATATTTAATAAAATAAGTAGAAATCCACTAAAAGTTTTGTTTGGTTATCTTGCAATCCCGAGATAATCGTCTCCATGCTTCAAATGCTCTTAAAAGCCAATTCTAAGGCATTTCGCGCATAAATGAAATGAACACATTTTTCTCCAAAACTATAACAGATGCAAGCTTGTCCTGTTTGGTGGTTTGATATTTAATAAAATAAGTAGAAATCCACTAAAAGTTTTGTTTGGTTATCTTGCAATCCCGAGATAATCGTCTCCATGCTTCAAATGCTCTTAAAAGCCAATTCTAAGGCATTTCGCGCATAAATGAAATGAACACATTTTTCTCCAAAACTATAACAGATGCAAGCTTGTCCTGTTTGGTGGAGATGATATTTAATAAAATAAGTAGAAATCCACTAAAGGTTTTGTTTGGTTATCTTGCAATCCCGAGATAATCGTCTCCATGCTTCAAATGCTCTTAAAAGCGATTTCTAAGGCATTTTGCGCATAAATGAAATGAACACATTTTTCTCCAAAACTATAACAGATGCAAGCTTGTCCTGTTTGGTGATGATATTTAATAAAATAAATAGAAATCCACTAAAAGTTTTGTTTGGTTATCTTGCAATCCCGAGATAATCGTCTCCATGCTTCAAATGCTTTTAAAAGCCAATTCTAAGGCATTTCGCGCATAAATGAAATGAACACATTTTTCTCCAAAACTATAACAGATGCAAGCTTGTCCTGTTTGGTGGAGATGATATTTAATAAAATAAATAGAAATCCACTAAAAGTTTTGTTTGGTTATCTTGCAATCCCGAGATAATCGTCTCCATGCTTCAAATGCTCTTAAAAGCCAATTCTAAGGCATTTTGCGCATAAATGAAATGAACACATTTTTCTCCAAAACTATAACAGATGCAAGCTTGTCCTGTTTGGTGGAGATGATATTTAATAAAATAAGTAGAAATCCACTAAAAGTTTTGTTTGGTTATCTTGCAATCCCGAGATAATCGTCTCCATGCTTCAAATGCTCTTAAAAGCCAATTCTAAGGCATTTCGCGCATAAATGAAATGAACACATTTTTCTCCAAAACTATAACAGATGCAAGCTTGTCCTGTTTGGTGGAGATGATCTTTAATAAAATAAGTAGAAATCCACTAAAAGTTTTGTTTGGTTATCTTGCAATCCCGAGATAATCGTCTCCATGCTTCAAATGCTCTTAAAAGCCATTTCTAAGGCATTTCGCGCATAAATGAAATGAACACATTTTTCTCCAAAACTATAACAGATGCAAGCTTGTCCTGTTTGGTGGAGATGATATTTAATAAAATAAGTAGAAATCAACTAAAAGTTTTGTTTGGTTATCTTGCAATCCCGAGATAATCGTCTCCATGCTTCAAATGCTCTTAAAAGCCAATTCTAAGGCATTTCGTGCATAAATGAAATGAACACATTTTTCTCCAAAACTATAACAGATGCAAGCTTGTCCTGTTTGGTGGAGATGATATTTAATAAAATAAGTAGAAATCCACTAAAATGTTTGTTTGGTTATCTTGCAATCCCGAGATAATCGTCTCCATGCTTCAAATGCTCTTAAAAGCCAATTCTAAGGCATTTCGCGCATAAATGAAATGAACACCTTTTTCTCCAAAACTATAACAGATGCAAGCTTGTCCTGTTTGGTGGAGATGATATTTAATAAAATAAGTAGAAATCCACTAAAAGTTTTGTTTGGTTATCTTGCAATCCCGAGATAATCGTCTCCATGCTTCAAATGCTCTTAAAAGCCAATTCTAAGGCATTTCGCGCATAAATGAAATGAACACATTTTTCTCCAAAACTATAACAGATGCAAGCTTGTCCTGTTTGGTGGAGATGATATTTAATAAAATAAGTAGAAATCCACTAAAAGTTTTGTTTGGTTATCTTGCAATCCCGAGATAATCGTCTCCATGCTTCAAATGCTCTTAAAAGCCAATTCTAAGGCATTTCGCGCATAAATGAAATGAACACATTTTTCTCCAAAACTATAACAGATGCAAGCTTGTCCTGTTTGGTGGAGATGATATTTAATAAAATAAGTAGAAATCCACTAAAAGTTTTGTTTGGTTATCTTGCAATCCCGAGATAATCGTCTCCATGCTTCAAATGCTCTTAAAAGCCAATTCTAAGGCATTTCGCGCATAAATGAAATGAACACATTTTTCTCCAAAACTATAACAGATGCAAGCTTGTCCTGTTTGGTGATGATATTTAATAAAATAAATAGAAATCCACTAAAAGTTTTGTTTGGTTATCTTGCAATCCCGAGATAATCGTCTCCATGCTTCAAATGCTTTTAAAAGCCAATTCTAAGGCATTTCGCGCATAAATGAAATGAACACATTTTTCTCCAAAACTATAACAGATGCAAGCTTGTCCTGTTTGGTGGAGATGATATTTAATAAAATAAATAGAAATCCACTAAAAGTTTTGTTTGGTTATCTTGCAATCCCGAGATAATCGTCTCCATGCTTCAAATGCTCTTAAAAGCCAATTCTAAGGCATTTTGCGCATAAATGAAATGAACACATTTTTCTCCAAAACTATAACAGATGCAAGCTTGTCCTGTTTGGTGGAGATGATCTTTAATAAAATAAGTAGAAATCCACTAAAAGTTTTGTTTGGTTATCTTGCAATCCCGAGATAATCGTCTCCATGCTTCAAATGCTCTTAAAAGCCATTTCTAAGGCATTTCGCGCATAAATGAAATGAACACATTTTTCTCCAAAACTATAACAGATGCAAGCTTGTCCTGTTTGGTGGAGATGATATTTAATAAAATAAGTAGAAATCAACTAAAAGTTTTGTTTGGTTATCTTGCAATCCCGAGATAATCGTCTCCATGCTTCAAATGCTCTTAAAAGCCAATTCTAAGGCATTTCGTGCATAAATGAAATGAACACATTTTTCTCCAAAACTATAACAGATGCAAGCTTGTCCTGTTTGGTGGAGATGATATTTAATAAAATAAGTAGAAATCCACTAAAATGTTTGTTTGGTTATCTTGCAATCCCGAGATAATCGTCTCCATGCTTCAAATGCTCTTAAAAGCCAATTCTAAGGCATTTCGCGCATAAATGAAATGAACAACTTTTTCTCCAAAACTATAACAGATGCAAGCTTGTCCTGTTTGGTGGAGATGATATTTAATAAAATAAGTAGAAATCCACTAAAAGTTTTGTTTGGTTATCTTGCAATCCCGAGATAATCGTCTCCATGCTTCAAATGCTCTTAAAAGCCAATTCTAAGGCATTTCGCGCATAAATGAAATGAACACATTTTTCTCCAAAACTATAACAGATGCAAGCTTGTCCTGTTTGGTGGAGATGATATTTAATAAAATAAGTAGAAATCCACTAAAAGTTTTGTTTGGTTATCTTGCAATCCCGAGATAATCGTCTCCATGCTTCAAATGCTCTTAAAAGCCAATTCTAAGGCATTTCGCGCATAAATGAAATGAACACATTTTTCTCCAAAACTATAACAGATGCAAGCTTGTCCTGTTTGGTGGAGATGATATTTAATAAAATAAGTAGAAATCCACTAAAAGTTTTGTTTGGTTATCTTGCAATCCCGAGATAATCGTCTCCATGCTTCAAATGCTCTTAAAAGCCATTTCTAAGGCATTTCGCGCATAAATGAAATGAACACATTTTTCTCCAAAACTATAACAGATGCAAGCTTGTCCTGTTTGGTGGAGATGATATTTAATAAAATAAGTAGAAATCAACTAAAAGTTTTGTTTGGTTATCTTGCAATCCCGAGATAATCGTCTCCATGCTTCAAATGCTCTTAAAAGCCAATTCTAAGGCATTTCGCGCATAAATAAAATGAACACATTTTTCTCCAAAACTATAACAGATGCAAGCTTGTCCTGTTTGGTGGAGATGATATTTAATAAAATAAGTAGAAATCCACTAAAAGTTTTGTTTGGTTATCTTGCAATCCCGAGATAATCGTCTCCATGCTTCAAATGCTCTTAAAAGCGATTTCTAAGGCATTTCGCGCATAAATGAAATGAACACATTTTTCCCCAAAACTATAACAGATGCAAACTTGTCCTGTTTGGTGGAGATGATATTTAATAAAATAAGTAGAAATCCACTAAAAGTTTTGTTTGGTTATCTTGCAATCCCGAGATAATCGTCTCCATGCTTCAAATGCTCTTAAAAGCCAATTCTAAGGCATTTCGCGCATAAATGAAATGAACACATTTTTCTCCAAAACTATAACAGATGCAAGCTTGTCCTGTTTGGTGGAGATGATATTTAATAAAATAAGTAGAAATCCACTAAAAGTTTTGTTTGGTTATCTTGCAATCCCGAGATAATCGTCTCCATGCTTCAAATGCTCTTAAAAGCCAATTCTAAGGCATTTCGCGCATAAATGAAATGAACACATTTTTCTCCAAAACTATAACAGATGCAAGCTTGTCCTGTTTGGTGGTTTGATATTTAATAAAATAAGTAGAAATCCACTAAAAGTTTTGTTTGGTTATCTTGCAATCCCGAGATAATCGTCTCCATGCTTCAAATGCTCTTAAAAGCCAATTCTAAGGCATTTCGCGCATAAATGAAATGAACACATTTTTCTCCAAAACTATAACAGATGCAAGCTTGTCCTGTTTGGTGGAGATGATATTTAATAAAATAAGTAGAAATCCACTAAAAGTTTTGTTTGGTTATCTTGCAATCCCGAGATAATCGTCTCCATGCTTCAAATGCTCTTAAAAGCCAATTCTAAGGCATTTCGCGCATAAATGAAATGAACACATTTTTCTCCAAAACTATAACAGATGCAAGCTTGTCCT
The DNA here is from genome assembly GCF_048569485.1 of Anomaloglossus baeobatrachus. Taxonomy (NCBI): domain Eukaryota; kingdom Metazoa; phylum Chordata; class Amphibia; order Anura; family Aromobatidae; genus Anomaloglossus; species Anomaloglossus baeobatrachus. The sequence goes on along the minus strand of NW_027442439.1, from coordinate 86,745 downwards.
GTTTGGTGGAGATGATATTTAATAAAATAAGTAGAAATCCACTAAAGGTTTTGTTTGGTTATCTTGCAATCCCGAGATAATCGTCTCCATGCTTCAAATGCTCTTAAAAGCGATTTCTAAGGCATTTTGCGCATAAATGAAATGAACACATTTTTCTCCAAAACTATAACAGATGCAAGCTTGTCCTGTTTGGTGATGATATTTAATAAAATAAATAGAAATCCACTAAAAGTTTTGTTTGGTTATCTTGCAATCCCGAGATAATCGTCTCCATGCTTCAAATGCTTTTAAAAGCCAATTCTAAGGCATTTCGCGCATAAATGAAATGAACACATTTTTCTCCAAAACTATAACAGATGCAAGCTTGTCCTGTTTGGTGGAGATGATATTTAATAAAATAAATAGAAATCCACTAAAAGTTTTGTTTGGTTATCTTGCAATCCCGAGATAATCGTCTCCATGCTTCAAATGCTCTTAAAAGCCAATTCTAAGGCATTTTGCGCATAAATGAAATGAACACATTTTTCTCCAAAACTATAACAGATGCAAGCTTGTCCTGTTTGGTGGAGATGATATTTAATAAAATAAGTAGAAATCCACTAAAAGTTTTGTTTGGTTATCTTGCAATCCCGAGATAATCGTCTCCATGCTTCAAATGCTCTTAAAAGCCAATTCTAAGGCATTTCGCGCATAAATGAAATGAACACATTTTTCTCCAAAACTATAACAGATGCAAGCTTGTCCTGTTTGGTGGAGATGATATTTAATAAAATAAGTAGAAATCAACTAAAAGTTTTGTTTGGTTATCTTGCAATCCCGAGATAATCGTCTCCATGCTTCAAATGCTCTTAAAAGCCAATTCTAAGGCATTTCGTGCATAAATGAAATGAACACATTTTTCTCCAAAACTATAACAGATGCAAGCTTGTCCTGTTTGGTGGAGATGATATTTAATAAAATAAGTAGAAATCCACTAAAATGTTTGTTTGGTTATCTTGCAATCCCGAGATAATCGTCTCCATGCTTCAAATGCTCTTAAAAGCCAATTCTAAGGCATTTCGCGCATAAATGAAATGAACACCTTTTTCTCCAAAACTATAACAGATGCAAGCTTGTCCTGTTTGGTGGAGATGATATTTAATAAAATAAGTAGAAATCCACTAAAAGTTTTGTTTGGTTATCTTGCAATCCCGAGATAATCGTCTCCATGCTTCAAATGCTCTTAAAAGCCAATTCTAAGGCATTTCGCGCATAAATGAAATGAACACATTTTTCTCCAAAACTATAACAGATGCAAGCTTGTCCTGTTTGGTGGAGATGATATTTAATAAAATAAGTAGAAATCCACTAAAAGTTTTGTTTGGTTATCTTGCAATCCCGAGATAATCGTCTCCATGCTTCAAATGCTCTTAAAAGCGATTTCTAAGGCATTTCGCGCATAAATGAAATGAACACATTTTTCTCCAAAACTATAACAGATGCAAACTTGTCCTGTTTGGTGGTTTGATATTTAATAAAATAAGTAGAAATCCACTAAAAGTTTTGTTTGGTTATCTTGCAATCTCGAGATAATCGTCTCCATGCTTCAAATGCTCTTAAAAGCGATTTCTAAGGCATTTCGCGCATAAATGAAATGAACACATTTTTCTCCAAAACTATAACAGATGCAAACTTGTCCTGTTTGGTGGAGATGATATTTAATAAAATAAGTAGAAATCCACTAAAAGTTTTGTTTGGTTATCTTGCAATCCCGAGATAATCGTCTCCATGCTTCAAATGCTCTTAAAAGCCAATTCTAAGGCATTTCGCGCATAAATGAAATGAACACATTTTTCTCCAAAACTATAACAGATGCAAGCTTGTCCTGTTTGGTGGAGATGATATTTAATAAAATAAGTAGAAATCCACTAAAAGTTTTGTTTGGTTATCTTGCCATCCCGAGATAATCGTCTCCATGCTTCAAATGCTCTTAAAAGCCAATTCTAAGGCATTTCGCGCATAAATGAAATGAACACATTTTTCTCCAAAACTATAACAGATGCAAGCTTGTCCTGTTTGGTGGAGAAGATATTTAATAAAATAAGTAGAAATCCACTAAAAGTTTTGTTTGGTTACCTTGCAATCCCGAGATAATCGTCTCCATGCTTCAAATGCTCTTAAAAGCCAATTCTAAGGCATTTCGCGCATAAATGAAATGAACACATTTTTCTCCAAAACTATAACAGATGCAAGCTTGTCCTGTTTGGTGGAGATGATATTTAATAAAATAAGTAGAAATCCACTAAAAGTTTTGTTTGGTTATCTTGCAATCCCGAGATAATCGTCTCCATGCTTCAAATGCTCTTAAAAGCCAATTCTAAGGCATTTCGCGCATAAATGAAATGAACACATTTTTCTCCAAAACTATAACAGATGCAAGCTTGTCCTGTTTGGTGGAGATGATATTTAATAAAATAAGTAGAAATCCACTAAAGGTTTTGTTTTGTTATCTTGCAATCCCGAGATAATCGTCTCCATGCTTCAAATGCTCTTAAAAGCCAATTCTAAGGCATTTCGCGCATACATGAAATGAACACATTTTTCTCCAAAACTATAACAGATGCAAGCTTGTCCTGTTTGGTGGAGATGATATGTAATAAAATAAGTAGAAATCCACTAAAAGTTTTGTTTGGTTATCTTGCAATCTCGAGATAATCGTCTCTATGCTTTAAATGCTCTTAAAATCCATTTCTAAGGCATTTCGCGCATAAATGAAATGAACACATTTTTCTCCAAAACTATAACAGATGCAAGCTTGTCCTGTTTGGTGGAGATGATATTTAATAAAATAAGTAGAAATCCACTAAAAGTTTTGTTTGGTTATCTTGCAATCCCGAGATAATCGTCTCCATGCTTCAAATGCTCTTAAAAGCCAATTCTAAGGCATTTCGCGCATAAATGAAATGAACACATTTTTCTCCAAAACTATAACAGATGCAAGCTTGTCCTGTTTGGTGGAGATGATATTTAATAAAATAAGTAGAAATCCACTAAAAGTTTTGTTTGGTTATCTTGCAATCCCGAGATAATCGTCTCCATGCTTCAAATGCTCTTAAAAGCCAATTCTAAGGCATTTCGCGCATAAATGAAATGAACACATTTTTCTCCAAAACTATAACAGATGCAAGCTTGTCCTGTTTGGTGGAGATGATATTTATTAAAATAAGTAGAAATCCACTAAAAGTTTTGTTTGGTTATCTTGCAATCCCGAGATAATCGTCTCCATGCTTCAAATGCTCTTAAAAGCCAATTCTAAGGCATTTCGCGCATAAATGAAATGAACACATTTTTCTCCAAAACTATAACAGATGCAAGCTTGTCCTGTTTGGTGGAGATGATATTTAATAAAATAAGTAGAAATCCACTAAAAGTTTTGTTTGGTTATCTTGCAATCCCGAGATAATCGTCTCCATGCTTCAAATGCTCTTAAAAGCCAATTCTAAGGCATTTCGCGCATAAATGAAATGAACACATTTTTCTCCAAAACTATAACAGATGCAAGCTTGTCCTGTTTGGTGGAGATGATATTTAATAAAATAAATAGAAATCCAATAAAAGTTTTGTTTGGTTATCTTGCAATCCCGAGATAATCGTCTCCATGCTTCAAATGCTCTTAAAAGCCAATTCTAAGGCATTTCGCGCATAAATGAAATGAACACATTTTTCTCCAAAACTATAACAGATGCAAGCTTGTCCTGTTTGGTGGAGATGGTATTTAATAAAATAAGTAGAAATCCACTAAAAGTTTTGTTTGGTTATCTTGCAATCCCGAGATAATCGTCTCCATGCTTCAAATGCTCTTAAAAGCCAATTCTAAGGCATTTCGCGCATAAATGAAATGAACACATTTTTCTCCAAAACTATAACAGATGCAAGCTTGTCCTGTTTGGTGGAGATGATATTTAATAAAATAAGTAGAAATCCACTAAAATGTTTGTTTGGTTATCTTGCAATCCCGAGATAATCGTCTCCATGCTTCAAATGCTCTTAAAAGCCAATTCTAAGGCATTTCGCGCATAAATGAAATGAACACCTTTTTCACCAAAACTATAACAGATGCAAGCTTGTCCTGTTTGGTGGAGATGATATTTAATAAAATAAGTAGAAATCCACTAAAAGTTTTGTTTGGTTATCTTGCAATCCCGAGATAATCGTCTCCATGCTTCAAATGCTCTTAAAAGCCAATTCTAAGGCATTTCGCGCATAAATGAAATGAACACATTTTTCTCCAAAACTATAACAGATGCAAGCTTGTCCTGTTTGGTGGAGATGATATTTAATAAAATAAGTAGAAATCCACTAAAAGTTTTGTTTGGTTATCTTGCAATCCCGAGATAATCGTCTCCATGCTTCAAATGCTATTAAAAGCGATTTCGAAGGCATTTCGCGCATAAATGAAATGAACACATTTTTCTCCAAAACTATAACAGACTTGTCCTGTTTGGTGGAGATGATATTTAATAAAATAAGTAGAAATCCACTAAAAGTTTTGTTTGGTTATCTTGCAATCCCGAGATAATCGTCTCCATGCTTCAAATGCTCTTAAAAGCCAATTCTAAGGCATTTCGCGCATAAATGAAATGAACACATTTTTCTCCAAAACTATAACAGATGCAAGCTTGTCCTGTTTGGTGGAGATGATATTTAATAAAATAAGTAGAAATCCACTAAAGGTTTTGTTTGGTTATCTTGCAATCCCGAGATAATCGTCTCCATGCTTCAAATGCTCTTAAAAGCCAATTCTAAGGCATTTCGCGCATAAACGAAATGAACACATTTTTCTCCAAAACTATAACAGATGCAAGCTTGTCCTGTTTGGTGGAGATGATATTTAATAAAATAAGTAGAAATCCACTAAAAGTTTTGTTTGGTTATCTTGCAATCCCGAGATAATCGTCTCCATGCTTCAAATGCTCTTAAAAGCCAATTCTGAGGCATTTCGCGCATAAATGAAATGAACACATTTTTCTCCAAAACTATAACAGATGCAAGCTTGTCCTGTTTGGTGGAGATGATATTTAATAAAATAAGTAGAAATCCACTAAAATGTTTGTTTGGTTATCTTGCAATCCCGAGATAATCGTCTCCATGCTTCAAATGCTCTTAAAAGCCAATTCTAAGGCATTTCGCGCATAAATGAAATGAACACCTTTTTCTCCAAAACTATAACAGATGCAAGCTTGTCCTGTTTGGTGGAGATGATATTTAATAAAATAAGTAGAAATCCACTAAAAGTTTTGTTTGGTTATCTTGCAATCCCGAGATAATCGTCTCCATGCTTCAAATGCTCTTAAAAGCCAATTCTAAGGCATTTCGCGCATAAATGAAATGAACACATTTTTCTCCAAAACTATAACAGATGCAAGCTTGTCCTGTTTGGTGGAGATGATATTTAATAAAATAAGTAGAAATCCACTAAAAGTTTTGTTTGGTTATCTTGCAATCCCGAGATAATCGTCTCCATGCTTCAAATGCTGTTAAAAGCGATTTCGAAGGCATTTCGCGCATAAATGAAATGAACACATTTTTCTCCAAAACTATAACAGATGCAAACTTGTCCTGTTTGGTGGAGATGATATTTAATAAAATAAGTAGAAATCCATTAAAAGTTTTGTTTGGTTATCTTGCAATCCCGAGATAATCGTCTCCATGCTTCAAATGCTCTTAAAAGCCAATTCTAAGGCATTTCGCGCATAAATGAAATGAACACCTTTTTCACCAAAACTATAACAGATGCAAGCTTGTCCTGTTTGGTGGAGATGATATTTAATAAAATAAGTAGAAATCCACTAAAAGTTTTGTTTGGTTATCTTGCAATCCCGAGATAATCGTCTCCATGCTTCAAATGCTCTTAAAAGCCAATTCTAAGGCATTTCGCGCATAAATGAAATGAACACATTTTTCTCCAAAACTATAACAGATGCAAGCTTGTCCTGTTTGGTGGAGATGATATTTAATAAAATAAGTAGAAATCCACTAAAAGTTTTGTTTGGTTATCTTGCAATCCCGAGATAATCGTCTCCATGCTTCAAATGCTATTAAAAGCGATTTCGAAGGCATTTCGCGCATAAATGAAATGAACACATTTTTCTCCAAAACTATAACAGATGCAAACTTGTCCTGTTTGGTGGAGATGATATTTAATAAAATAAGTAGAAATCCACTAAAAGTTTTGTTTGGTTATCTTGCAATCCCGAGATAATCGTCTCCATGCTTCAAATGCTCTTAAAAGCCAATTCTAAGGCATTTCGCGCATAAATGAAATGAACACATTTTTCTCCAAAACTATAACAGATGCAAGCTTGTCCTGTTTGGTGGAGATGATATTTAATAAAATAAGTAGAAATCCACTAAAGGTTTTGTTTGGTTATCTTGCAATCCCGAGATAATCGTCTCCATGCTTCAAATGCTCTTAAAAGCCAATTCTAAGGCATTTCGCGCATAAACGAAATGAACACATTTTTCTCCAAAACTATAACAGATGCAAGCTTGTCCTGTTTGGTGGAGATGATATTTAATAAAATAAGTAGAAATCCACTAAAAGTTTTGTTTGGTTATCTTGCAATCCCGAGATAATCGTCTCCATGCTTCAAATGCTCTTAAAAGCCAATTCTGAGGCATTTCGCGCATAAATGAAATGAACACATTTTTCTCCAAAACTATAACAGATGCAAGCTTGTCCTGTTTGGTGGAGATGATATTTAATAAAATAAGTAGAAATCCACTAAAATGTTTGTTTGGTTATCTTGCAATCCCGAGATAATCGTCTCCATGCTTCAAATGCTCTTAAAAGCCAATTCTAAGGCATTTCGCGCATAAATGAAATGAACACCTTTTTCTCCAAAACTATAACAGATGCAAGCTTGTCCTGTTTGGTGGAGATGATATTTAATAAAATAAGTAGAAATCCACTAAAATGTTTGTTTGGTTATCTTGCAATCCCGAGATAATCGTCTCCATGCTTCAAATGCTCTTAAAAGCCAATTCTAAGGCATTTCGCGCATAAATGAAATGAACACCTTTTTCTCCAAAACTATAACAGATGCAAGCTTGTCCTGTTTGGTGGAGATGATATTTAATAAAATAAGTAGAAATCCACTAAAAGTTTTGTTTGGTTATCTTGCAATCCCGAGATAATCGTCTCCATGCTTCAAATGCTGTTAAAAGCGATTTCGAAGGCATTTCGCGCATAAATGAAATGAACACATTTTTCTCCAAAACTATAACAGATGCAAACTTGTCCTGTTTGGTGGAGATGATATTTAATAAAATAAGTAGAAATCCATTAAAAGTTTTGTTTGGTTATCTTGCAATCCCGAGATAATCGTCTCCATGCTTCAAATGCTCTTAAAAGCCAATTCTAAGGCATTTCGCGCATAAATGAAATGAACACATTTTTCTCCAAAACTATAACAGATGCAAGCTTGTCCTGTTTGGTGGAGATGATATTTAATAAAATAAGTAGAAATCCACTAAAGGTTTTGTTTGGTTATCTTGCAATCCCGAGATAATCGTCTCCATGCTTCAAATGCTCTTAAAAGCCAATTCTAAGGCATTTCGCGCATAAACGAAATGAACACATTTTTCTCCAAAACTATAACAGATGCAAGCTTGTCCTGTTTGGTGGAGATGATATTTAATAAAATAAGTAGAAATCCACTAAAAGTTTTGTTTGGTTATCTTGCAATCCCGAGATAATCGTCTCCATGCTTCAAATGCTCTTAAAAGCCAATTCTGAGGCATTTCGCGCATAAATGAAATGAACACATTTTTCTCCAAAACTATAACAGATGCAAGCTTGTCCTGTTTGGTGGAGATGATATTTAATAAAATAAGTAGAAATCCACTAAAAGTTTTGTTTGGTTATCTTGCAATCCCGAGATAATCGTCTCCATGCTTCAAATGCTCTTAAAAGCCAATTCTAAGGCATTTCGCGCATAAATGAAATGAACACATTTTTCTCCAAAACTATAACAGATGCAAGCTTGTCCTGTTTGGTGGAGATGATATTTAATAAAATAAGTAGAAATCCACTAAAAGTTTTGTTTGGTTATCTTGCAATCCCGAGATAATCGTCTCCATGCTTCAAATGCTCTTAAAAGCGATTTCTAAGGCATTTCGCGCATAAATGAAATGAACACATTTTTCTCCAAAACTATAACAGATGCAAGCTTGTCCTGTTTGGTGGAGATGATATTTAATAAAATAAATAGAAATCCACTAAAAGTTTTGTTTGGTTATCTTGCAATCCCGAGATAATCGTCTCCATGCTTCAAATGCTTTTAAAAGCCAATTCTAAGGCATTTCGCGCATAAATGAAATGAACACATTTTTCTCCAAAACTATAACAGATGCAAGCTTGTCCTGTTTGGTGGAGATGATATTTAATAAAATAAATAGAAATCCACTAAAAGTTTTGTTTGGTTATCTTGCAATCCCGAGATAATAGTCTCCATGCTTCAAATGCTCTTAAAAGCCAATTCTAAGGCATTTTGCGCATAAATGAAATGAACACATTTTTCTCCAAAACTATAACAGATGCAAGCTTGTCCTGTTTGGTGGAGATGATATTTAATAAAATAAGTAGAAATCCACTAAAAGTTTTGTTTGGTTATCTTGCAATCCCGAGATAATCGTCTCCATGCTTCAAATGCTCTTAAAAGCCAATTCTAAGGCATTTCGCGCATAAATGAAATGAACACATTTTTCTCCAAAACTATAACAGATGCAAGCTTGTCCTGTTTGGTGGAGATGATATTTAATAAAATAAGTAGAAATCCACTAAAAGTTTTGTTTGGTTATCTTGCAATTCCGAGATAATCGTCTCCATGCTTCAAATGCTCTTAAAAGCCAATTCTAAATCATTTCGCGCATAAATAAAATGAACACATTTTTCTCCAAAACTATAACAGATGCAAGCTTGTCCTGTTTGGTGGAGATGATATTTAATAAAATAAGTAGAAATCCACTAAAAGTTTTGTTTGGTTATCTTGCAATCTCGAGATAATCGTCTCTATGCTTTAAATGCTCTTAAAAGCCATTTTTAAGGCATTTCGGGCATAAATGAAATGAACACATTTTTCTCCAAAACTATAACAGATGCAAGCTTGTCCTGTTTGGTGGAGATGATATTTAATAAAATAAGTAGAAATCCACTAAAAGTTTTGTTTGGTTATCTTGCAATCCCGAGATTATCGTCTCCATGCTTCAAATGCTCTTAAAAGCCAATTCTAAGGCATTTCGCGCATAAATGAAATGAACACATTTTTCTCCAAAACTATAACAGATGCAAGCTTGTCCTGTTTGGTGGAGATGATATTTAATAAAATAAGTAGAAATCCACTAAAAGTTTTGTTTGGTTATCTTGCAATCCCGAGATAATCGTCTCCATGCTTCAAATGCTCTTAAAAGCGATTTCTAAGGCATTTCGCGCATAAATGAAATGAACACATTTTTCTCCAAAACTATAACAGATGCAAACTTGTCCTGTTTGGTGGAGATGATATTTAATAAAATAAGTAGAAATCCACTAAAAGTTTTGTTTGGTTATCTTGCAATCTCGAGATAATCGTCTCCATGCTTTAAATGCTCTTAAAAGCCATTTCTAAGGCATTTCGCGCATAAATGAAATGAACACATTTTTCTCCAAAACTATAACAGATGCAAGCTTGTCCTGTTTGGTGGAGATGATATTTAATAAAATAAGTAGAAATCCACTAAAAGTTTTGTTTGGTTATCTTGCAATCCCGAGATAATCGTCTCCATGCTTCAAATGCTCTTAAAAGCCAATTCTAAGGCATTTCGCGCATAAATAAAATGAACACATTTTTCTCCAAAACTATAACAGATGCAAGCTTGTCCTGTTTGGGGGAGATGATATTTAATGAAATAAGTAGAAATCCACTAAAAGTTTTGTTTGGTTATCTTGCAATCCCGAGATAATCGTCTCCATGCTTCAAATGCTCTTAAAAGCCAATTCTAAGGCATTTCGCACATAAATGAAATGAACACATTTTTCTCCAAAACTATAACAGATGCAAGCTTGTCCTGTTTGGTGGAGATGATATTTAATAAAATAAGTAGAAATCCACTAAAAATTTTGTTTGGTTATCTTGCAATCCCGAGATAATCGTCTCCATGCTTCAAATGCTCTTAAAAGCCAATTCTAAGGCATTTCGCGCATAAATAAAATGAACACATTTTTCTCCAAAACTATAACAGATGCAAGCTTGTCCTGTTTGGTGGAGATGATATTTAATAAAATAAGTAGAAATCCACTAAAAGTTTTGTTTGGTTATCTTGCAATCCCGAGATAATCGTCTCCATGCTTCAAATGCTCTTAAAAGCGATTTCTAAGGCATTTCGCGCATAAATGAAATGGACACATTTTTCTCCAAAACTATAACAGATGCAAGCTTGTCCTGTTTGGTGGAGATGATATTTAATAAAATAAGTAGAAATCCACTAAAAGTTTTGTTTGGTTATCTTGCAATCCCGAGATAATCGTCTCCATGCTTCAAATGCTCTTAAAAGCGATTTCTAAGGCATTTCGCGCATAAATGAAATGAACACATTTTTCTCCAAAACTATAACAGATGCAAGCTTGTCCTGTTTGGTGGAGATGATATTTAATAAAATAAATAGAAATCCACTAAAAGTTTTGTTTGGTTATCTTGCAATCCCGAGATAATCGTCTCCATGCTTCAAATGCTTTTAAAAGCCAATTCTAAGGCATTTCGCGCATAAATGAAATGAACACATTTTTCTCCAAAACTATAACAGATGCAAGCTTGTCCTGTTTGGTGGAGATGATATTTAATAAAATAAATAGAAATCCACTAAAAGTTTTGTTTGGTTATCTTGCAATCCCGAGATAATAGTCTCCATGCTTCAAATGCTCTTAAAAGCCAATTCTAAGGCATTTTGCGCATAAATGAAATGAACACATTTTTCTCCAAAACTATAACAGATGCAAGCTTGTCCTGTTTGGTGGAGATGATATTTAATAAAATAAGTAGAAATCCACTAAAAGTTTTGTTTGGTTATCTTGCAATCCCGAGATAATCGTCTCCATGCTTCAAATGCTCTTAAAAGCCAATTCTAAGGCATTTCGCGCATAAATGAAATGAACACATTTTTCTCCAAAACTATAACAGATGCAAGCTTGTCCTGTTTGGTGGAGATGATATTTAATAAAATAAGTAGAAATCCACTAAAAGTTTTGTTTGGTTATCTTGCAATTCCGAGATAATCGTCTCCATGCTTCAAATGCTCTTAAAAGCCAATTCTAAATCATTTCGCGCATAAATAAAATGAACACATTTTTCTCCAAAACTATAACAGATGCAAGCTTGTCCTGTTTGGTGGAGATGATATTTAATAAAATAAGTAGAAATCCACTAAAAGTTTTGTTTGGTTATCTTGCAATCTCGAGATAATCGTCTCTATGCTTTAAATGCTCTTAAAAGCCATTTTTAAGGCATTTCGGGCATAAATGAAATGAACACATTTTTCTCCAAAACTATAACAGATGCAAGCTTGTCCTGTTTGGTGGAGATGATATTTAATAAAATAAGTAGAAATCCACTAAAAGTTTTGTTTGGTTATCTTGCAATCCCGAGATTATCGTCTCCATGCTTCAAATGCTCTTAAAAGCCAATTCTAAGGCATTTCGCGCATAAATGAAATGAACACATTTTTCTCCAAAACTATAACAGATGCAAGCTTGTCCTGTTTGGTGGAGATGATATTTAATAAAATAAGTAGAAATCCACTAAAAGTTTTGTTTGGTTATCTTGCAATCCCGAGATAATCGTCTCCATGCTTCAAATGCTCTTAAAAGCGATTTCTAAGGCATTTCGCGCATAAATGAAATGAACACATTTTTCTCCAAAACTATAACAGATGCAAACTTGTCCTGTTTGGTGGAGATGATATTTAATAAAATAAGTAGAAATCCACTAAAAGTTTTGTTTGGTTATCTTGCAATCTCGAGATAATCGTCTCCATGCTTTAAATGCTCTTAAAAGCCATTTCTAAGGCATTTCGCGCATAAATGAAATGAACACATTTTTCTCCAAAACTATAACAGATGCAAGCTTGTCCTGTTTGGTGGAGATGATATTTAATAAAATAAGTAGAAATCCACTAAAAGTTTTGTTTGGTTATCTTGCAATCCCGAGATAATCGTCTCCATGCTTCAAATGCTCTTAAAAGCCAATTCTAAGGCATTTCGCGCATAAATAAAATGAACACATTTTTCTCCAAAACTATAACAGATGCAAGCTTGTCCTGTTTGGGGGAGATGATATTTAATGAAATAAGTAGAAATCCACTAAAAGTTTTGTTTGGTTATCTTGCAATCCCGAGATAATCGTCTCCATGCTTCAAATGCTCTTAAAAGCCAATTCTAAGGCATTTCGCACATAAATGAAATGAACACATTTTTCTCCAAAACTATAACAGATGCAAGCTTGTCCTGTTTGGTGGAGATGATATTTAATAAAATAAGTAGAAATCCACTAAAAATTTTGTTTGGTTATCTTGCAATCCCGAGATAATCGTCTCCATGCTTCAAATGCTCTTAAAAGCCAATTCTAAGGCATTTCGCGCATAAATAAAATGAACACATTTTTCTCCAAAACTATAACAGATGCAAGCTTGTCCTGTTTGGTGGAGATGATATTTAATAAAATAAGTAGAAATCCACTAAAAGTTTTGTTTGGTTATCTTGCAATCCCGAGATAATCGTCTCCATGCTTCAAATGCTCTTAAAAGCGATTTCTAAGGCATTTCGCGCATAAATGAAATGGACACATTTTTCTCCAAAACTATAACAGATGCAAGCTTGTCCTGTTTGGTGGAGATGATATTTAATAAAATAAGTAGAAATCCACTAAAAGTTTTGTTTGGTTATCTTGCAATCTCAAGATAATCGTCTCCATGCTTTAAATGCTCTTAAAAGCCATTTCTAAGGCATTTCGCGCATAAATGAAATGAACACATTTTTCTCCAAAACTATAACAGATGCAAGCTTGTCCTGTTTGGTGGAGATGATATTTAATAAAATAAGTAGAAATCCACTAAAAGTTTTTTTTGGTTATCTTGCAAATCCCGTGATAATCGTCTCCATGCTTCAAATGCTCTTAAAAGCCAATTCTAAGGCATTTCGCGCATAAATGAAATGAACACATTTTTCTCCAAAACTATAACAGATGCAAGCTTGTCCTGTTTGGTGGAGATGATATTTAATAAAATAAGTAGAAATCCACTAAAAGTTTTGTTTGGTTATCTTGCAATCCCGAGATAATCGTCTCCATGCTTCAAATGCTCTTAAAAGCGATTTCTAAGGCATTTCGCGCATAAATGAAATGAACACATTTTTCTCCAAAACTATAACAGATGCAAGCTTGTCCTGTTTGGTGGAGATGATATTTAATAAAATAAATAGAAATCCACTAAAAATTTTGTTTGGTTATCTTGCAATCCCGAGATAATCGTCTCCATGCTTCAAATGCTTTTAAAAGCCAATTCTAAGGCATTTCGCGCATAAATGAAATGAACACATTTTTCTCCAAAACTATAACAGATGCAAGCTTGTCCTGTTTGGTGGAGATGATATTTAATAAAATAAATAGAAATCCACTAAAAGTTTTGTTTGGTTATCTTGCAATCCCGAGATAATCGTCTCCATGCTTCAAATGCTCTTAAAAGCCAATTCTAAGGCATTTTGCGCATAAATGAAATGAACACATTTTTCTCCAAAACTATAACAGATGCAAGCTTGTCCTGTTTGGTGGAGATGATATTTAATAAAATAAGTAGAAATCCACTAAAAGTTTTGTTTGGTTATCTTGCAATCCCGAGATAATCGTCTCCATGCTTCAAATGCTCTTAAAAGCCAATTCTAAGGCATTTCGCGCATAAATGAAATGAACACATTTTTCTCCAAAACTATAACAGATGCAAGCTTGTCCTGTTTGGTGGAGATGATATTTAATAAAATAAGTAGAAATCCACTAAAAGTTTTGTTTGGTTATCTTGCAATTCCGAGATAATCGTCTCCATGCTTCAAATGCTCTTAAAAGCCAATTCTAAATCATTTCGCGCATAAATAAAATGAACACATTTTTCTCCAAAACTATAACAGATGCAAGCTTGTCCTGTTTGGTGGAGATGATATTTAATAAAATAAGTAGAAATCCACTAAAAGTTTTGTTTGGTTATCTTGCAATCTCGAGATAATCGTCTCTATGCTTTAAATGCTCTTAAAAGCCATTTTTAAGGCATTTCGGGCATAAATGAAATGAACACATTTTTCTCCAAAACTATAACAGATGCAAGCTTGTCCTGTTTGGTGGAGATGATATTTAATAAAATAAGTAGAAATCCACTAAAAGTTTTGTTTGGTTATCTTGCAATCCCGAGATTATCGTCTCCATGCTTCAAATGCTCTTAAAAGCCAATTCTAAGGCATTTCGCGCATAAATGAAATTAACACATTTTTCTCCAAAACTATAACAGATGCAAGCTTGTCCTGTTTGGTGGAGATGATATTTAATAAAATAAGTAGAAATCCACTAAAAGTTTTGTTTGGTTATCTTGCAATCCCGAGATAATCGTCTCCATGCTTCAAATGTTCTTAAAAGCGATTTCTAAGGCATTTCGCGCATAAATGAAATGAACACATTTTTCTCCAAAACTATAACAGATGCAAACTTGTCCTGTTTGGTGGAGATGATATTTAATAAAATAAGTAGAAATCCACTAAAAGTTTTGTTTGGTTATCTTGCAATCTCGAGATAATCGTCTCCATGCTTTAAATGCTCTTAAAAGCCATTTCTAAGGCATTTCGCACATAAATGAAATGAACACATTTTTCTCCAAAACTATAACAGATGCAAGCTTGTCCTGTTTGGTGGAGATGATATTTAATAAAATAAGTAGAAATCCACTAAAAGTTTTGTTTGGTTATCTTGCAATCCCGAGATAATCGTCTCCATGCTTCAAATGCTCTTAAAAGCCAATTCTAAGGCATTTCGCGCATAAATAAAATGAACACATTTTTCTCCAAAACTATAACAGATGCAAGCTTGTCCTGTTTGGGGGAGATGATATTTAATGAAATAAGTAGAAATCCACTAAACGTTTTGTTTGGTTATCTTGCAATCCCGAGATAATCGTCTCCATGCTTCAAATGCTCTTAAAAGCCAATTCTAAGGCATTTCGCACATAAATGAAATGAACACATTTTTCTCCAAAACTATAACAGATGCAAGCTTGTCCTGTTTGGTGGAGATGATATTTAATAAAATAAGTAGAAATCCACTAAAAGTTTTGTTTGGTTATCTTGCAATCCCGAGATAATCGTCTCCATGCTTCAAATGCTCTTAAAAGCCAATTCTAAGGCATTTCGCGCATAAATAAAATGAACACATTTTTCTCCAAAACTATAACAGATGCAAGCTTGTCCTGTTTGGTGGAGATGATATTTAATAAAATAAGTAGAAATCCACTAAAAGTTTTGTTTGGTTATCTTGCAATCCCGAGATAATCGTCTCCATGCTTCAAATGCTCTTAAAAGCGATTTCTAAGGCATTTCGCGCATAAATGAAATGGACACATTTTTCTCCAAAACTATAACAGATGCAAGCTTGTCCTGTTTGGTGGAGATGATATTTAATAAAATAAGTAGAAATCCACTAAAAGTTTTGTTTGGTTATCTTGCAATCTCAAGATAATCGTCTCCATGCTTTAAATGCTCTTAAAAGCCATTTCTAAGGCATTTCGCGCATAAATGAAATGAACACATTTTTCTCCAAAACTATAACAGATGCAAGCTTGTCCTGTTTGGTGGAGATGATATTTAATAAAATAAGTAGAAATCCACTAAAAGTTTTTTTTGGTTATCTTGCAAATCCCGTGATAATCGTCTCCATGCTTCAAATGCTCTTAAAAGCCAATTCTAAGGCATTTCGCGCATAAATGAAATGAACACATTTTTCTCCAAAACTATAACAGATGCAAGCTTGTCCTGTTTGGTGGAGATGATATTTAATAAAATAAGTAGAAATCCACTAAAAGTTTTGTTTGGTTATCTTGCAATCCCGAGATAATCGTCTCCATGCTTCAAATGCTCTTAAAAGCCAATTCTAAGGCATTTCGCGCATAAATGAAATGAACACATTTTTCTCCAAAACTATAACAGATGCAAGCTTGTCCTGTTTGGTGGAGATGATATTTAATAAAATAAGTAGAAATCCACTAAAAGTTTTGTTTGGTTATCTTGCAATCCCGAGATAATCGTCTCCATGCTTCAAATGCTCTTAAAAGCCAATTCTAAGGCATTTCACGCATAAATGAAATGAACACATTTTTCTCCAAAACAATAACAGATGCAAGCTTGTCCTGTTTGGTGGAGATGATATTTAATAAAATAAGTAGAAATCCACTAAAAGTTTTGTTTGGTTATCTTGCAAATCCCGAGATAATCGTCTCCATGCTTCAAATGCTCTTAAAAGCCAATTCTAAGGCATTTCGCGCATAAATGAAATGAACACATTTTTCTCCAAAACTATAACAGATGCAAGCTTGTCCTGTTTGGTGGAGATGATATTTAATAAAATAAGTAGAAATCCACTAAAAGTTTTGTTTGGTTATCTTGCAATCCCGAGATAATCGTCTCCATGCTTCAAATGCTCTTAAAAGCCAATTCTAAGGCATTTCGCGCATAAATGAAATGAACACATTTTTCTCCAAAACTATAACAGATGCAAGCTTGTCCTGTTTGGTGGAGATGATATTTAATAAAATAAGTAGAAATCCACTAAAAGTTTTGTTTGGTTATCTTGCAATCCCGAGATAATCGTCTCCATGCTTCAAATGCTCTTAAAAGCCAATTCTAAGGCATTTCGCGCATAAATGAAATGAACACATTTTTCTCCAAAACTATAACAGATGCAAGCTTGTCCTGTTTGGTGGAGATGATATTTAATAAAATAAGTAGAAATCCACTAAAAGTTTTGTTTGGTTATCTTGCAATCCCGAGATAATCGTCTCCATGCTTCAAATGCTCTTAAAAGCCAATTCTAAGGCATTTCGCGCATAAATGAAATGAACACATTTTTCTCCAAAACTATAACAGATTCAAGCTTGTCCTGTTTGGTGGAGATGATATTTAATAAAATAAGTAGAAATCCACTAAAAGTTTTGTTTGGTTATCTTGCAAATCCCGAGATAATCGTCTCCATGCTTCAAATGCTCTTAAAAGCCAATTCTAAGGCATTTCGCGCATAAATGAAATGAACACATTTTTCTCCAAAACTATAACAGATGCAAGCTTGTCCTGTTTGGTGGAGATGATATTTAATAAAATAAGTAGAAATCCACTAAAAGTTTTGTTTGGTTATCTTGTAATCCCGAGATAATCGTCTCCATGCTTCAAATGCTCTTAAAAGCCAATTCTAAGGCATTTCGCGCATAAATGAAATGAACACATTTTTCTCCAAAACTATAACAGATGCAAGCTTGTCCTGTTTGGTGGAGATGATATTTAATAAAATAAGTAGAAATCCACTAAAAGTTTTGTTTGGTTATCTTGCAATCTCGAGATAATCGTCTCCATGCTTTAAATGCTCTTAAAAGCCATTTCTAAGGCATTTCGCGCATAAATGAAATGAACACATTTTTCTCCAAAACTATAACAGATGCAAGCTTGTTCTGTTTGGTGGAGATGATATTTAATAAAATAAGTAGAAATCCACTAAAAGTTTTGTTTGGTTATCTTGCAATCCCGAGATAATCGTCTCCATGCTTCAAATGCTCTTAAAAGCCAATTCTAAGGCATTTCGCGCATAAATGAAATGAACACATTTTTCTCCAAAACTATAACAGATGCAAGCTTGTCCTGTTTGGTGGAGATGATATTTAATAAAATAAGTAGAAATCCACTAACATGTTTGTTTGGTTATCTTGCAATCCCGAGATAATCGTCTCCATGCTTCAAATGCTCTTAAAAGCCAATTCTAAGGCATTTCGCGCATAAATGAAATGAACACCTTTTTCTCCAAAACTATAACAGATGCAAGCTTGTCCTGTTTGGTGGAGATGATATTTAATAAAATAAGTAGAAATCCACTAAAAGTTTTGTTTGGTTATCTTGCAATCCCGAGATAATCGTCTCCATGCTTCAAATGCTCTTAAAAGCCAATTCTAAGGCATTTCGCGCATAAATGAAATGAACACATTTTTCTCCAAAACTATAACAGATGCAAGCTTGTCCTGTTTGGTGGAGATGATATTTAATAAAATAAGTAGAAATCCACTAACATGTTTGTTTGGTTATCTTGCAATCCCGAGATAATCGTCTCCATGCTTCAAATGCTCTTAAAAGCCAATTCTAAGGCATTTCGCGCATAAATGAAATGAACACCTTTTTCTCCAAAACTATAACAGATGCAAGCTTGTCCTGTTTGGTGGAGATGATATTTAATAAAATAAGTAGAAATCCACTAAAAGTTTTGTTTGGTTATCTTGCAATCCCGAGATAATCGTCTCCATGCTTCAAATGCTCTTAAAAGCCAATTCTAAGGCATTTCGCGCATAAATGAAATGAACACATTTTTCTCCAAAACTATAACAGATGCAAGCTTGTCCTGTTTGGTGGAGATGATATTTAATAAAATAAGTAGAAATCCACTAAAAGTTTTGTTTGGTTATCTTGCAATCCCGAGATAATCGTCTCCATGCTTCAAATGCTCTTAAAAGCGATTTCGAAGGCATTTCGCGCATAAATGAAATGAACACATTTTTCTCCAAAACTATAACAGATGCAAACTTGTCCTGTTTGGTGGAGATGATATTTAATAAAATAAGTAGAAATCCACTAAAAGTTTTGTTTGGTTATCTTGCAATCCCGAGATAATCGTCTCCATGCTTCAAATGCTCTTAAAAGCCAATTCTAAGGCATTTCGCGCATAAATGAAATGAACACATTTTTCTCCAAAACTATAACAGATGCAAGCTTGTCCTGTTTGGTGGAGATGATATTTAATAAAATAAGTAGAAATCCACTAAAGGTTTTGTTTGGTTATCTTGCAATCCCGAGATAATCGTCTCCATGCTTCAAATGCTCTTAAAAGCCAATTCTAAGGCATTTCGCGCATAAACGAAATGAACACATTTTTCTCCAAAACTATAACAGATGCAAGCTTGTCCTGTTTGGTGGAGATGATATTTAATAAAATAAGTAGAAATCCACTAAAAGTTTTGTTTGGTTATCTTGCAATCCCGAGATAATCGTCTCCATGCTTCAAATGCTCTTAAAAGCCAATTCTGAGGCATTTCGCGCATAAATGAAATGAACACATTTTTCCCCAAAACTATAACAGATGCAAGTTTGTCCTGTTTGGTGGAGATGATATTTAATAAAATAAGTAGAAATCCACTAAAAGTTTTGTTTGGTTATCTTGCAATCCCGAGATAATCGTCTCCATGCTTCAAATGCTCTTAAAAGCCAATTCTAAGGCATTTCGCGCATAAATGAAATGAACACATTTTTCTCCAAAACTATAACAGATGCAAGCTTGTCCTGTTTGGTGGAGATGATATTTAATAAAATAAGTAGAAATCCACAAAAAGTTTTGTTTGGTTATCTTGCAATCCCGAGATAATCGTCTCCATGCTTCAAATGCTCTTAAAAGCGATTTCTAAGGCATTTCGCGCATAAATGAAATGAACACATTTTTCTCCAAAACTATAACAGATGCAAGCTTGTCCTGTTTGGTGGAGATGATATTTAATAAAATAAATAGAAATCCACTAAAAGTTTTGTTTGGTTATCTTGCAATCCCGAGATAATCGTCTCCATGCTTCAAATGCTTTTAAAAGCCAATTCTAAGGCATTTCGCGCATAAATGAAATGAACACATTTTTCTCCAAAACTATAACAGATGCAAGCTTGTCCTGTTTGGTGGAGATGATATTTAATAAAATAAATAGAAATCCACTAAAAGTTTTGTTTGGTTATCTTGCAATCCCGAGATAATCGTCTCCATGCTTCAAATGCTCTTAAAAGCCAATTCTAAGGCATTTTGCGCATAAATGAAATGAACACATTTTTCTCCAAAACTATAACAGATGCAAGCTTGTCCTGTTTGGTGGAGATGATATTTAATAAAATAAGTAGAAATCCACTAAAAGTTTTGTTTGGTTATCTTGCAATCCCGAGATAATCGTCTCCATGCTTCACATGCTCTTAAAAGCCAATTCTAAGGCATTTCGCGCATAAATGAAATGAACACATTTTTCTCCAAAACTATAACAGATGCAAGCTTGTCCTGTTTGGTGGAGATGATATTTAATAAAATAAGTAGAAATCCACTAAAAGTTTTGTTTGGTTATCTTGCAATTCCGAGATAATAGTCTCCATGCTTCAAATGCTCTTAAAAGCCAATTCTAAATCATTTCGCGCATAAATAAAATGAACACATTTTTATCCAAAACTATAACAGATGCAAGCTTGTCCTGTTTGGTGGAGATGATATTTAATAAAATAAGTAGAAATCCACTAAAAGTTTTGTTTGGTTATCTTGCAATCTCGAGATAATCGTCTCTATGCTTCAAATGCTCTTAAAAGCCAATTCTAAGGCATTTCGCGCATAAATGAAATGAACACATTTTTCTCCAAAACAATAACAGATGCAAGCTTGTCCTGTTTGGTGGAGATGATATTTAATAAAATAAGTAGAAATCCACTAAAAGTTTTGTTTGGTTATCTTGCAAATCCCGAGATAATCGTCTCCATGCTTCAAATGCTCTTAAAAGCCAATTCTAAGGCATTTCGCGCATAAATGAAATGAACACATTTTTCTCCAAAACTATAACAGATGCAAGCTTGTCCTGTTTGGTGGAGATGATATTTAATAAAATAAGTAGAAATCCACTAAAAGTTTTGTTTGGTTATCTTGCAATCCCGAGATTATCGTCTCCATGCTTCAAATGCTCTTAAAAGCCAATTCTAAGGCATTTCGCGCATAAATGAAATGAACACATTTTTCTCCAAAACTATAACAGATGCAAGCTTGTCCTGTTTGGTGGAGATGATATTTAATAAAATAAGTAGAAATCCACTAAAAGTTTTGTTTGGTTATCTTGCAATCCCGAGATAATCGTCTCCATGCTTCAAATGCTCTTAAAAGCGATTTCTAAGGCATTTCGCGCATAAATGAAATGAACACATTTTTCTCCAAAACTATAACAGATGCAAACTTGTCCTGTTTGGTGGAGATGATATTTAATAAAATAAGTAGAAATCCACTAAAAGTTTTGTTTGGTTATTTTGCAATCCCGAGATAATCGTCTCCATGCTTCATTTGCTCTTAAAAGCCAATTCTAAGGCATTTCGCGCATAAATGAAATGAACACATTTTTCTCCAAAACTATAACAGATGCAAGCTTGTCCTGTTTGGTGGAGATGATATTTAATAAAATAAGTAGAAATCCACTAAAAGTTTTGTTTGGTTATCTTGCAATCCCGAGATAATCGTCTCCATGCTTCAAATGCTCTTAAAAGCGATTTCTAAGGCATTTCGCGCATAAATGAAATGGACACATTTTTCTCCAAAACTATAACAGATGCAAGCTTGTCCTGTTTGGTGGAGATGATATTTAATAAAATAAGTAGAAATCCACTAAAAGTTTTGTTTGGTTATCTTGCAATCTCGAGATAATCGTCTCCAAGCTTTAAATGCTCTTAAAAGCCATTTCTAAGGCATTTCGCGCATAAATGAAATGAACACATTTTTCTCCAAAACTATAACAGATGCAAGCTTGTCCTGTTTGGTGGAGATGATATTTAATAAAATAAGTAGAAATCCACTAAAAGTTTTTTTTGGTTATCTTGCAAATCCCGTGATAATCGTCTCCATGCTTCAAATGCTCTTAAAAGCCAATTCTAAGGCATTTCGCGCATAAATGAAATGAACACATTTTTCTCCAAAACTATAACAGATGCAAGCTTGTCCTGTTTGGTGGAGATGATATTTAATAAAATAAGTAGAAATCCACTAAAAGTTTTGTTTGGTTATCTTGCAATCCCGAGATAATCGTCTCCATGCTTCAAATGCTCTTAAAAGCCAATTGTAAGGCATTTCGCGCATAAATGAAATGAACACATTTTTCTCCAAAACTATAACAGATGCAAGCTTGTCCTGTTTGGTGGAGATGATATTTAATAAAATAAGTAGAAATCCACTAAAAGTTTTGTTTGGTTATCTTGCAATCCCGAGATAATCGTCTCCATGCTTCAAATGCTCTTAAAAGCCAATTCTAAGGCATTTCGCGCATAAATGAAATGAACACATTTTTCTCCAAAACAATAACAGATGCAAGCTTGTCCTGTTTGGTGGAGATGATATTTAATAAAATAAGTAGAAATCCACTAAAAGTTTTGTTTGGTTATCTTGCAAATCCCGAGATAATCGTCTCCATGCTTCAAATGCTCTTAAAAGCCAATTCTAAGGCATTTCGCGCATAAATGAAATGAACACATTTTTCTCCAAAACTATAACAGATGCAAGCTTGTCCTGTTTGGTGGAGATGATATTTAATAAAATAAGTAGAAATCCACTAAAAGTTTTGTTTGGTTATCTTGCAATCCCGAGATAATCGTCTCCATGGTTCAAATGCTCTTAAAAGCCAATTCTAAGGCATTTCGCGCATAAATGAAATGAACACATTTTTCTCCAAAACTATAACAGATGCAAGCTTGTCCTGTTTGGTGGAGATGATATTTAATAAAATAAGTAGAAATCCACTAAAAGTTTTGTTTGGTTATCTTGCAATCCCGAGATAATCGTCTCCATGCTTCAAATGCTCTTAAAAGCCAATTCTAAGGCATTTCGCGCATAAATGAAATGAACACATTTTTCTCCAAAACTATAACAGATGCAAGCTTGTCCTGTTTGGTGGAGATGATATTTAATAAAATAAGTAGAAATCCACTAAACGTTTTGTTTGGTTATCTTGCAATCCCGAGATAATCGTCTCCATGCTTCAAATGCTCTTAAAAGCCAATTCTAAGGCATTTCGCGCATAAATTAAATGAACACATTTTTCTCCAAAACTATAACAGATTCAAGCTTGTCCTGTTTGGTGGAGATGATATTTAATAAAATAAGTAGAAATCCACTAAAAGTTTTGTTTGGTTATCTTGCAAATCCCGAGATAATCGTCTCCATGCTTCAAATGCTCTTAAAAGCCAATTCTAAGGCATTTCGCGCATAAATGAAATGAACACATTTTTCTCCAAAACTATAACAGATGCAAGCTTGTCCTGTTTGGTGGAGATGATATTTAATAAAATAAGTAGAAATCCACTAAAAGTTTTGTTTGGTTATCTTGTAATCCCGAGATAATCGTCTCCATGCTTCAAATGCTCTTAAAAGCCAATTCTAAGGCATTTCGCGCATAAATGAAATGAACACATTTTTCTCCAAAACTATAACAGATGCAAGCTTGTCCTGTTTGGTGGAGATGATATTTAATAAAATAAGTAGAAATCCACTAAAAGTTTTGTTTGGTTATCTTGCAATCTCGAGATAATCGTCTCCATGCTTTAAATGCTCTTAAAAGCCATTTCTAAGGCATTTCGCGCATAAATGAAATGAACACATTTTTCTCCAAAACTATAACAGATGCAAGCTTGTTCTGTTTGGTGGAGATGATATTTAATAAAATAAGTAGAAATCCACTAATAGTTTTGTTTGGTTATCTTGCAATCCCGAGATAATCGTCTCCATGCTTCAAATGCTCTTAAAAGCCAATTCTAAGGCATTTCGCGCATAAATGAAATGAACACATTTTTCTCCAAAACTATAACAGATGCAAGCTTGTCCTGTTTGGTGGTGATGATATTTAATAAAATGAGTAGAAATCCACTAAAAGTTTTGTTTGGTTATCTTGCAATCCCGAGATAATCGTCTCCATGCTTCAAATGCTCTTCAAAGCCAATTCTAAGGCATTTCGCGCATAAATGAAATGAACACATTTTTCTCCAAAACTATAACAGATGCAAGCTTGTCCTGTTTGGTGGAGATGATATTTAATAAAATAAGTAGAAATTCACTAAAAGTTTTGTTTGGTTATCTTGCAAATCCCGAGATAATCGTCTCCATGCTTCAAATGCTCTTAAAAGCCAATTCTAAGGCATTTCGCGCATAAATTAAATGAACACATTTTTCTCCAAAACTATAACAGATGCAAGCTTGTCTTGTTTGGTGGAGATGATATTTAATAAAATAAGTAGAAATCCACTAAAAGTTTTGTTTGGTTATCTTGCAATCTCGAGATTATCGTCTCCATGCTTTAAATGCTCTTAAAAGCCATTTCTAAGGCATTTCGCGCATAAATGAAATGAACACATTTTTCTCCAAAACTATAACAGATGCAAGCTTGTCCTGTTTGGTGGAGATGATATTTAATAAAATAAGTAGAAATCCACTAAAAGTTTTGTTTGGTTATCTTGCAATCCCGAGATAATCGTCTCTATGCTTCAAATGCTCTTAAAAGCTAATTCTAAGGCATTTCGCGCATAAATGAAATGAACACATTTTTCTCCAAAACTATAACAGATGCAAGCTTGTCCTGTTTGGCGGAGATGATATTTAATAAAATAAGTAGAAATCCACTAAAAGTTTTGTTTGGTTATCTTGCAATCCCGAGATAATCGTCTCCATGCTTCAAATGCTCTTAAAAGCCAATTCTAAGGCATTTCGCGCATAAATGAAATGAACACATTTTTCTCCAAAACTATAACAGATGCAAGCTTGTCCTGTTTGGTGGAGATGATATTTAATAAAATAAGTAGAAATCCACTAAAAGTTTTGTTTGGTTATCTTGCAATTCCGAGATAATCGTCTCCATGCTTCAAATGCTCTTAAAAGCGATTTCTAAGGCATTTCGCGCATAAATGAAATGGACACATTTTTCTCCAAAACTATAACAGATGCAAGCTTGTCCTGTCCGGTGGAGATGATATTTAATAAAATAAGTAGAAATCCACTAAAAGTTTTGTTTGGTTATCTTGCAATCTCGAGATAATCGTCTCCATGCTTTAAATGCTCTTAAAAGCCATTTCTAAGGCATTTCGCGCATAAATGAAATGGACACA
Source organism: Anomaloglossus baeobatrachus (assembly GCF_048569485.1). Lineage (NCBI taxonomy): Eukaryota > Metazoa > Chordata > Amphibia > Anura > Aromobatidae > Anomaloglossus > Anomaloglossus baeobatrachus. The sequence goes on along the minus strand of NW_027442439.1, from coordinate 61,538 downwards.
TTTTTCTCCAAAACTATAACAGATGCAAGCTTGTCCTGTTTGGTGGAGATGATATTTAATAAAATAAGTAGAAATCCACTAAAAGTTTTGTTTGGTTATCTTGCAATCTCGAGATAATCGTCTCCATGCTTTAAATGCTCTTAAAAGCCATTTCTAAGGCATTTCGCGCATAAATGAAATGAACACATTTTTCTCCAAAACTATAACAGATGCAAGCTTGTTCTCTTTGGTGGAGATGATATTTAATAAAATAAGTAGAAATCCACTAAAAGTTTTGTTTGGTTATCTTGCAATCCCGAGATAATCGTCTCCATGCTTCAAATGCTCTTAAAAGCGATTTCTAAGGCATTTCGCGCATAAATAAAATGGACACATTTTTCTCCAAAACTATAACAGATGCAAGCTTGTCCTGTTTGGTGGAGATGATATTTAATAAAATAAGTAGAAATCCACTAAAAGTTTTGTTTGGTTATCTTGCAATCCCGAGATAATCGTCTCCATGCTTCAAATGCTCTTCAAAGCCAATTCTAAGGCATTTCGCGCATAAATGAAATGAACACATTTTTCTCCAAAACTATAACAGATGCAAGCTTGTCCTGTTTGGTGGAGATGATATTTAATAAAATAAGTAGAAATCCACTAAAAGTTTTGTTTGGTTATCTTGCAAATCCCGAGATAATCGTCTCCATGCTTCAAATGCTCTTAAAAGCCAATTCTAAGGCATTTCGCGCATAAATAAAATGAACACATTTTTCTCCAAAACTATAACAGATGAAAGCTTGTCCTGTTTGGTGGAGATGATATTTAATAAAATAAGTAGAAATCCACTAAAAGTTTTGTTTGGTTATCTTGCAATCTCGAGATAATCGTCTCCATGCTTTAAATTCTCTTAAAAGCCATTTCTAAGGCATTTCGCGCATAAATGAAATGAACACATTTTTCTCCAAAACTATAACAGATGCAAGCTTGTCCTGTTTGGTGGAGATGATATTTAATAAAATAAGTAGAAATCCACTAAAAGTTTTGTTTGGTTATCTTGCAATCCCGAGATAATCGTCTCCATGCTTCAAATGCTCTTAAAAGCCAATTGTAAGGCATTTCGCGCATAAATAAAATGAACACATTTTTCTCCAAAACTATAACAAATGCAAGCTTGTCCTGTTTGGTGGAGATGATATTTAATAAAAATAAGTAGAAATCCACTAAAAGTTTTGTTTGGTTATCTTGCAATCCCGAGATAATCGTCTCCATGCTTCAAATGCTCTTAAAAGCGATTTCTAAGGCATTTCGCGCATAAATGAAATGGACACATTTTTCTCCAAAACTATAACAGATGCAAGCTTGTCCTGTTTGGTGGAGATGATATTTAATAAAATAAGTAGAAATCCACTAAAAGTTTTGTTTGGTTATCTTGCAATCTCGAGATAATCGTCTCCATGCTTTAAATGCTCTTAAAAGCCATTTCTAAGGCATTTCGCGCATAAATGAAATGAACACATTTTTCTCCAAAACTATAACAGATGCAAGCTTGTTCTGTTTGGTGGAGATGATATTTAATAAAATAAGTAGAAATCCACTAAAAGTTTTGTTTGGTTATCTTGCAATCCCGAGATAATCGTCTCCATGCTTCAAATGCTCTTAAAAGCCAATTCTAAGGCATTTCGCGCATAAATGAAATGAACACATTTTTCTCCAAAACTATAACAGATGCAAGCTTGTCCTGTTTGGTGGTGATGATATTTAATAAAATGAGTAGAAATCCACTAAAAGTTTTGTTTGGTTATCTTGCAATCCCGAGATAATCGTCTCCATGCTTCAAATGCTCTTCAAAGCCAATTCTAAGGCATTTCGCGCATAAATGAAATGAACACATTTTTCTCCAAAACTATAACAGATGCAAGCTTGTCCTGTTTGGTGGAGATGATATTTAATAAAATAAGTAGAAATCCACTAAATGTTTTGTTTGGTTATCTTGCAAATCCCGAGATAATCGTCTCCATGCTTCAAATGCTCTTAAAAGCCAATTCTAAGGCATTTCGCGCATAAATTAAATGAACACATTTTTCTCCAAAACTATAACAGATGCAAGCTTGTCTTGTTTGGTGGAGATTATATTTAATAAAATAAGTAGAAATCCACTAAAAGTTTTGTTTGGTTATCTTGCAATCTCGAGATTGTCGTCTCCATGCTTTAAATGCTCTTAAAAGCCATTTCTAAGGCATTTCGCGCATAAATGAAATGAACACATTTTTCTCCAAAACTATAACAGATGCAAGCTTGTCCTGTTTGGTGGAGATGATATTTAATAAAATAAGTAGAAATCCACTAAAAGTTTTGTTTGGTTATCTTGCAATCCCGAGATAATCGTCTCTATGCTTCAAATGCTCTTAAAAGCTAATTCTAAGGCATTTCGCGCATAAATGAAATGAACACATTTTTCTCCAAAACTATAACAGATGCAAGCTTGTCCTGTTTGGTGGAGATGATATTTAATAAAATAAGTAGAAATCCACTAAAAGTTTTGTTTGGTTATCTTGCAATCCCGAGATAATCGTCTCCATGCTTCAAATGCTCTTAAAAGCCAATTCTAAGGCATTTCGCGCATAAATGAAATGAACACATTTTTCTCCAAAACTATAACAGATGCAAGCTTGTCCTGTTTGGTGGAGATGATATTTAATAAAATAAGTAGAAATCCACTAAAAGTTTTGTTTGGTTATCTTGCAATCTCGAGATAATCGTCTCCATGCTTTAAATGCTCTTAAAAGCCATTTCTAAGGCATTTCGCGCATAAATGAAATGAACACATTTTTCTCCAAAACTATAACAGATGCAAGCTTGTCCTGTTTGGTGGAGATGATATTTAATAAAATAAGTAGAAATCCACTAAAACTTTTGTTTGGTTATCTTGCAAATCCCGAGATAATCGTCTCCATGCTTCAAATGCTCTTAAAAGCCAATTCTAAGGCATTTCGCGCATAAATGAAATGAACACATTTTTCTCCAAAACTATAACAGATGCAAGCTTGTCCTGTTTGGTGGAGATGATATTTAATAAAATATGTAGAAATCCACTAAAAGTTTTGTTTGGTTATCTTGTAATCTCGAGATAATAGTCTCCATGCTTCAAATGCTCTTAAAAGCCAATTCTAAGGCATTTCGCGCCTAAATGAAATGAACACATTTTTCTCCAAAACTATAACAGATGCAAGCTTGTCCTGTTTGGTGGAGATGATATTTAATAAAAATAAGTAGAAATCCACTAAAAGTTTTGTTTGGTTATCTTGCAATCCCGAGATAATCGTCTCCATGCTTCAAATGCTCTTAAAAGCGATTTCTAAGGCATTTCGCGCATAAATGAAATGGACACATTTTTCTCCAAAACTATAACAGATGCAAGCTTGTCCTGTTTGGTGGAGATGATATTTAATAAAATAAGTAGAAATCCACTAAAAGTTTTGTTTGGTTATCTTGCAATCTCGAGATAATCGTCTCCATGCTTTAAATGCTCTTAAAAGCCATTTCTAAGGCATTTCGCGCATAAATGAAATGAACACATTTTTCTCCAAAACTATAACAGATGCAAGCTTGTTCTGTTTGGTGGAGATGATATTTAATAAAATAAGTAGAAATCCACTAAAAGTTTTGTTTGGTTATCTTGCAATCCCGAGATAATCGTCTCCATGCTTCAAATGCTCTTAAAAGCCAATTCTAAGGCATTTCGCGCATAAATGAAATGAACACATTTTTCTCCAAAACTATAACAGATGCAAGCTTGTCCTGTTTGGTGGTGATGATATTTAATAAAATGAGTAGAAATCCACTAAAAGTTTTGTTTGGTTATCTTGCAATCCCGAGATAATCGTCTCCATGCTTCAAATGCTCTTCAAAGCCAATTCTAAGGCATTTCGCGCATAAATGAAATGAACACATTTTTCTCCAAAACTATAACAGATGCAAGCTTGTCCTGTTTGGTGGAGATGATATTTAATAAAATAAGTAGAAATCCACTAAATGTTTTGTTTGGTTATCTTGCAAATCCCGAGATAATCGTCTCCATGCTTCAAATGCTCTTAAAAGCCAATTCTAAGGCATTTCGCGCATAAATTAAATGAACACATTTTTCTACAAAACTATAACAGATGCAAGCTTGTCTTGTTTGGTGGAGATTATATTTAATAAAATAAGTAGAAATCCACTAAAAGTTTTGTTTAGTTATCTTGCAATCTCGAGATTATCGTCTCCATGCTTTAAATGCTCTTAAAAGCCATTTCTAAGGCATTTCGCGCATAAATGAAATGAACACATTTTTCTCCAAAACTATAACAGATGCAAGCTTGTCCTGTTTGGTGGAGATGATATTTAATAAAATAAGTAGAAATCCACTAAAAGTTTTGTTTGGTTATCTTGCAATCCCGAGATAATCGTCTCTATGCTTCAAATGCTCTTAAAAGCTAATTCTAAGGCATTTCGCGCATAAATGAAATGAACACATTTTTCTCCAAAACTATAACAGATGCAAGCTTGTCCTGTTTGGTGGAGATGATATTTAATAAAATAAGTAGAAATCCACTAAAAGTTTTGTTTGGTTATCTTGCAATCCCGAGATAATCGTCTCCATGCTTCAAATGCTCTTAAAAGCCAATTCTAAGGCATTTCGCGCATAAATGAAATGAACACATTTTTCTCCAAAACTATAACAGATGCAAGCTTGTCCTGTTTGGTGGAGATGATATTTAATAAAATAAGTAGAAATCCACTAAAAGTTTTGTTTGGTTATCTTGCAATTCCGAGATAATCGTCTCCATGCTTCAAATGCTCTTAAAAGCGATTTCTAAGGCATTTCGCGCATAAATGAAATGGACACATTTTTCTCCAAAACTATAACAGATGCAAGCTTGTCCTGTTTGGTGGAGATGATATTTAATAAAATAAGTAGAAATCCACTAAAAGTTTTGTTTGGTTATCTTGCAATCTCGAGATAATCGTCTCCATGCTTTAAATGCTCTTAAAAGCCATTTCTAAGGCATTTCGCGCATAAATGAAATGAACACATTTTCTCCAAAACTATAACAGATGCAAGCTTGTCCTGTTTGGTGGAGATGATATTTAATAAAATAAGTAGAAATCCACTAAAACTTTTGTTTGGTTATCTTGCAAATCCCGAGATAATCGTCTCCATGCTTCAAATGCTCTTAAAAGCCAATTCTAAGGCATTTCGCGCATAAATGAAATGAACACATTTTTCTCCAAAACTATAACAGATGCAAGCTTGTCCTGTTTGGTGGAGATGATATTTAATAAAATAAGTAGAAATCCACTAAAAGTTTTGTTTGGTTATCTTGTAATCTCGAGATAATAGTCTCCATGCTTCAAATGCTCTTAAAAGCCAATTCTAAGGCATTTCGCGCCTAAATGAAATGAACACATTTTTCTCCAAAACTATAACCGATGCAAGCTTGTCCTGTTTGGTGGAGATGATATTTAATAAAATAAGTAGAAATCCACTAAAAGTTTTGTTTGGTTATCTTGCAAATCCCGAGATAATCGTCTCCATGCTTCAAATGCTCTTAAAAGTCAATTCTAAGGCATTTCGCGCATAAATGAAATGAACACATTTTTCTCCAAAACTATAACAGATGCAAGCTTGTCCTGTTTGGTGGAGATGATATTTAATAAAATAAGTAGAAATCCACTAAATGTTTTGTTTGGTTATCTTGCAATCCCGAGATAATCGTCTCCATGCTTCAAATGCTCTTAAAAGCCAATTCTAAGGCATTTCGCGCATAAATGAAATGAACACATTTTTCTCCAAAACTATAACAGATGCAAGCTTGTCCTGTTTGGTGGAGATGATATTTAATAAAATAAGTAGAAATCCACTAAAAGTTTTGTTTGGTTATCTTGCAATCCCGAGATAATCGTCTCCATGCTTCAAATGCTCTTAAAAGCCAATTCTAAGGCATTTCGCGCATAAATAAAATGAACACATTTTTCTCCAAAACTATAACAGATGCAAGCTTGTCCTGTTTGGTGGAGATGATATTTAATAAAATAAGTAGAAATCCACTAAAAGTTTTGTTTGGTTATCTTGCAATCCCGAGATAATCGTCTCCATGCTTCAAATGCTCTTAAAAGCCAATTCTAAGGCATTTCGCGCATAAATGAAATGAACACATTTTTCTCCAAAACTATAACAGATTCAAGCTTGTCCTGTTTGGTGGAGATGATATTTAATAAAATAAGTAGAAATCCACTAAAAGTTTTTTTTGGTTATCTTGCAAATCCCGAGATAATCGTCTCCATGCTTCAAATGCTCTTAAAAGCCAATTCTAAGGCACTTCGCGCATAAATGAAATGAACACATTTTTCTCCAAAACTATAACAGATGCAAGCTTGTCCTGTTTGGTGGAGATGATATTTAATAAAATAAGTAGAAATCCACTAAAAGTTTTGTTTGGTTATCTTGTAATCCCGAGATAATCGTCTCCATGCTTCAAATGCTCTTAAAAGCCAATTCTAAGGCATTTCGCGCATAAATGAAATGAACACATTTTTCTCCAAAACTATAACAGATGCAAGCTTGTCCTGTTTGGTGGAGATGATATTTAATAAAATAAGTATAAATCCACTAAAAGTTTTGTTTGGTTATCTTGCAATCCCGAGATAATCGTCTCCATGCTTCAAATTCTCTTAAAAGCCAATTCTAAGGCATTTCGCGCATAAATGAAATGAACACATTTTTCTCCAAAACTATAACAGATGCAAGCTTGTCCTGTTTGGTGGAGATGATATTTAATAAAATAAGTAGAAATCCACTAAAAGTTTTGTTTGGTTATCTTGCAATCCCGAGATAATCGTCTCCATGCTTCAAATGCTCTTAAAAGCCAATTCTAAGGCATTTCGCGCATAAATGAAATGAACACATTTTTCTCCAAAACTATAACAGATGCAAGCTTGTCCTGTTTGGTGGAGATGATATTTAATAAAATAAGTAGAAATCCACTAAAAGTTTTGTTTGGTTATCTTGCAAATCCCGAGATAATCGTCTCCATGCTTCAAATGCTCTTAAAAGCCAATTCTAAGGCATTTCGCGCATAAATGAAATGAACACATTTTTCTCCAAAACTATAACAGATGCAAGCTTGTCCTGTTTGGTGGAGATGATATTTAATAAAATAAGTAGAAATCCACTAAAAGTTTTGTTTGGTTATCTTGCAATCTCGAGATAATCGTCTCCATGCTTTAAATTCTCTTAAAAGCCATTTCTAAGGCATTTCGCGCATAAATGAAATGAACACATTTTTCTCCAAAACTATAACAGATGCAAGCTTGTCCTGTTTGGTGGAGATGATATTTAATAAAATAAGTAGAAATCCACTAAACGTTTTGTTTGGTTATCTTGCAATCCCGAGATAATCGTCTCCATGCTTCAAATGCTCTTAAAAGCCAATTCTAAGGCATTTCGCGCATAAATAAAATGAACACATTTTTCTCCAAAACTATAACAGATGCAAGCTTGTCCTGTTTGGTGGAGATGATATTTAATAAAAATAAGTAGAAATCCACTAAAAGTTTTGTTTGGTTATCTTGCAATCCCGAGATAATCGTCTCCATGCTTCAAATGCTCTTAAAAGCGATTTCTAAGGCATTTCGCGCATAAATGAAATGGACACATTTTTCTCCAAAACTATAACAGATGCAAGCTTGTCCTGTTTGGTGGAGATGATATTTAATAAAATAAGTAGAAATCCACTAAAAGTTTTGTTTGGTTATCTTGCAATCTCGAGATAATCGTCTCCATGCTTTAAATGCTCTTAAAAGCCATTTCTAAGGCATTTCGCGCATAAATGAAATGAACACATTTTTCTCCAAAACTATAACAGATGCAAGCTTGTTCTGTTTGGTGGAGATGATATTTAATAAAATAAGTAGAAATCCACTAAAAGTTTTGTTTGGTTATCTTGCAATCCCGAGATAATCGTCTTCATGCTTCAAATGCTCTTAAAAGCCAATTCTAAGGCATTTCGCGCATAAATGAAATGAACACATTTTTCTCCAAAACTATAACAGATGCAAGCTTGTCCTGTTTGGTGGAGATGATATTTAATAAAATAAGTAGAAATCCACTAAAAGTTTTGTTTGGTTATCTTGCAAATCCCGAGATAATCGTCTCCATGCTTCAAATGCTCTTAAAAGCCAATTCTAAGGCATTTCGCGCATAAATTAAATGAACACATTTTTCTCCAAAACTATAACAGATGCAAGCTTGTCCTGTTTGGTGGAGATTATATTTAATAAAATAAGTAGAAATCCACTAAAAGTTTTGTTTGGTTATCTTGCAATCTCGAGATAATCGTCTCCATGCTTCAAATGCTCTTAAAAGCGATTTCTAAGGCATTTCGCGCATAAATGAAATGGACACATTTTTCTCCAAAACTATAACAGATGCAAGCTTGTCCTGTTTGGTGGAGATGATATTTAATAAAATAAGTAGAAATCCACTAAAAGTTTTGTTTGGTTATCTTGCAATCTCGAGATAATCGTCTCCATGCTTTAAATGCTCTTAAAAGCCATTTCTAAGGCATTTCGCGCATAAATGAAAGGAACACATTTTTCTCCAAAACTATAACAGATGCAAGCTTGTTCTGTTTGGTGGAGATGATATTTAATAAAATAAGTAGAAATCCACTAAAAGTTTTGTTTGGTTATCTTGCAATCCCGAGATAATCGTCTCCATGCTTCAAATGCTCTTAAAAGCCAATTCTAAGGCATTTCGCGCATAAATGAAATGAACACATTTTTCTCCAAAACTATAACAGATGCAAGCTTGTCCTGTTTGGTGGAGATGATATTTAATAAAATAAGTAGAAATCCACTAAAAGTTTTGTTTGGTTATCTTGCAATCCCGAGATAATCGTCTCCATGCTTCAAATGCTCTTCAAAGCCAATTCTAAGGCATTTCGCGCATAAATGAAATGAACACATTTTTCTCCAAAACTATAACAGATGCAAGCTTGTCCTGTTTGGTGGAGATGATATTTAATAAAATAAGTAGAAATCCACTAAAAGTTTTGTTTGGTTATCTTGCAAATCCCGAGATAATCGTCTCCATGCTTCAAATGCTCTTAAAAGCCAATTCTAAGGCATTTCGCGCATAAATTAAATGAACACATTTTTCTCCAAAACTATAACAGATGCAAGCTTGTCCTGTTTGGTGGAGATGATATTTAATAAAATAAGTAGAAATCCACTAAAAGTTTTGTTTGGTTATCTTGCAATCCCGAGATAATCGTCTCCATGCTTCAACTGCTCTTAAAAGCTAATTCTAAGGCATTTCGCGCATAAATGAAATGAACACATTTTTCTCCAAAACTATAACAGATGCAAGCTTGTCCTGTTTGGTGGAGATGATATTTAATAAAATAAGTAGAAATCCACTAAAAGTTTTGTTTGGTTATCTTGCAATCCCGAGATAATCGTCTCCATGCTTCAAATGCTCTTAAAAGCCAATTCTAAGGCATTTCGCGCATAAATGAAATGAACACATTTTTCTCCAAAACTATAACAGATGCAAGCTTGTCCTGTTTGGTGGAGATGATATTTAATAAAATAAGTAGAAATCCACTAAAAGTTTTGTTTGGTTATCTTGCAATCCCGAGATAATCGTCTCCATGCTTCAAATGCTCTTAAAAGCTAATTCTAAGGCATTTCGCGCATAAATGAAATGAACACATTTTTCTCCAAAACTATAACAGATGCAAGCTTGTCCTGTTTGGTGGAGATGATATTTAATAAAATAAGTAGAAATCCACTAAAAGTTTTGTTTGGTTATCTTGCAATCCCGAGATAATCGTCTCCATGCTTCAAATGCTCTTAAAAGCCAATTCTAAGGCATTTCGCGCATAAATGAAATGAACACATTTTTCTCCAAAACTATAACAGATGCAAGCTTGTCCTGTTTGGTGGAGATGATATTTAATAAAATAAGTAGAAATCCACTAAAAGTTTTGTTTGGTTATCTTGCAATTCCGAGATAATCGTCTACATGCTTCAAATGCTCTTAAAAGCGATTTCTAAGGCATTTCGCGCATAAATGAAATGGACACATTTTTCTCCAAAACTATAACAGATGCAAGCTTGTCCTGTTTGGTGGAGATGATATTTAATAAAATAAGTAGAAATCCACTAAAAGTTTTGTTTGGTTATCTTGCAATCTCGAGATAATCGTCTCCATGCTTTAAATGCTCTTAAAAGCCATTTCTAAGGCATTTCGCGCATAAATGAAATGAACACATTTTTCTCCAAAACTATAACAGATGCAAGCTTGTCCTGTTTGGTGGAGATGATATTTAATAAAATAAGTAGAAATCCACTAAAACTTTTGTTTGGTTATCTTGCAAATCCCGAGATAATCGTCTCCATGCTTCAAATGCTCTTAAAAGCCAATTCTAAGGCATTTCGCGCATAAATGAAATGAACAGATTTTTCTCCAAAACTATAACAGATGCAAGCTTGTCCTGTTTGGTGGAGATGATATTTAATAAAATAAGTAGAAATCCACTAAAAGTTTTGTTTGGTTATCTTGCAATCCCGAGATAATCGTCTCCATGCTTCAAATGCTCTTAAAAGCCAATTCTAAGGCATTTCGCGCATAAATGAAATGAACACATTTTTCTCCAAAACTATAACAGATGCAAGCTTGTCCTGTTTGGTGGAGATGATATTTAATAAAATAAGTAGAAATCCACTGAAAGTTTTGTTTGGTTATCTTGCAATCCCGAGATAATCGTCTCCATGCTTCAAATGCTCTTAAAAGCTAATTCTAAGGCATTTCGCGCATAAATGAAATGAACACATTTTTCTCCAAAACTATAACAGATGCAAGCTTGTCCTGTTTGGTGGAGATGATATTTAATAAAATAAGTAGAAATCCACTAAAAGTTTTGTTTGGTTATCTTGCAATCCCGAGATAATCGTCTCCATGCTTCAAATGCTCTTAAAAGCCAATTCTAAGGCATTTCGCGCATAAATGAAATGAACACATTTTTCTCCAAAACTATAACAGATGCAAGCTTGTCCTGTTTGGTGGAGATGATATTTAATAAAATAAGTAGAAATCCACTAAAAGTTTTGTTTGGTTATCTTGCAATTCCGAGATAATCGTCTACATGCTTCAAATGCTCTTAAAAGCGATTTCTAAGGCATTTCGCGCATAAATGAAATGGACACATTTTTCTCCAAAACTATAACAGATGCAAGCTTGTCCTGTTTGGTGGAGATGATATTTAATAAAATAAGTAGAAATCCACTAAAAGTTTTGTTTGGTTATCTTGCAATCTCGAGATAATCGTCTCCATGCTTTAAATGCTCTTAAAAGCCATTTCTAAGGCATTTCGCGCATAAATGAAATGAACACATTTTTCTCCAAAACTATAACAGATGCAAGCTTGTCCTGTTTGGTGGAGATGATATTTAATAAAATAAGTAGAAATCCACTAAAACTTTTGTTTGGTTATCTTGCAAATCCCGAGATAATCGTCTCCATGCTTCAAATGCTCTTAAAAGCCAATTCTAAGGCATTTCGCGCATAAATGAAATGAACACATTTTTCTCCAAAACTATAACAGATGCAAGCTTGTCCTGTTTGGTGGAGATGATATTTAATAAAATAAGTAGAAATCCACTAAAAGTTTTGTTTTGTTATCTTGCAATCCCGAGATAATCGTCTCCATGCTTCAAATGCTCTTAAAAGCCAATTCTAAGGCATTTCGCGCATAAATGAAATGAACACATTTTTCTCCAAAACTATAACAGATGCAAGCTTGTCCTGTTTGGTGGAGATGATATTTAATAAAATAAGTAGAAATCCACTAAAAGTTTTGTTTGGTTATCTTGCAAATCCCGAGATAATCGTCTCCATGCTTCAAATGCTCTTAAAAGCCAATTCTAAGGCATTTCGCGCATAAATGAAATGAACACATTTTTCTCCAAAACTATAACAGATGCAAGCTTGTCCTGTTTGGTGGAGATGATATTTAATAAAATAAGTAGAAATCCACTAAAAGTTTTGTTTGGTTATCTTGCAATCCCGAGATAATTCTCTCCATGCTTCAAATGCTCTTAAAAGCCAATTCTAAGGCATTTCGCGCATAAATGAAATGAACACATTTTTCTCCAAAACTATAACAGATGCAAGCTTGTCCTGTTTGGTGGAGATGATATTTAATAAAATAAGTAGAAATCCACTAAAAGTTTTGTTTTGTTATCTTGCAATCCCGAGATAATCGTCTCCATGCTTCAAATGCTCTTAAAAGCCAATTCTAAGGCATTTCGCGCATAAATGAAATGAACACATTTTTCTCCAAAACTATAACAGATGCAAGCTTGTCCTGTTTGGTGGAGATGATATTTAATAAAATAAGTAGAAATCCACTAAAAGTTTTGTTTGGTTATCTTGCAATCCCAAGATAATCGTCTCCATGCTTCAAATGCTCTTAAAAGCGATTTCTAAGGCATTTCGCGCATAAATGAAATGAAAACATTTTTCTCCAAAACTATAACAGATGCAAGCTTGTCCTGTTTGGTGGAGATGATATTTAATAAAATAAGTAGAAATCCACTAAAAGTTTTGTTTGGTTATCTTGCAATCTCGAGATAATCGTCTCCATGCTTTAAATGCTCTTAAAAGCCATTTCTAAGGCATTTCGCGCATAAATGAAATGAACACATTTTTCTCCAAAACTATAACAGATGCAAGCTTGTCCTGTTTGGTGGAGATGATATTTAATAAATTAAGTAGAAATCCACTAAAAGTTTTGTTTGGTTATCTTGCAATCCCGAGATAATCGTCTCCATGCTTCAAATGCTCTTAAAAGCAAATTCTAAGGCATTTCGCGCATAAATGAAATGAACACATTTTTCTCCAAAACTATAGCAGATGCAAGCTTGTCCTGTTTGGTGGAGATGATATTTAATAAAATAAGTAGAAATCCACTAAAAGTTTTGTTTGGTTATCTTGCAATCCCGAGATAATCGTCTCCATGCTTCAAATGCTCTTAAAAGCCAATTCTAAGGCATTTCGCGCATAAATGAAATGAACACATTTTTCTCCAAAACTATAACAGATGCAAGCTTGTCCTGTTTGGTGGAGATGATATTTAATAAAATAAGTAGAAATCCACTAAAAGTTTTGTTTGGTTATCTTGCAATCCCGAGATAATCGTCTCCATGCTTCAAATGCTCTTAAAAGCCAATTCTAAGGCATTTCGCGCATAAATGAAATGAACACATTTTTCTCCAAAACTATAACAGATGCAAGCTTGTCCTGTTTGGTGGAGATGATATTTAATAAAATAAGTAGAAATCCACTAAAAGTTTTGTTTGGTTATCTTGCAATCTCGAGATAATCGTCTCCATGCTTTAAATGCTCTTAAAAGCCATTTCTAAGGCATTTCGCGCATAAATGAAATGAACACATTTTTCTCCAAAACTATAACAGATGCAAGCTTGTCCTGTTTGGTGGAGATGATATTTAATAAAATAAGTAGAAATCCACTAAAAGTTTTGTTTGGTTATCTTGCAATCCCGAGATAATCGTCTCCATGCTTCAAATGCTCTTAAAAGCCAATTCTAAGGCATTTCGCGCATAAATGAAATGAACACATTTTTCCTTAAAACTATAACAGATGCAAGCTTGTCCTGTTTGGTGGAGATGATATTTAATAAAATAAGTAGAAATCCACTAAAAGTTTTGTTTGGTTATCTTGCAATCCCGAGATAATCGTCTCCATGCTTCAAATGCTCTTAAAAGCCAACTCTAAGGCATTTCGCGCATAAATGAAATGAACACATTTTTCTCCAAAACTATAACAGATGCAAGCTTGTCCTGTTTGGTGGAGATGATATTTAATAAAATAAGTAGAAATCCACTAAAAGTTTTGTTTGGTTATCTTACAATCCCGAGATAATCGTCTCCATGCTTCAAATGCTCTTAAAAGCCAATTCTAAGGCATTTCGCGCATAAATGAAATGAACACATTTTTCTCCAAAACTATAACAGATGCAAGCTTGTCCTGTTTGGTGGAGATGATATTTAATAAAATAAGTAGAAATCCACTAAAAGTTTTGTTTGGTTATCTTGCAATCCCGAGATAATCGTCTCCATGCTTCAAATGCTCTTAAAAGCCAATTCTAAGGCATTTCGCGCATAAATGAAATGAACACATTTTTCTCCAAAACTATAACAGATGCAAGCTTGTCCTGTTTGGTGGAGATGATATTTAATAAAATAAGTAGAAATCCACTAAAAGTTTTGTTTGGTTATCTTGCAATCTCGAGATAATCGTCTCCATGCTTTAAATGCTCTTAAAAGCCATTTCTAAGGCATTTCGCGCATAAATGAAATGAACACATTTTTCTCCAAAACTATAACAGATGCAAGCTTGTCCTGTTTGGTGGAGATGATATTTAATAAAATAAGTAGAAATCCACTAAAAGTTTTGTTTGGTTATCTTGCAATCCCGAGATAATCGTCTCCATGCTTCAAATGCTCTTAAAAGCCAATTCTAAGGCATTTCGCGCATAAATGAAATGAACACATTTTTCCTTAACCCCTTCACCCCCGGCCACTAAAACACCCTAATGACCGGGCCATTTTTTGCAATTCTGACCAGTGTCACTTTGACAGGTTATAACTCTGGAACGCTTCAACGGATCCTGGCGATTCTGACATTGTTTTTTCGTGACATATTGTACTTCATGTCAGTGGTAAATTTAGGCCGATATTTTTTGCGTTTATTTGTGAAAATTTAGGAAATTTGGCGAAAATTTTGAAAATTTCGCAAATTTCAAACTTTGAAAATTTATGCCCATAAATCTGAGAGATATGTCACACAAAATAGTTACTAAATAACATTTCCCACTTGTCTACTTTACATCAGCGCAATTTTCGAAACAAATTTTTTTTCCGTTAGGAAGTTAGAAGGGGTCAAAGGTCATCAGCAAATTCTCATTTTTCCAACAAAATTTACAAAATAATTTTTTTAGGGACCACATCACATTTGAAGTGACTTTGAGAGGCCGAGGTGACAGAAAATACCCAAAAGTGACCCCATTCTAAAAACTACACCCCTCACACTGCTCAAAACCACATCCAATAAGATTATTAACCCTTTAGGTGCTTCACAGGAACCAAAGCAATGTGGAAGGAAAAAATGAAAATTTTACTTTTTAACACAAAAATGTTACTTTAGCCATAAAATTTTCATTTTTACAAGGGAGAAAAGAGAAAGTACACAATACAATTTATTGTGCATGTTCTCCTGAGTACGCTGATACCCCATATGTGGTAAAAATCAATTGTTTGGGCGCACGGCAGAGCTCGGAAGGGAAGGAGCGCCATTTGAATTTTTGAACGCAAAATTAGCTGCACTCATTAGCGGACGCCATGTCGGGTTTGAAGACCCCCTGAGGTGCCTAAACAATGGAGCTCCCCCATAAGTGACCCCATTTTGGAAACTAGAGGCCTCAAATAATTTTTCTAGATGTTTGGTGAGCACTTTGAACCCCTGGGGGCTTCACAAAAGTTTATAGCGTTGAGCCGTGAAAAGAAAAAAAAAATTTTTTACCACAAAACGGTTGCTTCAACTAGGTAGCTTTTTTTTTCACAAGGGTAACAGGAAAAAATGCACCATAAAATGTATTGTGCATTTTCTCCTGAGTACGCAGATACCTCATATGTGGTGGAAATCAAATGTTTGGACACACAGCAGTGCTCGGAAGGCAAGGAGCGCCATTTGAATTTTTGAGTGCAAAATTAGCTGCACCTGTTAGCGGACGCCATGTCGGGTTTGAAGACCCCCTGAGGTGCCTAAACAATGGAGCTCCCCCACAAGTGACCCCATTTTGGAAACTAGAGGCCTCAAATAATTTTTCTAGATGTTTGGTGAGCACTTTGAACCCCTGGGGGCTTCACAAAAGTTTATAGCGTTGAGCCGTGAAAAGAAAAAATTTTTTTTTTACCACAAAACGGTTGCTTCAACTAGGTAGCTTTTTTTTTCACAAGGGTAACAGGAAAAAATGCACCATAAAATGTATTGTGCATTTTCTCCTGAGTACGCAGATACCTCATATGTGGTGGAAATCAAATGTTTGGACACACAGCAGTGCTCGGAAGGCAAGGAGCGCCATTTGAATTTTTGAGTGCAAAATTAGCTGCACCTGTTAGCGGACGCCATGTCGGGTTTGAAGACCCCCTGAGGTGCCTAAACAATGGAGCTCCCCCACAAGTGACCCCATTTTGGAAACTAGAGGCCTCAAATAATTTTTCTAGATGTTTGGTGAGCACTTTGAACCCCTGGGGGCTTCACAAAAGTTTATAGCGTTGAGCCGTGAAAAGAAAAAAAATTTTTTTTACCACAAAACGGTTGCTTCAACTAGGTAGCTTTTTTTTTCACAAGGGTAACAGGAAAAAATGCACCATAAAATGTATTGTGCATTTTCTCCTGAGTACGCAGATACCTCATATGTGGTGGAAAGTAATTGTTTGGGCGCATGGCGGGGCTCAGAAGAGAAGGAGCGCCATTTGACAGCAAAATTGGTTGGAATCATTAGCGGACACCATGTCACGTTTGGAGACCCCCTATGGTGCCTAAACAGTGGAGCTCCCCCACAAGTGACACCATTTTGGAAACTAGAGCCCTCAAATAATTTTTCTAGATGTTTGGTGAGCACTTTGAACACCTGGGGGCTTCACAGAAGTTTATAGCGTTGAGCCGTGAAAAGAAAAAAAAAATTTTTTACCACAAAACGGTTGCTTCAACTAGGTAGCTTTTTTTTTCACAAGGCTATCAGGAAAAAATGCACCATAAAATGTATTGTGCATTTTCTCCTGAGTACGCAGATACCTCATATGTGGTGGAAAGTAATTGTTTGGGCGCATGGCGGGGCTAAGAAGAGAAGGAGCGCCATTTGACAGCAAAATTGGTTGGAATCATTAGCGGACGCCATGTCACGTTTGGAGACCCCCTATGGTGCCTAAACAGTGGAGCTCCCCCACAAGTGACACCATTTTGGAAACTAGAGCCCTCAAATATTTTTTCTAGATGTTTGGTGAGCACTTTGAACACCTGGGGGCTTCACAGAAGTTTATAGCGTTGAGCCGTGAAAAGAATTTTTTTTTTTTTTTACCACAAAATGGTTGCTTCAACTAGGTAGCTTTTTTTTTCACAAGGGTAACAGGAAAAAATGCACCATAAAATGTATTGTGCATTTTCTCCTGAGTACGCAGATACCTCATATGTGGTGGAAAGTAATTGTTTGAGCGCATGGCGGGGCTCAGAAGAGAAGGAGCGCCATTTGACTTTTCAAACGCAGTGCACTGATCGGCCGCTGCAGGACGCACGGTCGGATGCGATAAAAAAAAGCGTCGGGGATACGTAAAAAAAAAAAAGTCACGCCAAAAATTGACCATGGATGCAGATACGTTATGTGCATCCCTGATCAGCGCTTGGCGGGACGCACGGACGGATGCGATACAAAAAGCGTCGCAAATACGGAAAAAAGTCACGCCAAAAATTGAGCAGGGATGCCGATCCGTTATCTGCATCCCTAATCAGCGCTCGGCGGGACGCACGGACGGATGCGATACAAAAAGCGTCGGGGATACGGAAAAAAAAGTCACGCCAAAAATTGAGCAGGGATGCCGATCCGTTATCTGCATCCCTAATCAGCGCTCGGCGGGACGCACGGACGGATGCGATACAAAAAGCGTCGCGAATACGGAAAAAAGTCACGCCAAAAATTGAGCAGGGATGCCGATCCGTTATCTGCATCCCTGATCAGCGCTCGGCGGGACGCACGGACGGATGCGATACAAAAAGCGTCGTGAATACGGAAAAAAAAGTCACGCCAAAAATTGACCATGGATGCCGATCCGTTATCTGCATCCCTGATCAGCGCTTGGCGGGACGCACGGACGGATGCGATACAAAAAGCGTCGGGGATACGGAAAAAAAAGTCACGCCAAAAATTGAGCAGGGATGCCGATCCGTTATCTGCATCCCTGAT
Source organism: Anomaloglossus baeobatrachus (assembly GCF_048569485.1). Taxonomy (NCBI): domain Eukaryota; kingdom Metazoa; phylum Chordata; class Amphibia; order Anura; family Aromobatidae; genus Anomaloglossus; species Anomaloglossus baeobatrachus. The sequence continues at coordinate 43,469 of NW_027442439.1, read as the reverse complement.
CAGCGCTTGGCGGGACGCACGGACAGATGAGGTGTAAAAATGGACAGGGGATACGGAAAAAAAAAAAAAAGTTATACTCACAGTACCCAGAGGACTAGCAGGAGGATCACTGACCAGAAGAGCTGCAGAGGAACAGATGGCAGAGAGATGGACAGCTTTACAGGAGCAGCAGGCAGATCAGCAGAATGCCCAGGAAGGACCCAGCGATGGACGCAGATGTGATCAGGCCGGTGAAGACAGGTAAGAGGACGTCGGGGGAGAGCAGAGGGGGAGAGGGGGGGGTGAGAGCAGAGGGGGAGGGGGGAGAGCAGAGGGGGAGAGCAGAGGGAGAGGGGGGGAGAGCAGGGGGGGAGAGCAGAGGGGGAGACCGGAGAGGGAGCTGCAGAAGCAGAATAGAAATAATGGGGGAGGCAGTCAGATCGCAGGGGGAGCGGATCGGGATGTCGGGGGGGGGGGGGTGGTTGGGGGGAGCAGATCGCGGGGGGGGCACGGCAGGGGCTATCACGGCAGCGCGCAGGGGCACCACGGGAGCGCGCACGGGCTGCAAAGTGAGCACAGTACTCACTTTGCAGCAGCAGCGGTGGTAGCAGATCGGGATGCCGGGGGGGCAGATCGGGGCGTAGGGGGGCAGATCGGGGCGTAGGGGGGCAGATCGGGGGGGGGGCACGGGCAGGGGCCTTCACGGGAGCGCGCAGGGGCCTTCACGGGAGCGCGCAGGGGCCATCGCCGGAGCGCAATACTTACCTTTGGAGCTGGCGCGGTGACAGCAGAGGCGGCGTCTGCGGCGGCAGCAGCGGTGGCGTGGTACCAAAAGTACCAGCCACTCCACGCTGCAGCCATGTTGGGGGAGGGTCCCCAGAGCAGCACAGGCCTGGGGAGGGCGGCCACCGGCAGATCAGACCGCCCCACTGCACACTGATTGGAGCGATTGCGCGTCATAGCACGATCGCTCCAATCAGTGCTGCAGGGGCTGGGGGCGGCATGTTTGAGGTCCACCTATGATATGCTGCAGCAGCTGCGGCATCTCATAGCTGGATCTTACAGGATCGCACTAATTCGGGCATTATTTTTGCCGAAATTAGTGCGATCGATGTGGTTGGCGGTTCAGATTTGAACAGCCAATCACATCGATCGTCGATAGGGGGTGGCGATGCCACCCCCCCTGGGGTCAAGCAAAGGTCCCCTGCTGTAAGAAACAGCAGGGGACATCATTTGAAAGCCGTTGCTATGGCCACGGCAATCAAATGAAGTTTAGGCCGTAAAATTACGTCCCTGGTCGTTAAGTCACGTTAAAATAGGACGTAATTTTACGGCCCGCGGTCGTGAAGGGGTTAAAACTATAACAGATGCAAGCTTGTCCTGTTTGGTGGAGATGATATTTAATAAAATAAGTAGAAATCCACTAAAAGTTTTGTTTGGTTATCTTGCAATCCCGAGATAATCGTCTCCATGCTTCAAATGCTCTTAAAAGCCAATTCTAAGGCATTTCGCGCATAAATGAAATGAACACATTTTTCTCCAAAACTATAACAGATGCAAGCTTGTCCTGTTTGGTGGAGATGATATTTAATAAAATAAGTAGAAATCCACTAAAAGTTTTGTTTGGTTATCTTGCAATCTCGAGATAATCGTCTCCATGCTTTAAATGCTCTTAAAAGCCATTTCTAAGGCATTTCGCGCATAAATGAAATGAACACATTTTTCTCCAAAACTATAACAGATGCAAGCTAGTCCTGTTTGGTGGAGATGATATTTAATAAAATAAGTAGAAATCCACTAAAAGTTTTGTTTGGTTATCTTGCAATCCCGAGATAATCGTCTCCATGCTTCAAATGCTCTTAAAAGCCAATTCTAAGGCATTTCGCGCATAAATGAAATGAACACATTTTTCTCCAAAACTATAACAGATGCAAGCTTGTCCTGTTTGGTGGAGATGATATTTAATAAAATAAGTAGAAATCCACTCAAAGTTTTGTTTGGTTATCTTGCAATCCCGAGATAATCGTCTCCATGCTTCAGATGCTCTTAAAAGCCAATTCTAAGGCATTTCGCGCATAAATGAAATGAACACATTTTTCTCCAAAACTATAACAGATGCAAGCTTGTCCTGTTTGGTGGAGATGATATTTAATAAAATAAGTAGAAATCCACTAAAAGTTTTGTTTGGTTATCTTGCAATCCCGAGATAATCGTCTCCATGCTTCAAATGCTCTTAAAAGCCAATTCTAAGGCATTTCGCGCATAAATGAAATGAACACATTTTTCTCCAAAACTATAACAGATGCAAGCTTGTCCTGTTTGGTGGAGATGATATTTAATAAAATAAGTAGAAATCCACTAAAAGTTTTGTTTGGTTATCTTGCAATCCCGAGATAATCGTCTCCATGCTTCAAATGCTCTTAAAAGCCAATTCTAAGGCATTTCGCGCATAAATGAAATGAACACATTTTTCTCCAAAACTATAAAAGATGCAAGCTTGTCCTGTTTGGTGGAGATGATATTTAATAAAATAAGTAGAAATCCACTAAAAGTTTTGTTTGGTTATCTTGCAATCCCGAGATAATCGTCTCCATGCTTCAAATGCTCTTAAAAGCCAATTCTAAGGCATTTCGCGCATAAATGAAATGAACACATTTTTCTCCAAAACTATAACAGATGCAAGCTTGTCCTGTTTGGTGGAGATGATATTTAATAAAATAAGTAGAAATCCACTAAAAGTTTTGTTTGGTTATCTTGCAATCCCGAGATAATCGTCTCCATGCTTCAAATGCTCTTAAAAGCCAATTCTAAGGCATTTCGCGCATAAATGAAATGAACACATTTTTCTCCAAAACTATAACAGATGCAAGCTTGTCCTGTTTGGTGGAGATGATATTTAATAAAATAAGTAGAAATCCACTAAAAGTTTTGTTTGTTTATCTTGCAATCCCGAGATAATCGTCTCCATGCTTCAAATGCTCTTAAAAGCCAATTCTAAGGCATTTCGCGCATAAATAAAATGAACACATTTATCTCCAAAACTATAACAGATGCAAGCTTGTCCTGTTTGGTGGAGATGATATTTAATAAAATAAGTAGAAATCCACTAAAAGTTTTGTTTGGTTATCTTGCAATCTCGAGATAATCGTCTCCATGCTTTAAATGCTCTTAAAAGCCATTTCTAAGGCATTTCGCGCATAAATGAAATGAACACATTTTTCTCCAAAACTATAACAGATGCAAGCTTGTCCTGTTTGGTGGAGATGATATTTAATAAAATAAGTAGAAATCCACTAAAAGTTTTGTTTGGTTATCTTGCAATCCCAAGATAATCGTCTCCATGCTTCAAATGCTCTTAAAAGCGATTTCTAAGGCATTTCGCGCATAAATGAAATGAACATATTTTTCTCCAAAACTATAACAGATGCAAGCTTGTCCTGTTTGGTGGAGATGATATTTAATAAAATAAGTAGAAATCCACTAAAAGTTTTGTTTGGTTATCTTGCAATTTCGAGATAATCGTCTCCATGCTTTAAATGCTCTTAAAAGCCATTTCTACGGCATTTCGCGCATAAATGAAATGAACACATTTTTCTCCAAAACTATAACAGATGCAAGCTTGTCCTGTTTGGTGGAGATGATATTTAATAAATTAAGTAGAAATCCACTAAAAGTTTTGTTTGGTTATCTTGCAATCCCGAGATAATCGTCTCCATGCTTCAAATGCTCTTAAAAGCCAATTCTAAGGCATTTCGCGCATAAATGAAATGAACACATTTTTCTCCAAAACTATAGCAGATGCAAGCTTGTCCTGTTTGGTGGAGATGATATTTAATAAAATAAGTAGAAATCCACTAAAAGTTTTGTTTGGTTATCTTGCAATCCCGAGATAATCGTCTCCATGCTTCAAATGCTCTTAAAAGCCAATTCTAAGGCATTTCGCGCATAAATGAAATGAACACATTTTTCTCCAAAACTATAACAGATGCAAGCTTGTCCTGTTTGGTGGAGATGATATTTAATAAAATAAGTAGAAATCCACTAAACGTTTTGTTTGGTCATCTTACAATCCCGAGATAATCGTCTCCATGCTTCAAATGCTCTTAAAAGCCAATTCTAAGGCATTTCGCGCATAAATGAAATGAACACATTTTTCTCCAAAACTATAACAGATGCAAGCTTGTCCTGTTTGGTGGAGATGATATTTAATAAAATAAGTAGAAATCCACTAAAAGTTTTGTTTGGTTATCTTGCAATCCCGAGATAATCGTCTCCATGCTTCAAATGCTCTTAAAAGCCAATTCTAAGGCATTTCGCGCATAAATGAAATGAACACATTTTTCTCCAAAACTATAACAGATGCAAGCTTGTCCTGTTTGGTGGAGATGATATTTAATAAAATAAGTAGAAATCCACTAAAAGTTTTGTTTGGTTATCTTGCAATCTCGAGATAATCGTCTCCATGCTTTAAATGCTCTTAAAAGCCATTTCTAAGGCATTTCGCGCATAAATGAAATGAACACATTTTTCTCCAAAACTATAACAGATGCAAGCTTGTCCTGTTTGGTGGAGATGATATTTAATAAAATAAGTAGAAATCCACTAAAAGTTTTGTTTGGTTATCTTGCAATCCCGAGATAATCGTCTCCATGCTTCAAATGCTCTTAAAAGCCAATTCTAAGGCATTTCGCGCATAAATGAAATGAACACATTTTTCCTTAAAACTATAACAGATGCAAGCTTGTCCTGTTTGGTGGAGATGATATTTAATAAAATAAGTAGAAATCCACTAAAAGTTTTGTTTGGTTATCTTGCAATCCCGAGATAATCGTCTCCATGCTTCAAATGCTCTTAAAAGCCAATTCTAAGGCATTTCGCGCATAAATGAAATGAACACATTTTTCTCCAAAACTATAACAGATGCAAGCTTGTCCTGTTTGGTGGAGATGATATTTAATAAAATAAGTAGAAATCCACTAAAAGTTTTGTTTGGTTATCTTGCAATCCCGAGATAATCGTCTCCATGCTTCAAATGCTCTTAAAAGCCAATTCTAAGGCATTTCGCGCATAAATGAAATGAACACATTTTTCTCCAAAACTATAACAGATGCAAGCTTGTCCTGTTTGGTGGAGATGATATTTAATAAAATAAGTAGAAATCCACTAAACGTTTTGTTTGGTTATCTTGCAATCCCGAGATAATCGTCTCCATGCTTCAAATGCTCTTAAAAGCCAATTCTAAGGCATTTCGCGCATAAATGAAATGAACACATTTTTCTCCAAAACTATAAAAGATGCAAGCTTGTCCTGTTTGGTGGAGATGATATTTAATAAAATAAGTAGAAATCCACTAAAAGTTTTGTTTGGTTTTCTTGCAATCCCGAGATAATCGTCTCCATGCTTCAAATGCTCTTAAAAGCCAATTCTAAGGCATTTCGCGCATAAATGAAATGAACACATTTTTCTCCAAAACTATAACAGATGCAAGCTTGTCCTGTTTGGTGGAGATGATATTTAATAAAATAAGTAGAAATCCACTAAAAGTTTTGTTTGGTTATCTTGCAATCCCGAGATAATCGTCTCCATGCTTCAAATGCTCTTAAAAGCCAATTCTAAGGCATTTCGCGCATAAATGAAATGAACACATTTTTCTCCAAAACTATAACAGATGCAAGCTTGTCCTGTTTGGTGGAGATGATATTTAATAAAATAAGTAGAAATCCACTAAAAGTTTTGTTTGGTTATCTTGCAATCTCGAGATAATCGTCTCCATGCTTTAAATGCTCTTAAAAGCCATTTCTAAGGCATTTCGCGCATAAATGAAATGAACACATTTTTCTCCAAAACTATAACAGATGCAAGCTTGTCCTGTTTGGTGGAGATGATATTTAATAAATTAAGTAGAAATCCACTAAAAGTTTTGTTTGGTTATCTTGCAATCCCGAGATAATCGTCTCCATGCTTCAAATGCTCTTAAAAGCCAATTCTAAGGCATTTCGCGCATAAATGAAATGAACACATTTTTCTCCAAAACTATAGCAGATGCAAGCTTGTCCTGTTTGGTGGAGATGATATTTAATAAAATAAGTAGAAATCCACTAAAAGTTTTGTTTGGTTATCTTGCAATCCCGAGATAATCGTCTCCATGCTTCAAATGCTCTTAAAAGCCAATTCTAAGGCATTTCGCGCATAAATGAAATGAACACATTTTTCTCCAAAACTATAACAGATGCAAGCTTGTCCTGTTTGGTGGAGATGATATTTAATAAAATAAGTAGAAATCCACTAAAAGTTTTGTTTGGTTATCTTGCAATCCCGAGATAATCGTCTCCATGCTTCAAATGCTCTTAAAAGCCAATTCTAAGGCATTTCGCGCATAAATGAAATGAACACATTTTTCTCCAAAACTATAACAGATGCAAGCTTGTCCTGTTTGGTGGAGATGATATTTAATAAAATAAGTAGAAATCCACTAAAAGTTTTGTTTGGTTATCTTGCAATCTCGAGATAATCGTCTCCATGCTTTAAATGCTCTTAAAAGCCATTTCTAAGGCATTTCGCGCATAAATGAAATGAACACATTTTTCTCCAAAACTATAACAGATGCAAGCTTGTCCTGTTTGGTGGAGATGATATTTAATAAAATAAGTAGAAATCCACTAAAAGTTTTGTTTGGTTATCTTACAATCCCGAGATAATCGTCTCCATGCTTCAAATGCTCTTAAAAGCCAATTCTAAGGCATTTCGCGCATAAATGAAATGAACACATTTTTCTCCAAAACTATAACAGATGCAAGCTTGTCCTGTTTGGTGGAGATGATATTTAATAAAATAAGTAGAAATCCACTAAAAGTTTTGTTTGGTTATCTTGCAATCCCGAGATAATCGTCTCCATGCTTCAAATGCTCTTAAAAGCCAATTCTAAGGCATTTCGCGCATAAATGAAATGAACACATTTTTCTCCAAAACTATAACAGATGCAAGCTTGTCCTGTTTGGTGGAGATGATATTTAATAAAATAAGTAGAAATCCACTAAAAGTTTTGTTTGGTTATCTTGCAATCTCGAGATAATCGTCTCCATGCTTTAAATGCTCTTAAAAGCCATTTCTAAGGCATTTCGCGCATAAATGAAATGAACACATTTTTCTCCAAAACTATAACAGATGCAAGCTTGTCCTGTTTGGTGGAGATGATATTTAATAAAATAAGTAGAAATCCACTAAAAGTTTTGTTTGGTTATCTTGCAATCCCGAGATAATCGTCTCCATGCTTCAAATGCTCTTAAAAGCCAATTCTAAGGCATTTCGCGCATAAATGAAATGAACACATTTTTCCTTAAAACTATAACAGATGCAAGCTTGTCCTGTTTGGTGGAGATGATATTTAATAAAATAAGTAGAAATCCACTAAAAGTTTTGTTTGGTTATCTTGCAATCCCGAGATAATCGTCTCCATGCTTCAAATGCTCTTAAAAGCCAATTCTAAGGCATTTCGCGCATAAATGAAATGAACACATTTTTCTCCAAAACTATAACAGATGCAAGCTTGTCCTGTTTGGTGGAGATGATATTTAATAAAATAAGTAGAAATCCACTAAAAGTTTTGTTTGGTTATCTTGCAATCTCGAGATAATCGTCTCCATGCTTTAAATGCTCTTAAAAGCCGTTTCAAAGGCATTTCGCGCATAAATGAAATGAACACATTTTTCTCCAAAACTATAACAGATGCAAGCTTGTCCTGTTTGGTGGAGATGATATTTAATAAAATAAGTAGAAATCCACTAAAAGTTTTGTTTGATTATCTTGCAATCCCGAGATAATCGTCTCCATGCTTCAAATGCTCTTAAAAGCCAATTCTAAGGCATTTCGCGCAGAAATGAAATGAACACATTTTTCTCCAAAACTATAACAGATGCAAGCTTGTCCTGTTTGGTGGAGATGATATTTAATAAAATAAGTAGAAATCCACTAAAACTTTTGTTTGGTTATCTTGCAAATCCCGAGATAATCGTCTCCATGCTTCAAATGCTCTTAAAAGCCAATTCTAAGGCATTTCGCGCATAAATGAAATGAACACATTTTTCTCCAAAACTATAACAGATGCAAGCTTGTCCTGTTTGGTGGAGATGATATTTAATAAAATAAGTAGAAATCCACTAAAAGTTTTGTTTGGTTATCTTGCAATCTCGAGATAATAGTCTCCATGCTTCAAATGCTCTTAAAAGCCAATTCTAAGGCATTTCGCGCATAAATGAAATGAACACATTTTTCTCCAAAACTATAACAGATGCAAGCTTGTCCTGTTTGGTGGAGATGATATTTAATAAAATAAGTAGAAATCCACTAAAAGTTTTGTTTGGTTATCTTGCAATCCCGAGATAATCGTCTCCATGCTTCAAATGCTCTTAAAAGCCAATTCTAAGGCATTTCGCGCATAAATGAAATGAACACATTTTTCTCCAAAACTATAACCGATGCAAGCTTGTCCTGTTTGGTGGAGATGATATTTAATAAAATAAGTAGAAATCCACTAAAAGTTTTGTTTGGTTATCTTGCAAATCCCGAGATAATCGTCTCCATGCTTCAAATGCTCTTAAAAGCCAATTCTAAGGCATTTCGCGCATAAATGAAATGAACACATTTTTCTCCAAAACTATAACAGATGCAAGCTTGTCCTGTTTGGTGGAGATGATATTTAATAAAATAAGTAGAAATCCACTAAATGTTTTGTTTGGTTATCTTGCAATCCCGAGATAATCGTCTCCATGCTTCAAATGCTCTTAAAAGCCAATTCTAAGGCATTTTGCGCATAAATGAAATGAACACATTTTTCTCCAAAACTATAACAGATGCAAGCTTGTCCTGTTTGGTGGAGATGATATTTAATAAAATAAGTAGAAATCCACTAAAAGTTTTGTTTGGTTATCTTGCAATCCCGAGATAATCGTCTCCATGCTTCAAATGCTCTTAAAAGCCAATTCTAAGGCATTTCGCGCATAAATGAAATGAACACATTTTTCTCCAAAACTATAACAGATGCAAGCTTGTCCTGTTTGGTGGAGATGATATTTAATAAAATAAGTAGAAATCCACTAAAAGTTTTGTTTGGTTATCTTGCAATCTCGAGATAATCGTCTCCATGCTTTAAATGCTCTTAAAAGCCGTTTCAAAGGCATTTCGCGCATAAATGAAATGAACACATTTTTCTCCAAAACTATAACAGATGCAAGCTTGTCCTGTTTGGTGGAGATGATATTTAATAAAATAAGTAGAAATCCACTAAAAGTTTTGTTTGATTATCTTGCAATCCCGAGATAATCGTCTCCATGCTTCAAATGCTCTTAAAAGCCAATTCTAAGGCATTTCGCGCAGAAATGAAATGAACACATTTTTCTCCAAAACTATAACAGATGCAAGCTTGTCCTGTTTGGTGGAGATGATATTTAATAAAATAAGTAGAAATCCACTAAAACTTTTGTTTGGTTATCTTGCAAATCCCGAGATAATCGTCTCCATGCTTCAAATGCTCTTAAAAGCCAATTCTAAGGCATTTCGCGCATAAATGAAATGAACACATTTTTCTCCAAAACTATAACAGATGCAAGCTTGTCCTGTTTGGTGGAGATGATATTTAATAAAATAAGTAGAAATCCACTAAAAGTTTTGTTTGGTTATCTTGCAATCTCGAGATAATAGTCTCCATGCTTCAAATGCTCTTAAAAGCCAATTCTAAGGCATTTCGCGCATAAATGAAATGAACACATTTTTCTCCAAAACTATAACAGATGCAAGCTTGTCCTGTTTGGTGGAGATGATATTTAATAAAATAAGTAGAAATCCACTAAAAGTTTTGTTTGGTTATCTTGCAATCCCGAGATAATCGTCTCCATGCTTCAAATGCTCTTAAAAGCCAATTCTAAGGCATTTCGCGCATAAATGAAATGAACACATTTTTCTCCAAAACTATAACCGATGCAAGCTTGTCCTGTTTGGTGGAGATGATATTTAATAAAATAAGTAGAAATCCACTAAAAGTTTTGTTTGGTTATCTTGCAAATCCCGAGATAATCGTCTCCATGCTTCAAATGCTCTTAAAAGCCAATTCTAAGGCATTTCGCGCATAAATGAAATGAACACATTTTTCTCCAAAACTATAACAGATGCAAGCTTGTCCTGTTTGGTGGAGATGATATTTAATAAAATAAGTAGAAATCCACTAAATGTTTTGTTTGGTTATCTTGCAATCCCGAGATAATCGTCTCCATGCTTCAAATGCTCTTAAAAGCCAATTCTAAGGCATTTCGCGCATAAATGAAATGAACACATTTTTCTCCAAAACTATAACAGATGCAAGCTTGTCCTGTTTGGTGGAGATGATATTTAATAAAATAAGTAGAAATCCACTAAAAGTTTTGTTTGGTTATCTTGCAATCCCGAGATAATCGTCTCCATGCTTCAAATGCTCTTAAAAGCCAATTCTAAGGCATTTCGCGCATAAATGAAATGAACACATTTTTCTCCAAAACTATAACAGATGCAAGCTTGTCCTGTTTGGTGGAGATGATATTTAATAAAATAAGTAGAAATCCACTAAAAGTTTTGTTTGGTTATCTTGCAATCCCGAGATAATAGTCTCCATGCTTCAAATGCTCTTAAAAGCCAATTCTAAGGCATTTCGCGCATAAATAAAATGAACACATTTTTCTCCAAAACTATAACAGATGCAAGCTTGTCCTGTTTGGTGGAGATGATATTTAATAAAATAAGTAGAAATCCACTAAAAGTTTTGTTTGGTTATCTTGCAATCCCGAGATAATCGTCTCCATGCTTCAAATGCTCTTAAAAGCCAATTCTAAGGCATTTCGCGCATAAATGAAATGAACACATTTTTCTCCAAAACTATAACAGATTCAAGCTTGTCCTGTTTGGTGGAGATGATATTTAATAAAATAAGTAGAAATCCACTAAAAGTTTTGTTTGGTTATCTTGCAAATCCCGAGATAATCGTCTCCATGCTTCAAATGCTCTTAAAAGCCAATTCTAAGGCATTTTGCGCATAAATGAAATGAACACATTTTTCTCCAAAACTATAACAGATGCAAGCTTGTCCTGTTTGGTGGAGATGATATTTAATAAAATAAGTAGAAATCCACTAAAAGTTTTGTTTGGTTATCTTGTAATCCCGAGATAATCGTCTCCATGCTTCAAATGCTCTTAAAAGCCAATTCTAAGGCATTTCGCGCATAAATGAAATGAACACATTTTTCTCCAAAACTATAACAGATGCAAGCTTGTCCTGTTTGGTGGAGATGATATTTAATAAAATAAGTAGAAATCCACTAAAAGTTTTGTTTGGTTATCTTGCAATCTCGAGATAATCGTCTCCATGCTTTAAATGCTCTTAAAAGCCATTTCTAAGGCATTTCGCGCATAAATGAAATGAACACATTTTTCTCCAAAACTATACCAGATGCAAGCTTGTTCTGTTTGGTGGAGATGATATTTAATAAAATAAGTAGAAATCCACTAAAAGTTTTGTTTGGTTATCTTGCAATCCCGAGATAATCGTCTCCATGCTTCAAATGCTCTTAAAAGCCAATTCTAAGGCATTTCGCGCATAAATGAAATGAACACATTTTTCTCCAAAACTATAACAGATGCAAGCTTGTCCTGTTTGGTGGAGATGATATTTAATAAAATAAGTAGAAATCCACTAAAAGTTTTGTTTGGTTATCTTGCAATCCCGAGATAATCGTCTCCATGCTTCAAATGCTCTTCAAAGCCAATTCTAAGGCATTTCGCGCGTAAATGAAATGAACACATTTTTCTCCAAAACTATAACAGATGCAAGCTTGTCCTGTTTGGTGGAGATGATATTTAATAAAATAAGTAGAAATCCACTAAAAGTTTTGTTTGGTTATCTTGCAAATCCCGAGATAATCGTCTCCATGCTTCAAATGCTCTTAAAAGCCAATTCTAAGGCATTTCGCGCATAAATTAAATGAACACATTTTTCTCCAAAACTATAACAGATGCAAGCTTGTCCTGTTTGGTGGAGATTATATTTAATAAAATAAGTAGAAATCCACTAAAAGTTTTGTTTGGTTATCTTGCAATCTCGAGATAATCGTCTCCATGCTTCAAATGCTCTTAAAAGCGATTTCTAAGGCATTTCGCGCATAAATGAAATGGACACATTTTTCTCCAAAACTATAACAGATGCAAGCTTGTCCTGTTTGGTGGAGATGATATTTAATAAAATAAGTAGAAATCCACTAAAAGTTTTGTTTGGTTATCTTGCAATCCCGAGATAATCGTCTCCATGCTTCAAATGCTCTTAAAAGCCAATTCTAAGGCATTTCGCGCATAAATGAAATGAACACATTTTTCTCCAAAACTATAACAGATTCAAGCTTGTCCTGTTTGGTGGAGATGATATTTAATAAAATAAGTAGAAATCCACTAAAAGTTTTGTTTGGTTATCTTGCAAATCCCGAGATAATCGTCTCCATGCTTCAAATGCTCTTAAAAGCCAATTCTAAGGCATTTCGCGCATAAATGAAATGAACACATTTTTCTCCAAAACTATAACAGATTCAAGCTTGTCCTGTTTGGTGGAGATGATATTTAATAAAATAAGTAGAAATCCATTAAAAGTTTTGTTTGGTTATCTTGCAATCCCGAGATAATCGTCTCCATGCTTCAAATGCTCTTAAAAGTCAATTCTAAGGCATTTCGCGCATAAATGAAATGAACACATTTTTCTCCAAAACTATAACAGATGCAAGCTTGTCCTGTTTGGTGGAGATGATATTTAATAAAATAAGTAGAAATCCACTAAAAGTTTTGTTTGGTTATCTTGCAATCGCGAGATAATCGTCTCCATGCTTCAAATGCTCTTAAAAGCCAATTCTAAGGCATTTCGCGCATAAATGAAATGAACACATTTTTCTCCAAAACTATAACAGATGCAAGCTTGTCCTGTTTGGTGGAGATGATATTTAATAAAATAAGTAGAAATCCACTAAAAGTTTTGTTTGGTTATCTTACAATCCCGAGATAATCGTCTCCATGCTTCAAATGCTCTTAAAAGCCAATTCTTAGGCATTTCGCGCATAAATGAAATGAACACATTTTTCTCCAAAACTATAACAGATTGAAGCTTGTCCTGTTTGGTGGAGATGATATTTAATAAAATAAGTAGAAATCCACTAAAAGTTTTGTTTGGTTATCTTGCAATCCCGAGATAATCGTCTCCATGCTTCAAATGCTCTTAAAAGCCAATTCTAAGGCATTTCGCGCATAAATGAAATGAACACATTTTTCTCCAAAACTATAACAGATGCAAGCTTGTCCTGTTTGGTGGAGATGATATTTAATAAAATAAGTAGAAATCCACTAAAAGTTTTGTTTGGTTATCTTGCAATCCCGAGATAATCGTCTCCATGCTTCAAATGCTCTTAAAAGCCAATTCTAAGGCATTTCGCGCATAAATGAAATGAACACATTTTTCCTTAAAACTATAACAGATGCAAGCTTGTCCTGTTTGGTGGAGATGATATTTAATAAAATAAGTAGAAATCCACTAAAAGTTTTGTTTGGTTATCTTGCAATCCCGAGATAATCATCTCCATGCTTCAAATGCTCTTAAAAGCCAATTCTAAGGCATTTCGCGCATAAATGAAATGAACACATTTTTCTCCAAAACTATAACAGATGCAAGCTTGTCCTGTTTGGTGGAGATGATATTTAATAAAATAAGTAGAAATCCACTAAAAGTTTTGTTTGGTTATCTTGCAATCTCGAGATAATCGTCTCCATGCTTTAAATGCTCTTAAAAGCCATTTCTAAGGCATTTCGCGCATAAATGAAATGAACACATTTTTCTCCAAAACTATAACAGATGCAAGCTTGTCCTGTTTGGTGGAGATGATATTTAATAAAATAAGTAGAAATCCACTAAAAGTTTTGTTTGGTTATCTTGCAATCCCGAGATAATCGTCTCCATGCTTCAAATGCTCTTAAAAGCCAATTCTAAGGCATTTCGCGCATAAATGAAATGAACACATTTTTCTCCAAAACTATAACAGATGCAAGCTTGTCCTGTTTGGTGGAGATGATATTTAATAAAATAAGTAGAAATCCACTCAAAGTTTTGTTTGGTTATCTTGCAATCCCGAGATAATCGTCTCCATGCTTCAGATGCTCTTAAAAGCCAATTCTAAGGCATTTCGCGCATAAATGAAATGAACACATTTTTCTCCAAAACTATAACAGATGCAAGCTTGTCCTGTTTGGTGGAGATGATATTTAATAAAATAAGTAGAAATCCACTAAAAGTTTTGTTTGGTTATCTTGCAATCCCGAGATAATCGTCTCCATGCTTCAAATGCTCTTAACCCCTTAACGACCTTGGACGTACTGAGTACGTCATGGTCACATGGTGCTAAACGACCCATGACGTACTCAGTACGTCCTGGCGAAATCGTGGTCCCGGAGCCCCGGGGAGTGAAATTTGTTTACCTAAACGGTGGATTCGGGAAGGAGGGGACCTCTGCCTGACCTCAGGAGGGGTGGTGCCTCCTCCCCGAACCTACAGAGGCTGTGATTGGCTGACGAACGCCGCTCAGCCAATTACAGTCACTGTAATGTGTCAGCCATTGAAAATAGCTAACACATTGCAATCCAGCCATAATCAGTGCTGCTGTAGCACTGATGACTGGCTGGAGCTGGGTGAACTTTGTTTCACCCGCCCCCAGCTCTGATTGGAGAGACCGGCCTTGTGACCGATCTCTCCCAATCACTGTGGATCTTGTGCCGTCACCGCTACCCTCAGCTTCACTCCGTCCGTGAAAGCTGATGAGAGCGGTCGCTGCAGGTGCCCATCGGTAAGTTATAGCACCCCCCCCCCGATCCCCCGCCGCTCCCCGCCGCTCCCCGCCGAGATCCCCCGCCGCTCCCCGCCGAGATCCCCCGCCGCTCCCCGCCGAGATCCCCCGCCGCTCCCCGCCGAGATCCCCCGCCGCTCCCCGCCGAGATCCCCCGCCGCTCCCCGCCGAGATCCCCCGCCGCTCCCCGCCGAGATCCCCCGCCGCTCCCCGCCGAGATCCACCGCCGCTCCCCGCCGAGATTCACCGCCGCTCCCCGCCGAGATCCACCGCCGCTCCCCGCCGAGATCCACCGCCGCTCCCCGCCGAGATCCACCGCCGCTCCCCGCCGAGATCCACCGCCGCTCCCCGCCGAGATCCACCGCCGCTCCCCGCCGAGATCCACCGCCGCTCCCCGCCGAGATCCACCGCTGCTGTCCCTGGTCGCCACGCCGCTTTACACGCCGCTGTCCCTGCCCGCCACGCCGCTGTTCCCGCCGCTGTCCCCGCCCGCCGATCCACCTCTGCTGCCCGCCACGCCGCTGTCCCTGGTCGCCACGCCGCTTTACACGCCGCTGTCCCTGCCGCCACCGTCCCCTTTCAGTCGCACCCACCTTTTTCAGCCGCCGCTGCACCCGATCGGCCGCCGCCTCCATCGGCTGCCACTGCACCTAATCGGCTCCCCCCCTCCATGTGCTGCCTCCCCCCCTCCATGTGCTGCCTCCCCCCCTCCATGTGCTGCCTCCCCTCCTCCATGTGCTGCCTCCCCTCCCCCCCTCCATGTGCTGCCTCCCTTCCCCCCCTCCATGTGCTGCCTCCCTTCCCCCCTCCATGTGCTGCCTCCCTTCCCCCCCTCCATGTGCTGCCTCCCCTTCCCCCCCTCCATGTGCTGCCTCCCCTTCCCCCCTCCATGTGCTGCTTCCCCCCCTCCCCCCCTCCCCCCCTCCATGTGCTGCCTTCCCCCCTCCATGTGCTGCCTTCCCCCCCATGTGCTGCCTCCTCCCATGTGCTGCCTCCTCCCATGTGCTGCCTCCCCCCCATGTGCTGCCTCCCCCCCATGTGCTGCCTCCCCCCCCATGTGCTGCCTCCCCCCCCATGTGCTGCCTCCCCCTCCATGTGCTGCCTTCCCCCCATGTGCTGCCTTCCCCCCATGTGCTGCCTTCCCCCCCATGTGCTGCCTTCCCCCCATGTGCTGCCTTCCCCCCCATGTGCTGCCTTCCCCCCCATGTGCTGCCTCCCCCCCCATGTGCTGCCTCCCCCCCATGTGCTGCCTCCCCCCCATGTGCTGCCTCCCCCCCCATGTGCTGCCTCCCCCCCCATGTGCTGCCTCCCCCCCATGTGCTGCCTCCCCCCCATGTGCTGCCTCCCCCCCATGTGCTGCTTCCCCCCATGTGCTGCTTCCCCCCATGTGCTGCCTCCCCCCATGTGCTGCCTCCCCCCCATGTGCTGCCTCCCCCCCATGTGCTGCCTCCCCCCCCATGTGCTGCCTCCCCCCCATGTGCTGCCTCCCCCCTCCCTCCATGTGCTGCCTCCACTCCATGTGCTGCCTCCCCCCTCCCATCAGACTCTGCCCCCCTCCCTGATCTGCTGCCTGCTCTCTCCCATCCTTTTCACCCTCCTTCATCTGCTGCCTCTTCTGTCTGCTGTGATTCTGCTGCCTAGATCCATCCTGTAAGGTAGGTATCCCCATCTCACCCCCCCATCCTCTGCCGCTCCTCCATCCGCTGCGCCATTTCCCATCATCCATCCGCTGCGCCCTTTCCCATCCTCTGCCGCTCCTCCACCCGCTGCGCCCTTTCCCATCTTCCATCCGCTGCGCCCTTTCCCATCTTCCATCTGCTGCGCCCTTTCTCATCTGCCGCCCCGCCCTCTCGCATCGCATTATCCAGCGCAGTTGCTCGCTTCCAGACTGCAGTGGATGATGCGATGCGAGACTTGTGCATTGCTCTCACGTTTGGCACTGGTCTTAGTGGCAGGCGCTCTTTTTTTTTTTTTTTTTTTACTGATGTCTGTATTTTTTATTTCGCCAAACTAATTTTTTTTGTATGGGGGGGGGCTAGTTTCCAAAATGGGATCACATGTGGGGGAGCTCCATTGTTTAGGCACCTCAGGGGGTCTCCAAATGAAACATGGCGTCTGCTAATAATTCCAATCAATTTTACTGTGAAATGGCGCTCCTTCTCTTCTGAGCCCCGCCGTACGCCCAAACAATTGATTTCCACCACATATGAGGTATCGTCGTACTCAGGAGAAATTGCACAATACATTTTATGGTGCATTTTTTTCTGATACCCTTGTGGAAAAAAAAGCTACCTGTTTGAAAAAACAATTTTGTGGTAAAAAAAAGAATAAAATATTTTCACGGCTGAACATTACAAACGCTTGTGAAGCCTCCAGGGGTTCAAAGTGCTCACTAAACAGCTAGATAAATTCCATGAGGGGTCTAGTTTCCAAAATGGGGTCAATTGTGGGGGAGCTCCATTGTTTAGGCACTTCAGGGGGGTCTCCAAATGAAACATGGCGTCCGCTAATAATTCCAACCAATTTTGCTGTGAAATGGCGCTCCTTGCCTTCCGAGTCCTGCCGTGCGCCCAAACATTTGATTTCCACCACATATGGGGTATCTGCGTACTCAGGAGAAAATGCACCATAAATTTTATGGTGCATTTTTTCCTGATACCCTTGTGATAAAAAAAGCTACCTGGTTGAAGCAACAGTTTTGTGGTAAAAATTTTTTTTTTTCTTTTCACGGCTCAACGTTATAAACTTCTGTGAAGCCCCCAGGGGTTCAAAGTGCACATCAAACATCTAGAAAAAATATTTGAGGGCTCTAGTTTCCAAAATGGGGTCATTTGTGGGGGAGCTCCATTGTTTAGGCACCTCAGGGGGTCTTCAAACCCGACATGGCGTCCGCTAATGAGTGCAGCTAATTTTGCACTCAAAAATTCAAATTGCGCTCCTTGCCTTCCGAGTCCTGCCGTGCGCCCAAACATTTGATTACCACCACATATGGGGTATCTGCGTACTCAGGAGAAAATGCACGATACATTTTATGATGCATTTTTCCTGATACCCTTGTGAAAATACTAATTTTTATGGCTAAAGTAACATTTTTGTGTTAAAAAAGTAAAATTTTCATTTTTTCGTCTACATTGCTTTGGTTGCTGTGAAGCTCCTAAAGGGTTAATAAACTTCTTGGATGTGGTTTTGAGCAGAGTGAGGTGTGCAGATTTTAGAATTGGGTCACTTTTGGGTATTTTCTGTCGCCTAGGTTTCTCAAATCACTCCAAATGTGATGTGGTACCTAAACAATTTTTTTTTGTAAATTTTGTTGGAAAAATGAGAAATTGGTGATGAACTTTGAACCCTTCTAACTTCCTAACGGAAATTTTTTTTTTTTCAAAAATTGCGCTGGTGTAAAGTAGACATGTGGGAAATGTTATTTAGTAACTTTTTTGTGTGACATTTCTCTCAGATTTATGGACATAAAATTTCAAATTTTGAAAATTGCAAAATTTTCAAAATTTTCGCTAAATTTCCGAAATTTTCACAAATAAACGCAAAACATATCGGCCTAAATTTACCACTGACATGAAGTACAATATGTCACGAAAAAACAATGTCAGAATCGCCAGGATCCGTTGAAGCGTTCCAGAGTTATAACCTGTCAAAGTGACACTGGTCAAAATTGCAAAAAATGGCCGGGTCTTTAAGGTGAAAACAGGCTGGGGGCTGAAGGGGTTAAAAGCCAATTCTAAGGCATTTCGCGCATAAATGAAATGAACACATTTTTCTCCAAAACTATAAAAGATGCAAGCTTGTCCTGTTTGGTGGAGATGATATTTAATAAAATAAGTAGAAATCCACTAAAAGTTTTGTTTGGTTATCTTGCAATCCCGAGATAATCGTCTCCATGCTTCAAATGCTCTTAAAAGCCAATTCTAAGGCATTTCGCGCATAAATGAAATGAACACATTTTTCTCCAAAACTATAACAGATGCAAGCTTGTCCTGTTTGGTGGAGATGATATTTAATAAAATAAGTAGAAATCCACTAAAAGTTTTGTTTGGTTATCTTGCAATCCCGAGATAATCGTCTCCATGCTTCAAATGCTCTTAAAAGCCATTTCTAAGGCATTTCGCGCATAAATGAAATGAACACATTTTTCTCCAAAACTATAACAGATGCAAGCTTGTCCTGTTTGGTGGAGATGATATTTAATAAAATAAGTAGAAATCCACTAAAAGTTTTGTTTGGTTATCTTGCAATCTCGAGATAATCGTCTCCATGCTTTAAATGCTCTTAAAAGCCATTTCTAAGGCATTTCGCGCATAAATGAAATGAACACATTTTTCTCCAAAACTATAACAGATGCAAGCTTGTCCTGTTTGGTGGAGATGATATTTAATAAATTAAGTAGAAATCCACTAAAAGTTTTGTTTGGTTATCTTGCAATCCCGAGATAATCGTCTCCATGCTTCAAATGCTCTTAAAAGCCATTTCTAAGGCATTTCGCGCATAAATGAAATGAACACATTTTTCTCCAAAACTATAACAGATGCAAGCTTGTCCTGTTTGGTGGAGATGATATTTAATAAAATAAGTAGAAATCCACTAAAAGTTTTGTTTGGTTATCTTGCAATCTCGAGATAATCGTCTCCATGCTTTAAATGCTCTTAAAAGCCATTTCTAAGGCATTTCGCGCATAAATGAAATGAACACATTTTTCTCCAAAACTATAACAGATGCAAGCTTGTCCTGTTTGGTGGAGATGATATTTAATAAATTAAGTAGAAATCCACTAAAAGTTTTGTTTGGTTATCTTGCAATCCCGAGATAATCGTCTCCATGCTTCAAATGCTCTTAAAAGCCAATTCTAAGGCATTTCGCGCATAAATGAAATGAACACATTTTTCTCCAAAACTATAGCAGATGCAAGCTTGTCCTGTTTGGTGGAGATGATATTTAATAAAATAAGTAGAAATCCACTAAAAGTTTTGTTTGGTTATCTTGCAATCCCGAGATAATCGTCTCCATGCTTCAAGTGCTCTTAAAAGCCAATTCTAAGGCATTTCGCGCATAAATGAAATGAACACATTTTTCTCCAAAACTATAACAGATGCAAGCTTGTCCTGTTTGGTGGAGATGATATTTAATAAAATAAGTAGAAATCCACTAAAAGTTTTGTTTGGTTATCTTACAATCCCGAGATAATCGTCTCCATGCTTCAAATGCTCTTAAAAGCCAATTCTAAGGCATTTCGCGCATAAATGAAATGAACACATTTTTCTCCAAAACTATAACAGATGCAAGCTTGTCCTGTTTGGTGGAGATGATATTTAATAAAATAAGTAGAAATCCACTAAAAGTTTTGTTTGGTTATCTTGCAATCTCGAGATAATCGTCTCCATGCTTTAAATGCTCTTAAAAGCCATTTCTAAGGCATTTCGCGCAAAAATGAAATGAACACATTTTTCTCCAAAACTATAACAGATGCAAGCTTGTCCTGTTTGGTGGAGATGATATTTAATAAAATAAGTAGAAATCCACTAAAAGTTTTGTTTGGTTATCTTGCAATCCCGAGATAATCGTCTCCATGCTTCAAATGCTCTTAAAAGCCAATTCTAAGGCATTTCGCGCATAAATGAAATGAACACATTTTTCCTTAAAACTATAACAGATGCAAGCTTGTCCTGTTTGGTGGAGATGATATTTAATAAAATAAGTAGAAATCCACTAAAAGTTTTGTTTGGTTATCTTGCAATCCCGAGATAATCGTCTCCATGCTTCAAATGCTCTTAAAAGCCAATTCTAAGGCATTTCGCGCATAAATGAAATGAACACATTTTTCTCCAAAACTATAACAGATGCAAGCTTGTCCTGTTTGGTGGAGATGATATTTAATAAAATAAGTAGAAATCCACTAAAAGTTTTGTTTGGTTATCTTGCAATCTCGAGATAATCGTCTCCATGCTTCAAATGCTCTTAAAAGCCAATTCTAAGGCATTTCGCTCATAAATGAAATGAACACATTTTTCTCCAAAACTATAACAGATGCAAGCTTGTCCTGTTTGGTGGAGATGATATTTAATAAAATAAGTAGAAATCCACTCAAAGTTTTGTTTGGTTATCTTGCAATCCCGAGATAATCGTCTCCATGCTTCAGATGCTCTTAAAAGCCAATTCTAAGGCATTTCGCGCATAAATGAAATGAACACATTTTTCTCCAAAACTATAACAGATGCAAGCTTGTCCTGTTTGGTGGAGATGATATTTAATAAAATAAGTAGAAATCCACTAAAAGTTTTGTTTGGTTATCTTGCAATCCCGAGATAATCGTCTCCATGCTTCAAATGCTCTTAAAAGCCAATTCTAAGGCATTTCGCGCATAAATGAAATGAACACATTTTTCTCCAAAACTATAAAAGATGCAAGCTTGTCCTGTTTGGTGGAGATGATATTTAATAAAATAAGTAGAAATCCACTAAACGTTTTGTTTGTTTATCTTGCAATCCCGAGATAATCGTCTCCATGCTTCAAATGCTCTTAAAAGCCAATTCTAAGGCATTTCGCGCATAAATGAAATGAACACATTTTTCTCCAAAACTATAACAGATGCAAGCTTGTCCTGTTTGGTGGAGATGATATTTAATAAAATAAGTAGAAATCCACTAAAAGTTTTGTTTGGTTATCTTGCAATCCCGAGATAATCGTCTCCATGCTTCAAATGCTCTTAAAAGCCAATTCTAAGGCATTTCGCGCATAAATGAAATGAACACATTTTTCTCCAAAACTATAACAGATGCAAGCTTGTCCTGTTTGGTGGAGATGATATTTAATAAAATAAGTAGAAATCCACTAAAAGTTTTGTTTGTTTATCTTGCAATCCCGAGATAATCGTCTCCATGCTTCAAATGCTCTTAAAAGCCAATTCTAAGGCATTTCGCGCATAAATAAAATGAACACATTTATCTCCAAAACTATAACAGATGCAAGCTTGTCCTGTTTGGTGGAGATGATATTTAATAAAATAAGTAGAAATCCACTAAAAGTTTTGTTTGGTTATCTTGCAATCCCAAGATAATCGTCTCCATGCTTCAAATGCTCTTAAAAGCGATTTCTAAGGCATTTCGCGCATAAATGAAATGAACACATTTTTCTCCAAAACTATAACAGATGCAAGCTTGTCCTGTTTGGTGGAGATGATATTTAATAAAATAAGTAGAAATCCACTAAAAGTTTTGTTTGGTTATCTTGCAATCTCGAGATAATCGTCTCCATGCTTTAAATGCTCTTAAAAGCCATTTCTAAGGCATTTCGCGCATAAATGAAATGAACACATTTTTCTCCAAAACTATAACAGATGCAAGCTTGTCCTGTTTGGTGGAGATGATATTTAATAAAATAAGTAGAAATCCACTAAAAGTTTTGTTTGGTTATCTTGCAATCCCGAGATAATCGTCTCCATGCTTCAAATGCTCTTAAAAGCCAATTCTAAGGCATTTCGCGCATAAATGAAATGAACACATTTTTCTCCAAAACTATAAAAGATGCAAGCTTGTCCTGTTTGGTGGAGATGATATTTAATAAAATAAGTAGAAATCCACTAAACGTTTTGTTTGGTTATCTTGCAATCCCGAGATAATCGTCTCCATGCTTCAAATGCTCTTAAAAGCCAATTCTAAGGCATTTCGCGCATAAATGAAATGAACACATTTTTCTCCAAAACTATAACAGATGCAAGCTTGTCCTGTTTGGTGGAGATGATATTTAATAAAATAAGTAGAAATCCACTAAAAGTTTTGTTTGGTTATCTTGCAATCCCGAGATAATCGTCTCCATGCTTCAAATGCTCTTAAAAGCCAATTCTAAGGCATTTCGCGCATAAATGAAATGAACACATTTTTCTCCAAAACTATAACAGATGCAAGCTTGTCCTGTTTGGTGGAGATGATATTTAATAAAATAAGTAGAAATCCACTAAAAGTTTTGTTTGTTTATCTTGCAATCCCGAGATAATCGTCTCCATGCTTCAAATGCTCTTAAAAGCCAATTCTAAGGCATTTCGCGCATAAATAAAATGAACACATTTATCTCCAAAACTATAACAGATGCAAGCTTGTCCTGTTTGGTGGAGATGATATTTAATAAAATAAGTAGAAATCCACTAAAAGTTTTGTTTGGTTATCTTGCAATCTCGAGATAATCGTCTCCATGCTTTAAATGCTCTTAAAAGCCATTTCTAAGGCATTTCGCGCATAAATGAAATGAACACATTTTTCTCCAAAACTATAACAGATGCAAGCTTGTCCTGTTTGGTGGAGATGATATTTAATAAAATAAGTAGAAATCCACTAAAAGTTTTGTTTGGTTATCTTGCAATCCCAAGATAATCGTCTCCATGCTTCAAATGCTCTTAAAAGCGATTTCTAAGGCATTTCGCGCATAAATGAAATGAACACATTTTTCTCCAAAACTATAACAGATGCAAGCTTGTCCTGTTTGGTGGAGATGATATTTAATAAAATAAGTAGAAATCCACTAAAAGTTTTGTTTGGTTATCTTGCAATCTCGAGATAATCGTCTCCATGCTTTAAATGCTCTTAAAAGCCATTTCTAAGGCATTTCGCGCATAAATGAAATGAACACTTTTTTCTCCAAAACTATAACAGATGCAAGCTTGTCCTGTTTGGTGGAGATGATATTTAATAAGTTAAGTAGAAATCCACTAAAAGTTTTGTTTGGTTATCTTGCAATCCCGAGATAATCGTCTCCATGCTTCAAATGCTCTTAAAAGCCAATTCTAAGGCATTTCGCGCATAAATGAAATGAACACATTTTTCTCCAAAACTATAGCAGATGCAAGCTTGTCCTGTTTGGTGGAGATGATATTTAATAAAATAAGTAGAAATCCACTAAAAGTTTTGTTTGGTTATCTTGCAATCCCGAGATAATCGTCTCCATGCTTCAAATGCTCTTAAAAGCCAATTCTAAGGCATTTCGCGCATAAATGAAATGAACACATTTTTCTCCAAAACTATAACAGATGCAAGCTTGTCCTGTTTGGTGGAGATGATATTTAATAAAATAAGTAGAAATCCACTAAAAGTTTTGTTTGGTTATCTTACAATCCCGAGATAATCGTCTCCATGCTTCAAATGCTCTTAAAAGCCAATTCTAAGGCATTTCGCGCATAAATGAAATGAACACATTTTTCTCCAAAACTATAACAGATGCAAGCATGTCCTGTTTGGTGGAGATGATATTTAATAAAATAAGTAGAAATCCACTAAAGGTTTTGTTTGGTTATCTTGCAATCCCGAGATAATCGTCTCCATGCTTCAAATGCTCTTAAAAGCCAATTCTAAGGCATTTCGCGCATAAATGAAATGAACACATTTTTCTCCAAAACTATAACAGATGCAAGCTTGTCCTGTTTGGTGGAGATGATATTTAATAAAATAAGTAGAAATCCACTAAAAGTTTTGTTTGGTTATCTTGCAATCTCGAGATAATCGTCTCCATGCTTTAAATGCTCTTAAAAGCCATTTCTAAGGCATTTCGCGCATAAATGAAATGAACACATTTTTCTCCAAAACTATAACAGATGCAAGCTTGTCCTGTTTGGTGGAGATGATATTTAATAAAATAAGTAGAAATCCACTAAAAGTTTTGTTTGGTTATCTTGCAATCCCGAGATAATCGTCTCCATGCTTCAAATGCTCTTAAAAGCCAATTCTAAGGCATTTCGCGCATAAATGAAATGAACACATTTTTCCTTAAAACTATAACAGATGCAAGCTTGTCCTGTTTGGTGGAGATGATATTTAATAAAATAAGTAGAAATCCACTAAAAGTTTTGTTTGGTTATCTTGCAATCCCGAGATAATCGTCTCCATGCTTCAAATGCTCTTAAAAGCCAATTCTAAGGCATTTCGCGCATAAATGAAATGAACACATTTTTCTCCAAAACTATAACAGATGCAAGCTTGTCCTGTTTGGTGGAGATGATATTTAATAAAATAAGTAGAAATCCACTAAAAGTTTTGTTTGGTTATCTTGCAATCCCGAGATAATCGTCTCCATGCTTCAAATGCTCTTAAAAGCCAATTCTAAGGCATTTCGCGCATAAATGAAATGAACACATTTTTCTCCAAAACTATAAAAGATGCAAGCTTGTCCTGTTTGGTGGAGATGATATTTAATAAAATAAGTAGAAATCCACTAAAAGTTTTGTTTGGTTATCTTGCAATCCCGAGATAATCGTCTCCATGCTTCAAATGCTCTTAAAAGCCAATTCTAAGGCATTTCGCGCATAAATGAAATGAACACATTTTTCTCCAAAACTATAACAGATGCAAGCTTGTCCTGTTTGGTGGAGATGATATTTAATAAAATAAGTAGAAATCCACTAAAAGTTTTGTTTGGTTATCTTGCAATCCCGAGATAATCGTCTCCATGCTTCAAATGCTCTTAAAAGCCAATTCTAAGGCATTTCGCGCATAAATGAAATGAACACATTTTTCTCCAAAACTATAACAGATGCAAGCTTGTCCTGTTTGGTGGAGATGATATTTAATAAAATAAGTAGAAATCCACTAAAAGTTTTGTTTGTTTATCTTGCAATCCCGAGATAATCGTCTCCATGCTTCAAATGCTCATAAAAGCCAATTCTAAGGCATTTCGCGCATAAATAAAATGAACACATTTATCTCCAAAACTATAACAGATGCAAGCTTGTCCTGTTTGGTGGAGATGATATTTAATAAAATAAGTAGAAATCCACTAAAAGTTTTGTTTGGTTATCTTGCAATCCCAAGATAATCGTCTCCATGCTTCAAATGCTCTTAAAAGCGATTTCTAAGGCATTTTGCGCATAAATGAAATGAACACATTTTTCTCCAAAACTATAACAGATGCAAGCTTGTCCTGTTTGGTGGAGATGATATTTAATAAAATAAGTAGAAATCCACTAAAAGTTTTGTTTGGTTATCTTGCAATCTCGAGATAATCGTCTCCATGCTTTAAATGCTCTTAAAAGCCATTTCTAAGGCATTTCGCGCATAAATGAAATGAACACATTTTTCTCCAAAACTATAACAGATGCAAGCTTGTCCTGTTTGGTGGAGATGATATTTAATAAATTAAGTAGAAATCCACTAAAAGTTTTGTTTGGTTATCTTGCAATCCCGAGATAATCGTCTCCATGCTTCAAATGCTCTTAAAAGCCAATTCTAAGGCATTTCGCGCATAAATGAAATGAACACATTTTTCTCCAAAACTATAGCAGATGCAAGCTTGTCCTGTTTGGTGGAGATGATATTTAATAAAATAAGTAGAAATCCACTAAAAGTTTTGTTTGGTTATCTTGCAATCCCGAGATAATCGTCTCCATGCTTCAAATGCTCGTAAAAGCCAATTCTAAGGCATTTCGCGCATAAATGAAATGAACACATTTTTCTCCAAAACTATAACAGATGCAAGCTTGTCCTGTTTGGTGGAGATGATATTTAATAAAATAAGTAGAAATCCACTAAAAGTTTTGTTTGGTTATCTTACAATCCCGAGATAATCGTCTCCATGCTTCAAATGCTCTTAAAAGCCAATTCTAAGGCATTTCGCGCATAAATGAAATGAACACATTTTTCTCCAAAACTATAACAGATGCAAGCTTGTCCTGTTTGGTGGAGATGATATTTAATAAAATAAGTAGAAATCCACTAAAAGTTTTGTTTGGTTATCTTGCAATCCCGAGATAATCGTCTCCATGCTTCAAATGCTCTTAAAAGCCAATTCTAAGGCATTTCGCGCATAAATGAAATGAACACATTTTTCTCCAAAACTATAACAGATGCAAGCTTGTCCTGTTTGGTGGAGATGATATTTAATAAAATAAGTAGAAATCCACTAAAAGTTTTGTTTGGTTATCTTACAATCCCGAGATAATCGTCTCCATGCTTCAAATGCTCTTAAAAGCCAATTCTAAGGCATTTCGCGCATAAATGAAATGAACACATTTTTCTCCAAAACTATAACAGATGCAAGCATGTCCTGTTTGGTGGAGATGATATTTAATAAAATAAGTAGAAATCCACTAAAAGTTTTGTTTGGTTATCTTGCAATCCCGAGATAATCGTCTCCATGCTTCAAATGCTCTTAAAAGCCAATTCTAAGGCATTTCGCGCATAAATGAAATGAACACATTTTTCTCCAAAACTATAACAGATGCAAGCTTGTCCTGTTTGGTGGAGATGATATTTAATAAAATAAGTAGAAATCCACTAAAAGTTTTGTTTGGTTATCTTGCAATCTCGAGATAATCGTCTCCATGCTTTAAATGCTCTTAAAAGCCATTTCTAAGGCATTTCGCGCATAAATGAAATGAACACATTTTTCTCCAAAACTATAACAGATGCAAGCTTGTCCTGTTTGGTGGAGATGATATTTAATAAAATAAGTAGAAATCCACTAAAAGTTTTGTTTGGTTATCTTGCAATCCCGAGATAATCGTCTCCATGCTTCAAATGCTCTTAAAAGCCAATTCTAAGGCATTTCGCGCATAAATGAAATGAACACATTTTTCCTTAAAACTATAACAGATGCAAGCTTGTCCTGTTTGGTGGAGATGATATTTAATAAAATAAGTAGAAATCCACTAAAAGTTTTGTTTGGTTATCTTGCAATCCCGAGATAATCGTCTCCATGCTTCAAATGCTCTTAAAAGCCAATTCTAAGGCATTTCGCGCATAAATGAAATGAACACATTTTTCTCCAAAACTATAACAGATGCAAGCTTGTCCTGTTTGGTGGAGATGATATTTAATAAAATAAGTAGAAATCCACTCAAAGTTTTGTTTGGTTATCTTGCAATCCCGAGATAATCGTCTCCATGCTTCAGATGCTCTTAAAAGCCAATTCTAAGGCATTTCGCGCATAAATGAAATGAACACATTTTTCTCCAAAACTATAACAGATGCAAGCTTGTCCTGTTTGGTGGAGATGATATTTAATAAAATAAGTAGAAATCCACTAAAAGTTTTGTTTGGTTATCTTGCAATCCCGAGATAATCGTCTCCATGCTTCAAATGCTCTTAAAAGCCAATTCTAAGGCATTTCGCGCATAAATGAAATGAACACATTTTTCTCCAAAACTATAAAAGATGCAAGCTTGTCCTGTTTGGTGGAGATGATATTTAATAAAATAAGTAGAAATCCACTAAAAGTTTTGTTTGGTTATCTTGCAATCCCGAGATAATCGTCTCCATGCTTCAAATGCTCTTAAAAGCCAATTCTAAGGCATTTCGCGCATAAATGAAATGAACACATTTTTCTCCAAAACTATAACAGATGCAAGCTTGTCCTGTTTGGTGGAGATGATATTTAATAAAATAAGTAGAAATCCACTAAAAGTTTTGTTTGGTTATCTTGCAATCCCGAGATAATCGTCTCCATGCTTCAAATGCTCTTAAAAGCCAATTCTAAGGCATTTCGCGCATAAATGAAATGAACACATTTTTCTCCAAAACTATAACAGATGCAAGCTTGTCCTGTTTGGTGGAGATGATATTTAATAAAATAAGTAGAAATCCACTAAAAGTTTTGTTTGTTTATCTTGCAATCCCGAGATAATCGTCTCCATGCTTCAAATGCTCATAAAAGCCAATTCTAAGGCATTTCGCGCATAAATAAAATGAACACATTTATCTCCAAAACTATAACAGATGCAAGCTTGTCCTGTTTGGTGGAGATGATATTTAATAAAATAAGTAGAAATCCACTAAAAGTTTTGTTTGGTTATCTTGCAATCTCGAGATAATCGTCTCCATGCTTTAAATGCTCTTAAAAGCCATTTTTAAGGCATTTCGCGCATAAATGAAATGAACACATTTTTCTCCAAAACTATAACAGATGCAAGCTTGTCCTGTTTGGTGGAGATGATATTTAATAAAATAAGTAGAAATCCACTAAAAGTTTTGTTTGGTTATCTTGCAATCCCAAGATAATCGTCTCCATGCTTCAAATGCTCTTAAAAGCGATTTCTAAGGCATTTCGCGCATAAATGAAATGAACACATTTTTCTCCAAAACTATAACAGATGCAAGCTTGTCCTGTTTGGTGGAGATGATATTTAATAAAATAAGTAGAAATCCACTAAAAGTTTTGTTTGGTTATCTTGCAATCCCGAGATAATCGTCTCCATGCTTCAAATGCTCTTAAAAGCCAATTCTAAGGCATTTCGCGCATAAATGAAATGAACACATTTTTCTCCAAAACTATAAAAGATGCAAGCTTGTCCTGTTTGGTGGAGATGATATTTAATAAAATAAGTAGAAATCCACTAAAAGTTTTGTTTGGTTATCTTGCAATCCCGAGATAATCGTCTCCATGCTTCAAATGCTCTTAAAAGCCAATTCTAAGGCATTTCGCGCATAAATGAAATGAACACATTTTTCTCCAAAACTATAACAGATGCAAGCTTGTCCTGTTTGGTGGAGATGATATTTAATAAAATAAGTAGAAATCCACTAAAAGTTTTGTTTGGTTATCTTGCAATCCCGAGATAATCGTCTCCATGCTTCAAATGCTCTTAAAAGCCAATTCTAAGGCATTTCGCGCATAAATGAAATGAACACATTTTTCTCCAAAACTATAACAGATGCAAGCTTGTCCTGTTTGGTGGAGATGATATTTAATAAAATAAGTAGAAATCCACTAAAAGTTTTGTTTGTTTATCTTGCAATCCCGAGATAATCGTCTCCATGCTTCAAATGCTCATAAAAGCCAATTCTAAGGCATTTCGCGCATAAATAAAATGAACACATTTATCTCCAAAACTATAACAGATGCAAGCTTGTCCTGTTTGGTGGAGATGATATTTAATAAAATAAGTAGAAATCCACTAAAAGTTTTGTTTGGTTATCTTGCAATCTCGAGATAATCGTCTCCATGCTTTAAATGCTCTTAAAAGCCATTTCTAAGGCATTTCGCGCATAAATGAAATGAACACATTTTTCTCCAAAACTATAACAGATGCAAGCTTGTCCTGTTTGGTGGAGATGATATTTAATAAAATAAGTAGAAATCCACTAAAAGTTTTGTTTGGTTATCTTGCAATCCCAAGATAATCGTCTCCATGCTTCAAATGCTCTTAAAAGCGATTTCTAAGGCATTTCGCGCATAAATGAAATGAACACATTTTTCTCCAAAACTATAACAGATGCAAGCTTGTCCTGTTTGGTGGAGATGATATTTAATAAAATAAGTAGAAATCCACTAAAAGTTTTGTTTGGTTATCTTGCAATCTCGAGATAATCGTCTCCATGCTTTAAATGCTCTTAAAAGCCAATTCTAAGGCATTTCGCGCATAAATGAAATGAACACATTTTTCTCCAAAACTATAACAGATGCAAGCTTGTCCTGTTTGGTGGAGATGATATTTAATAAAATAAGTAGAAATCCACTAAAAGTTTTGTTTGGTTATCTTGCAATCCCGAGATAATCGTCTCCATGCTTCAAATGCTCTTAAAAGCCAATTCTAAGGCATTTCGCGCATAAATGAAATGAACACATTTTTCTCCAAAACTATAAAAGATGCAAGCTTGTCCTGTTTGGTGGAGATGATATTTAATAAAATAAGTAGAAATCCACTAAAAGTTTTGTTTGGTTATCTTGCAATCCCGAGATAATCGTCTCCATGCTTCAAATGCTCTTAAAAGCCAATTCTAAGGCATTTCGCGCATAAATGAAATGAACACATTTTTCTCCAAAACTATAACAGATGCAAGC
Source organism: Anomaloglossus baeobatrachus (assembly GCF_048569485.1). Lineage (NCBI taxonomy): Eukaryota > Metazoa > Chordata > Amphibia > Anura > Aromobatidae > Anomaloglossus > Anomaloglossus baeobatrachus. Next base: position 12,837 of record NW_027442439.1, on the reverse strand, counting down.
TTGTCCTGTTTGGTGGAGATGATATTTAATAAAATAAGTAGAAATCCACTAAAAGTTTTGTTTGGTTATCTTGCAATCCCGAGATAATCGTCTCCATGCTTCAAATGCTCTTAAAAGCCAATTCTAAGGCATTTCGCGCATAAATGAAATGAACACATTTTTCTCCAAAACTATAACAGATGCAAGCTTGTCCTGTTTGGTGGAGATGATATTTAATAAAATAGGTAGAAATCCACTAAAAGTTTTGTTTGTTTATCTTGGAATCCCGAGATAATCGTCTCCATGCTTCAAATGCTCATAAAAGCCAATTCTAAGGCATTTCGCGCATAAATAAAATGAACACATTTATCTCAAAAACTATAACAGATGCAAGCTTGTCCTGTTTGGTGGAGATGATATTTAATAAAATAAGTAGAAATCCACTAAAAGTTTTGTTTGGTTATCTTGCAATCTCGAGATAATCGTCTCCATGCTTTAAATGCTCTTAAAAGCCATTTCTAAGGCATTTCGCGCATAAATGAAATGAACACATTTTTCTCCAAAACTATAACAGATGCAAGCTTGTCCTGTTTGGTGGAGATGATATTTAATAAAATAAGTAGAAATCCACTAAAAGTTTTGTTTGGTTATCTTGCAATCCCAAGATAATCGTCTCCATGCTTCAAATGCTCTTAAAAGCGATTTCTAAGGCATTTCGCGCATAAATGAAATGAACACATTTTTCTCCAAAACTATAACAGATGCAAGCTTGTCCTGTTTGGTGGAGATGATATTTAATAAAATAAGTAGAAATCCACTAAAAGTTTTGTTTGGTTATCTTGCAATCTCGAGATAATCGTCTCCATGCTTTAAATGCTCTTAAAAGCCAATTCTAAGGCATTTCGCGCATAAATGAAATGAACACATTTTTCTCCAAAACTATAGCAGATGCAAGCTTGTCCTGTTTGGTGGAGATGATATTTAATAAAATAAGTAGAAATCCACTAAAAGTTTTGTTTGGTTATCTTGCAATCCCGAGATAATCGTCTCCATGCTTCAAATGCTCTTAAAAGCCAATTCTAAGGCATTTCGCGCATAAATGAAATGAACACATTTTTCTCCAAAACTATAACAGATGCAAGCTTGTCCTGTTTGGTGGAGATGATATTTAATAAAATAAGTAGAAATCCACTAAAAGTTTTGTTTGGTTATCTTACAATCCCGAGATAATCGTCTCCATGCTTCAAATGCTCTTAAAAGCCAATTCTAAGGCATTTCGCGCATAAATGAAATGAACACATTTTTCTCCAAAACTATAACAGATGCAAGCTTGTCCTGTTTGGTGGAGATGATATTTAATAAAATAAGTAGAAATCCACTAAAGGTTTTGTTTGGTTATCTTGCAATCCCGAGATAATCGTCTCCATGCTTCAAATGCTCTTAAAAGCCAATTCTAAGGCATTTCGCGCATAAATGAAATGAACACATTTTTCTCCAAAACTATAACAGATGCAAGCTTGTCCTGTTTGGTGGAGATGATATTTAATAAAATAAGTAGAAATCCACTAAAAGTTTTGTTTGGTTATCTTGCAATCTCGAGATAATCGTCTCCATGCTTTAAATGCTCTTAAAAGCCATTTCTAAGGCATTTCGCGCATAAATGAAATGAACACATTTTTCTCCAAAACTATAACAGATGCAAGCTTGTCCTGTTTGGTGGAGATGATATTTAATAAAATAAGTAGAAATCCACTAAAAGTTTTGTTTGGTTATCTTGCAATCCCGAGATAATCGTCTCCATGCTTCAAATGCTCTTAAAAGCCAATTCTAAGGCATTTCGCGCATAAATGAAATGAACACATTTTTCCTTAAAACTATAACAGATGCAAGCTTGTCCTGTTTGGTGGAGATGATATTTAATAAAATAAGTAGAAATCCACTAAAAGTTTTGTTTGGTTATCTTGCAATCCCGAGATAATCGTCTCCATGCTTCAAATGCTCTTAAAAGCCAATTCTAAGGCATTTCGCGCATAACTGAAATGAACACATTTTTCTCCAAAACTATAACAGATGCAAGCTTGTCCTGTTTGGTGGAGATGATATTTAATAAAATAAGTAGAAATCCACTAAAAGTTTTGTTTGGTTATCTTGCAATCTCGAGATAATCGTCTCCATGCTTTAAATGCTCTTAAAAGCCATTTCAAAGGCATTTCGCGCATAAATGAAATGAACACATTTTTCTCCAAAACTATAACAGATGCAAGCTTGTCCTGTTTGGTGGAGATGATATTTAATAAAATAAGTAGAAATCCACTAAAAGTTTTGTTTGGTTATCTTGCAATCCCGAGATAATCGTCTCCATGCTTCAAATGCTCTTAAAAGCCAATTCTAAGGCATTTCGCGCATAAATGAAATGAACACATTTTTCTCCAAAACTATAACAGATGCAAGCTTGTCCTGTTTGGTGGAGATGATATTTAATAAAATAAGTAGAAATCCACTAAAAGTTTTGTTTGTTTATCTTGCAATCCCGAGATAATCGTCTCCATGCTTCAAAAGCTCTTAAAAGCCAATTCTAAAGCATTTCGCGCATAAATGAAATGAACACATTTTTCTCCAAAACTATAACAGATGCAAGCTTGTCCTGTTTGGTGGAGATGATATTTAATAAAATAAGTAGAAATCCACTAAAAGTTTTGTTTGGTTATCTTGCAATCCCGAGATAATCGTCTCCATGCTTCAAATGCTCTTAAAAGCCAATTCTAAGGCATTTCGCGCATAAATGAAATGAACACATTTTTCTCCAAAACTATAAAAGATGCAAGCTTGTCCTGTTTGGTGGAGATGATATTTAATAAAATAAGTAGAAATCCACTAAAAGTTTTGTTTGGTTATCTTGCAATCCCGAGATAATCGTCTCCATGCTTCAAATGCTCTTAAAAGCCAATTCTAAGGCATTTCGCGCATAAATGAAATGAACACATTTTTCTCCAAAACTATAACAGATGCAAGCTTGTCCTGTTTGGTGGAGATGATATTTAATAAAATAAGTAGAAATCCACTAAAAGTTTTGTTTGGTTATCTTGCAATCCCGAGATAATCGTCTCCATGCTTCAAATGCTCTTAAAAGCCAATTCTAAGGCATTTCGCGCATAAATGAAATGAACACATTTTTCTCCAAAACTATAACAGATGCAAGCTTGTCCTGTTTGGTGGAGATGATATTTAATAAAATAAGTAGAAATCCACTAAAAGTTTTGTTTGGTTATCTTGCAATCCCGAGATAATCGTCTCCATGCTTCAAATGCTCTTAAAAGCCAATTCTAAGGCATTTCGCGCATAAATGAAATGAACACATTTTTCTCCAAAACTATAACAGATGCAAGCTTGTCCTGTTTGGTGGAGATGATATTTAATAAAATAAGTAGAAATCCACTAAAAGTTTTGTTTGGTTATCTTGCAATCCCGAGATAATCGTCTCCATGCTTCAAATGCTCTTAAAAGCCAATTCTAAGGCATTTCGCGCATAAATGAAATGAACACATTTTTCTCCAAAACTATAACAGATGCAATCTTGTCCTGTTTGGTGGAGATGATATTTAATAAAATAAGTAGAAATCCACTAAAAGTTTTGTTTGGTTATCTTGCAATCCCGAGATAATCGTCTCCATGCTTCAAATGCTCTTAAAAGCCAATTCTAAGGCATTTCGCGCATAAATGAAATGAACACATTTTTCTCCAAAACTATAACAGATGCAAGCTTGTCCTGTTTGGTGGAGATGATATTTAATAAAATAAGTAGAAATCCACTAAAAGTTTTGTTTGTTTATCTTGCAATCCCGAGATAATCGTCTCCATGCTTCAAAAGCTCTTAAAAGCCAATTCTAAGGCATTTCACGCATAAATGAAATGAACACATTTTTCTCCAAAACTATAACAGATGCAAGCTTGTCCTGTTTAATGGAGATGATATTTAATAAAATAAGTAGAAATCCACTAAAAGTTTTGTTTGGTTATCTTGCAATCCCGAGATAATCGTCTATATGCTTCAAATGCTCTTAAAAGTCAATTCTAAGGCATTTCGCGAATAAATAAAATGAACACATTTTTCTCCAAAACAATAACAGATGCAAGCTTGTCCTGTTTGGTGGAGATGATATTTAATAAAATAAGTAGAAATCCACTAAAAGTTTTGTTTGGTTATCTTGCAATCCCGAGATAATCGTCTCCATGCTTCAAATGCTCTTAAAAGCCAATTCTAAGGCATTTCGCGCATAAATGAAATGAACACATTTTTCTCCAAAACTATAACAGATGCAAGCTTGTCCTGTTTGGTGGAGATGATATTTAATAAAATAAGTAGAAATCCACTAAAAGTTTTGTTTGGTTATCTTGCAATCCCGAGATAATCGTCTCCATGCTTCAAATGCTCTTAAAAGCCAATTCTAAGACATTTCGCGCATAAATGAAATGAACACATTTTTCTCCAAAACTATAACAGATGCAAGCTTGTCCTGTTTGGTGGAGATGATATTTAATAAAATAAGTAGAAATCCACTAAAAGTTTTGTTTGGTTATCTTGCAATCCCGAGATAATCGTCTCCATGCTTCAAATGCTCTTAAAAGCCAATTCTAAGGCATTTCGCGCATAAATGAAATGAACACATTTTTCTCCAAAACTATAACAGATGCAAGCTTGTCCTGTTTGGTGGAGATGATATTTAATAAAATAAGTAGAAATCCACTAAAAGTTTTGTTTGGTTATCTTACAATCCCGAGATAATCGTCTCCATGCTTCAAATGCTCTTAAAAGCCATTTCTAAGGCATTTTGCGCATAAATGAAATGAACACATTTTTCTCCGAAACTATAACAGATGCAAGCTTGTCCTGTTTGGTGGAGATGATATTTAATAAAATAAGTAGAAATCCACTAAAAGTTTTGTTTGGTTATCTTGCAATCCCGAGATAATCGTCTCCATGTTTCAAATGCTCTTAAAAGCCAATTCTAAGGCATTTCGCGCATAAATGAAATGAACACATTTTTCTCCAAAACTATAACAGATGCAAGCTTGTCCTGTTTGGTGGAGATGATATTTAATGAAATAAGTAGAAATCCACTAAAAGTTTTGTTTGGTTATCTTGCAATCCCGAGATAATCGTCTCCATGCTTCAAATGCTCTTAAAAGCCAATTCTAAGGCATTTCGCGCATAAATGAAATGAACACATTTTTCTCCAAAACTATAACAGATGCAAGCTTGTCCTGTTTGGTGGAGATGATATTTAATAAAATAAGTAGAAATCCACTAAAAGTTTTGTTTGGTTATCTTGCAATCCCGAGATATACGTCTCCATGCTTCAAATGCTCTTACAAGCCAATTCTAAGGCATTTCGCGCATAAATGAAATGAACACATTTTTCTCCAAAACTATAACAGATGCAAGCTTGTCCTGTTTGGTGGAGATGATATTTAATAAAATAAGTAGAAATCCACTAAAAGTTTTGTTTGGTTATCTTGCAATCCCGAGATAATCGTCTCCATGCTTCAAATGCTCTTAAAAGCCAATTCTAAGGCATTTCGCGCATAAATGAAATGAACACATTTTTCTCCAAAACTATAACAGATGCAAGCTTGTCCTGTTTGGTGGAGATGATATTTAATAAAATAAGTAGAAATCCACTAAAAGTTTTGTTTGGTTATCTTGCAATCCCGAGATAATCGTCTCCATGCTTCAAATGCTCTTAAAAGCCAATTCTAAGGCATTTCGCGCATAAATGAAATGAACACATTTTTCTCCAAAACTATAACAGATGCAAGCTTGTCCTGTTTGGTGGAGATGATATTTAATAAAATAAGTAGAAATCCACTAAAAGTTTTGTTTGGTTATCTTGCAATCCCGAGATAATCGTCTCCATGCTTCAAATGCTCTTAAAAGCCAATTCTAAGGCATTTCGCGCATAAATGAAATGAACACATTTTTCTCCAAAACTATAACAGATGCAAGCTTGTCCTGTTTGGTGGAGATGATATTTAATAAAATAAGTAGAAATCCACTAAAAGTTTTGTTTGGTTATATTGCAATCCCGAGATAATCGTCTATATGCTTCAAATGCTCTTAAAAGCCAATTCTAAGGCATTTCGCGCATAAATAAAATGAACACATTTTTCTCCAAAACTATAACAGATGCAAGCTTGTCCTGTTTGGTGGAGATGATATTTAATAAAATAAGTAGAAATCCACTAAAAGTTTTGTTTGGTTATCTTGCAATCCCGAGATAATCGTCTCCATGCTTCAAATGCTCTTAAAAGCCAATTCTAAGGCATTTCGCGCATAAATGAAATGAACACATTTTTCTCCAAAACTATAACAGATGCAAGCTTGTCCTGTTTGGTGGAGATGATATTTAATAAAATAAGTAGAAATCCACTAAATGTTTTGTTTGGTTATCTTGCAATCTCGAGATAATCGACTCCATGCTTTAAATGCTCTTAAAAGCCATTTCTAACGCATTTCGCGCATAAATGAAATGAACACATTTTTCTCCAAAACTATAACAGATGCAAGCTTGTCCTGTTTGGTGGAGATGATATTTAATAAAATAAGTAGAAATCCACTAAAAGTTTGTTTGGTTATCTTGCAATCCCGAGATAATCGTCTCCATGCTTCAAATGCTCTTAAAAGCCAATTCTAAGGCATTTCGCGCATAAATAAAATGAACACATTTTTCTCCAAAACTATAACAGATGCAAGCTTGTCCTGTTTGGTGGAGATGATATTTAATGAAATAAGTAGAAATCCACTAAAAGTTTTGTTTGGTTATCTTGCAATCCCGAGATAATCGTCTCCATGCTTCAAATGCTCTTAAAAGCCAATTCTAAGGCATTTCGCGCATAAATGAAATGAACACATTTTTCTCCAAAACTATAACAGATGCAAGCTTGTCCTGTTTGGTGGAGATGATATTTAATAAAATAAGTAGAAATCCACTAAAAGTTTTGTTTGGTTATCTTGCAATCCCGAGATAATCGTCTCCATGCTTCAAATGCTCTTAAAAGCCAATTCTAAGACATTTCGCGCATAAATGAAATGAACACATTTTTCTCCAAAACTATAACAGATGCAAGCTTGTCCTGTTTGGTGGAGATGATATTTAATAAAATAAGTAGAAATCCACTAAAAGTTTTGTTTGGTTATCTTGCAATCCCGAGATAATCGTCTCCATGCTTCAAATGCTCTTAAAAGCCAATTCTAAGGCATTTCGCGCATAAATGAAATGAACACATTTTTCTCCAAAACTATAACAGATGCAAGCTTGTCCTGTTTGGTGGAGATGATATTTAATAAAATAAGTAGAAATCCACTAAAAGTTTTGTTTGGTTATCTTACAATCCCGAGATAATCGTCTCCATGCTTCAAATGCTCTTAAAAGCCATTTCTAAGGCATTTTGCGCATAAATGAAATGAACACATTTTTCTCCGAAACTATAACAGATGCAAGCTTGTCCTGTTTGGTGGAGATGATATTTAATAAAATAAGTAGAAATCCACTAAAAGTTTTGTTTGGTTATCTTGCAATCCCGAGATAATCGTCTCCATGTTTCAAATGCTCTTAAAAGCCAATTCTAAGGCATTTCGCGCATAAATGAAATGAACACATTTTTCTCCAAAACTATAACAGATGCAAGCTTGTCCTGTTTGGTGGAGATGATATTTAATGAAATAAGTAGAAATCCACTAAAAGTTTTGTTTGGTTATCTTGCAATCCCGAGATAATCGTCTCCATGCTTCAAATGCTCTTAAAAGCCAATTCTAAGGCATTTCGCGCATAAATGAAATGAACACATTTTTCTCCAAAACTATAACAGATGCAAGCTTGTCCTGTTTGGTGGAGATGATATTTAATAAAATAAGTAGAAATCCACTAAAAGTTTTGTTTGGTTATCTTGCAATCCCGAGATATACGTCTCCATGCTTCAAATGCTCTTACAAGCCAATTCTAAGGCATTTCGCGCATAAATGAAATGAACACATTTTTCTCCAAAACTATAACAGATGCAAGCTTGTCCTGTTTGGTGGAGATGATATTTAATAAAATAAGTAGAAATCCACTAAAAGTTTTGTTTGGTTATCTTGCAATCCCGAGATAATCGTCTCCATGCTTCAAATGCTCTTAAAAGCCAATTCTAAGGCATTTCGCGCATAAATGAAATGAACACATTTTTCTCCAAAACTATAACAGATGCAAGCTTGTCCTGTTTGGTGGAGATGATATTTAATAAAATAAGTAGAAATCCACTAAAAGTTTTGTTTGGTTATCTTGCAATCCCGAGATAATCGTCTCCATGCTTCAAATGCTCTTAAAAGCCAATTCTAAGGCATTTCGCGCATAAATGAAATGAACACATTTTTCTCCAAAACTATAACAGATGCAAGCTTGTCCTGTTTGGTGGAGATGATATTTAATAAAATAAGTAGAAATCCACTAAAAGTTTTGTTTGGTTATCTTGCAATCCCGAGATAATCGTCTCCATGCTTCAAATGCTCTTAAAAGCCAATTCTAAGGCATTTCGCGCATAAATGAAATGAACACATTTTTCTCCAAAACTATAACAGATGCAAGCTTGTCCTGTTTGGTGGAGATGATATTTAATAAAATAAGTAGAAATCCACTAAAAGTTTTGTTTGGTTATATTGCAATCCCGAGATAATCGTCTATATGCTTCAAATGCTCTTAAAAGCCAATTCTAAGGCATTTCGCGCATAAATAAAATGAACACATTTTTCTCCAAAACTATAACAGATGCAAGCTTGTCCTGTTTGGTGGAGATGATATTTAATAAAATAAGTAGAAATCCACTAAAAGTTTTGTTTGGTTATCTTGCAATCCCGAGATAATCGTCTCCATGCTTCAAATGCTCTTAAAAGCCAATTCTAAGGCATTTCGCGCATAAATGAAATGAACACATTTTTCTCCAAAACTATAACAGATGCAAGCTTGTCCTGTTTGGTGGAGATGATATTTAATAAAATAAGTAGAAATCCACTAAATGTTTTGTTTGGTTATCTTGCAATCTCGAGATAATCGACTCCATGCTTTAAATGCTCTTAAAAGCCATTTCTAACGCATTTCGCGCATAAATGAAATGAACACATTTTTCTCCAAAACTATAACAGATGCAAGCTTGTCCTGTTTGGTGGAGATGATATTTAATAAAATAAGTAGAAATCCACTAAAAGTTTGTTTGGTTATCTTGCAATCCCGAGATAATCGTCTCCATGCTTCAAATGCTCTTAAAAGCCAATTCTAAGGCATTTCGCGCATAAATAAAATGAACACATTTTTCTCCAAAACTATAACAGATGCAAGCTTGTCCTGTTTGGTGGAGATGATATTTAATGAAATAAGTAGAAATCCACTAAAAGTTTTGTTTGGTTATCTTGCAATCCCGAGATAATCGTCTCCATGCTTCAAATGCTCTTAAAAGCCAATTCTAAGGCATTTCGCGCATAAATGAAATGAACACATTTTTCTCCAAAACTATAACAGATGCAAGCTTGTCCTGTTTGGTGGAGATGATATTTAATAAAATAAGTAGAAATCCACTAAAAGTTTTGTTTGGTTATCTTGCAATCCCGAGATATACGTCTCCATGCTTCAAATGCTCTTACAAGCCAATTCTAAGGCATTTCGCGCATAAATGAAATGAACACATTTTTCTCCAAAACTATAACAGATGCAAGCTTGTCCTGTTTGGTGGAGATGATATTTAATAAAATAAGTAGAAATCCACTAAAAGTTTTGTTTGGTTATCTTGCAATCCCGAGATAATCGTCTCCATGCTTCAAATGCTCTTAAAAGCCAATTCTAAGGCATTTCGCGCATAAATGAAATGAACACATTTTTCTCCAAAACTATAACAGATGCAAGCTTGTCCTGTTTGGTGGAGATGATATTTAATAAAATAAGTAGAAATCCACTAAAAGTTTTGTTTGGTTATCTTGCAATCCCGAGATAATCGTCTCCATGCTTCAAATGCTCTTAAAAGCCAATTCTAAGGCATTTCGCGCATAAATGAAATGAACACATTTTTCTCCAAAACTATAACAGATGCAAGCTTGTCCTGTTTGGTGGAGATGATATTTAATAAAATAAGTAGAAATCCACTAAAAGTTTTGTTTGGTTATCTTGCAATCCCGAGATAATCGTCTCCATGCTTCAAATGCTCTTAAAAGCCAATTCTAAGGCATTTCGCGCATAAATGAAATGAACACATTTTTCTCCAAAACTATAACAGATGCAAGCTTGTCCTGTTTGGTGGAGATGATATTTAATAAAATAAGTAGAAATCCACTAAAAGTTTTGTTTGGTTATCTTGCAATCCCGAGATAATCGTCTATATGCTTCAAATGCTCTTAAAAGCCAATTCTAAGGCATTTCGCGCATAAATAAAATGAACACATTTTTCTCCAAAACTATAACAGATGCAAGCTTGTCCTGTTTGGTGGAGATGATATTTAATAAAATAAGTAGAAATCCACTAAAAGTTTTGTTTGGTTATCTTGCAATCCCGAGATAATCGTCTCCATGCTTCAAATGCTCTTAAAAGCCAATTCTAAGGCATTTCGCGCATAAATGAAATGAACACATTTTTCTCCAAAACTATAACAGATGCAAGCTTGTCCTGTTTGGTGGAGATGATATTTAATAAAATAAGTAGAAATCCACTAAAAGTTTTGTTTGGTTATCTTGCAATCCCGAGATAATCGTCTCCATGCTTCAAATGCTCTTAAAAGCCAATTCTAAGACATTTCGCGCATAAATGAAATGAACACATTTTTCTCCAAAACTATAACAGATGCAAGCTTGTCCTGTTTGGTGGAGATGATATTTAATAAAATAAGTAGAAATCCACTAAAAGTTTTGTTTGGTTATCTTGCAATCCCGAGATAATCGTCTCCATGCTTCAAATGCTCTTAAAAGCCAATTCTAAGGCATTTCGCGCATAAATGAAATGAACACATTTTTCTCCAAAACTATAACAGATGCAAGCTTGTCCTGTTTGGTGGAGATGATATTTAATAAAATAAGTAGAAATCCACTAAAAGTTTTGTTTGGTTATCTTGCAATCCCGAGATAATCGTCTCCATGCTTCAAATGCTCTTAAAAGCCAATTCTAAGGCATTTCGCGCATAAATGAAATGAACACATTTTTCTCCAAAACTATAACAGATGCAAGCTTGTCCTGTTTGGTGGAGATGATATTTAATAAAATAAGTAGAAATCCACTAAATGTTTTGTTTGGTTATCTTGCAATCTCGAGATAATCGACTCCATGCTTTAAATGCTCTTAAAAGCCATTTCTAACGCATTTCGCGCATAAATGAAATGAACACATTTTTCTCCAAAACTATAACAGATGCAAGCTTGTCCTGTTTGGTGGAGATGATATTTAATAAAATAAGTAGAAATCCACTAAAAGTTTTGTTTGGTTATCTTGCAATCCCGAGATAATCGTCTCCATGCTTCAAATGCTCTTAAAAGCCAATTCTAAGGCATTTCGCGCATAAATGAAATGAACACATTTTTCTCCAAAACTATAACAGATGCAAGCTTGTCCTGTTTGGTGGAGATGATATTTAATAAAATAAGTAGAAATACACTAAAAGTTTTGTTTGTTTATCTTGCAATCCCGAGATAATCGTCTCCATGCTTCAAATGCTCTTAAAAGCCAATTCTAAGGCATTTCGCGCATAAATGAAATGAACACATTTTTCTCCAAAACTAACAGATGCAAGCTTGTCCTGTTTGGTGGAGATGATATTTAATAAAATAAGTAGAAATCCACTAAAAGTTTTGTTTGGTTATCTTGCAATCCCGAGATAATCGTCTATATGCTTCAAATGCTCTTAAAAGCCAATTCTAAGGCATTTCGCGCATAAATAAAATGAACACATTTTTCTCCAAAACTATAACAGATGCAAGCTTGTCCTGTTTGGTGGAGATGATATTTAATAAAATAAGTAGAAATCCACTAAAAGTTTTGTTTGGTTATCTTGCAATCCCGAGATAATCGTCTCCATGCTTCAAATGCTCTTAAAAGCCAATTCTAAGGCATTTCGCGCATAAATGAAATGAACACATTTTTCTCCAAAACTATAACAGATGCAAGCTTGTCCTGTTTGGTGGAGATGATATTTAATAAAATAAGTAGAAATCCACTAAAAGTTTTGTTTGGTTATCTTGCAATCTCGAGATAATCGTCTCCATGCTTCAAATGCTCTTAAAAGCCAATTCTAAGGCATTTCGCGCATAAATGAAATGAACACATTTTTCTCCAAAACTGTAAGAGATGCAAGCTTGTCCTGTTTGGTGGAGATGATATTTAATAAAATAAGTAGAAATCCACTAAAAGTTTTGTTTGGTTATCTTGCAATCCCGAGAAAATCGTCTCCATGCTTCAAATGCTCTTAAAAGCCAATTCTAAGGCATTTCGCGCATAAATGAAATGAACACATTTTTCTCCAAAACTATAACAGATGCAAGCTTGTCCTGTTTGGTGGAGATGATATTTAATAAAATAAGTAGAAATCCACCAAAAGTTTTGTTTGGTAATCTTGCAATCCCGAGATAATCGTCTCCATGCTTCAAATGCTCTTAAAAGCCAATTCTAAGGCATTTCGCGCATAAATGAAATGAACACATTTTTCTCCAAAACTATAACAGATGCAAGCTTGTCCTGTTTGGTGGAGATGATATTTAATAAAATAAGTAGAAATCCACTAAAAGTTTTGTTTGGTTATCTTGCAATCCCGAGATAATCGTCTCCATGCTTCAAATGCTCTTAAAAGCCAATTCT